>NC_137044.1:40056604-40149104 GCF_032717465.1 Coenobita brevimanus
GATCTACAAATAATAAGAAGCACACACACACACACACACACACACACACACACACACACACACACACACACACAGTACAGCGAACATCTACAAATAATAAGAAGCACACACACACACACACACACACACACACACACACACACACACACAGTACAGCGAACATCTACAAATAATAAGAAGCACACACACACACACACACACACACACACACACACACACACACACACACACATCACAGTACAGCGAACATCTACAAATAATAAGAAGCACACACACACACACACACACACACACACACACACACACACACACAGTACAGCCAACATCTACAAATAATAAGAAGCACACACACACACACACACACACACACACACACAGTACAGCCAACATCTACAAATAATAAGAAGCACACACACACACACACACACACACACACATACACACACACACACAGTACAGCCAACATCTACAAATAATAAGAAGCACAGGAAACCTTCAGGTATTAGGGATCTAACGAGTGTGTACGTCGGGGGTCGGGTTGCGAGAGGCAGACCGAAAAAGACCTGAGACGAGGACATAGAGTGTGACCTAAGGGATAAGGGACTAAATAGGGAGGCTGCCAGAGATCGAGCAGCGTGGAAAGCCATTATGTGACCAAGGCCGATGCCTACAAGGTTATAGGAGCCTTTATAAACGATACGATATGATCACAGTACGAAGCATATGATTAAGCAGTAAATTCCCGCAACGCCCATCTCAACAGTTACTTCAAGAAACAAGAGATGAGGCTATGGCACACCTAATGTCTGACTTGGCTCATATCTCTGACTGGGGTAAAAATAATATGGTTGTCTTTAATGCATCTAAGACTCAGTTCTTACACCTATCAACCCGACAAAATCTTCCACAGGTATACCCACTAATGTTTAATAATATTCAGCTTAATCCTGCATCATCCTTGAACATGCTTGGGGTTTCATTTACTCGGGACTTATCTTGGAAAGATCATATTACATCTCTTGTAAAATCTGCTTCCAAGAGATTGGGTGTGCTAAGACGACTCCGCTCTTTCTTTACCCCTGCACAATTGTTGACTCTATACAGGGGTTTTATCCGCCCCTGTGTGGAGTACAACTCTCATGTGTGGGGAGGCTCCCCACATACAGCTCTTCTCAATAGGGTGGAGTCAAAGGCTTTTCGTCTCATTAACTCTCCTCCTCTTACTGACTCCTTCAACCTCTGTCTCTTCGCCGCACTGTTGCATCTTTATCTCTTTTCTATCGCTACTTTAATGGTCACTGCTCCTCTGAACTGTCTGCTTGCATTCCTCCACCTCTACGACGGGCGCGTAGCACCTGTCTGGCAGCAAACTCTCATCCCTTTTCTGTCCAACTCTCTAATGCAAGAGTTAACCGTTACTCCCAGTCTTTCATTTATGCAACAGGTCAGCTCTGGAACTGTCTCCCTCTGTCTGTATTTCCTCCTGCCTATGATCTCCAGTCTTTCAAACGTAGTGTGTCCAGGCATCTCAAAATGATCGGATCTTGAATTTGGCTCTCTATTGTATTTTGTTTTTCTCTTGGAGGGAACTGTTACTGCGGGCTCATGGCCTTTGGTTCCTTCTTCCTCGCATTAAAAAAAAAAAAATAACCTATATAGTGTAGAATCAGAATGCAGTATAGATATCACTGGGAAATAAGCCAGGAATGATGTGATAAACTGTACATTAGGTGGAGAGAATGGACAGCACAATGCTCTGAGTGTCCAGTTGTGAAGTTATATAGAGATTTATGTTACACCACCGCCACTAAGGAATGTAACGACCCTTGAACATCGAGGCAACACAAGAACACACGAACAACAGAAGTGAGAAAAAAATACGAAAGGAATCAAATGAACTGTATAAATATTCGCCAGAGTTACTCATGTTCCCCCTCTATTTGCTGGCGATTTTCTTTGTTGCAAGCCCCGCCCCCAGAGCGGTGCCCAGCTGTCTGCGGCCACAACACACCCATGCCTCTATCAGTACCACCAGGGGCCCATCAGTGTCGCTATGAGAAAGGGGGGGTGTTGACGCGTGTCGCTAATACCCGTGGTGCCCAACTGTCTGCGGCCACAACACACCCATGCCTCAGTCAGTACCACCTGGGGCCCGTCAGTGTGCTATGAGAAAGGGTAGGTGTAGACGTGTGTCGGTTATACCCGTGGTGCCTAGCTGTCTGCGGCCACAACACCCCACCCCCCCATTCCTCAGTCAGAACCACTTGGGGCACATCAGTGTCGCTATGAGAAGTGGAGGGTGTAGGCACGTGTCGCTTATACCCGTGGTGCCCAGCTGTCTGCGGCCACAACACCCTCCCCCCCAAGCCTCTGTCAGACTCGGTAGTTCCAATGACTGGTTAAAGTTACTTCACAGTGAGTGTAGACTGATTGAAATGCTCATTGTTGGAAGGGTATACAGAGCACATATACATTTTTTCTTTTAATGACACCAATACAGTAAAAAAAAAACGTACTTCAGTTTCTTCCAGTACTGGTAGTGATCTTCCCTCTCTTTTTTTTGGTCCGCATTCGGTCATGTTTATCTGCATTGTTCAAAACGTTTATTATTACCTGCTACATTTTTTTGTGTCGTTAAAGAATGATGCACATACCTGTACAATGGTTTCTGCAGCCAGTGTTTTGAATTCCTTGGGTCGTGTTTATAGTTCTGTCCTAAGGTTGAGATTGGCTGACTCCGTCATGTTGAGTGATTGAATTATTTATAGTTCTAAAAGGTACACAGTGCTTATACAACAAAAGAAATTTTTTTTTTTTTTTTCTCACCACACTGTATTTCTTATTGTAACTTAATGAAAGATAATGTACACTTGTATCAACTGAATATTTGTGCAGTACTTCAAGGTTAATTATGGCTGAATGCCACCCTAGATAAAATCTCGAGCTACGATTGTCATTTCCAGCCTACATGTTTTGTTTCTTTTCGAAAATTATGCACAATATGATTGGTCGCTATTGACTTTACAAAGGAATAATGGTGTTTATTTTCTTATGGTCATCTTTTCAAACCTAATGCAGAAAACGAAACTCATAGAAAACGGAGTAATTTAAATAAGGGGCAACAGTAGCTCCACCTCAGTCTTCACCGAACGATCTGTGAGGTAAAATATACGAGAAATTTTTCTCTATTCTTTCGCTTGTAATTTGTTTTATACATTGACTTTATTATTTGTAAAACAAATTACTAAATTACTCTTCTTTTCACACTGAATTCATGATGTCATTGTACAGTGTGCCTCTGACTTGGACAAATTTGACGGGGAAACCCAAACTCAGTGTTAACATCAAGATTCAAAATGTGTGCGTACCTTTCATAGTAGACACAGGGGCTGAGGTTAATTTGATCACAGTTAAGGCTATTCACCACTATGGCTTAGTGGACGCCTTTTATCCCTTGGACAAAAAGTTTGGCGAAATTCCATGCAAGAAAAATGTGGAAGTTGTGTTGGAATGGGTGAGCGGGCCAGTGAAAGTTGTACTGGATCTGATGGCAGATGGGCGGGTTGATGCGCCCTATGCAGTTTTAGGAATGAGTTTTTTAAAGTCGTGCAGTTGTAGTTTAAACACCTGTGAGTCTTGCCCAGTGCTGACATTCAGGGTGCCGGAGGTGAAACCCGAATTCAGTATCCGTCGCTTTAGAAAAACAGTCAGAATTAATGATAAAGTGTTTCGAGATGTGAAGATCGATACTGGTGCCTACTTCAATTTACTACCAATAGATGAGGCCAGGAGACTTGGCCTGAAGGTAGATGTTGTAGAGCCGCCCATACCGCGGTACTTCCCCTTCAGCCAAGAGTTGTATCAAGTGGTTTCCTGCGTTAGGAATGTTCCTGTCCAAGTTGAGGGTAAGACCCTCAATGTAGACTTTCATTTGTTTCCTGGTGAATATATTTTGTTGGGTGTAAGTGGTATTAAGGATCAGACATTTTCTTTTACCCCGGGTCTTGCTTTCAGAGCCAGGTGTCACTGGATCAGATGGAAATCCAGCTTTTCTGGATCGGGGTGAATCCCAAACCTTTGATGACGACAGATCATGACATTTTTCTTCTCTTAGTTACTACTTACAGTTTTTAACTCACTTGTGACAACTCCTTGAAGTTTGCTTGCTATTTGTGGTGTTAGCCTCACTGCTGACACCTTCCTGATGTTGACTATTTTGTATTCACTGACTGCTTGTGGTTTTTAGTGGAAAATGGATCACCTCCATAGAAGGATATGCTTAACCCGCCACATATTTCCCCCTACTTGCACATTTGTCTTCTGTATCTGGCATCATGGTTTTTGCGAGGTCATGTCACTCCATGGCGTATCTGGCACCTTGTTTTTGGTGGGAGTCATGGCTCTCCTAATGTTTCACGGGCACCATTTTTGAGGGGTCATCTCTCCTTGTGTATTTTTCACCCACCCCACTTTTTCTGGGGGGAGAGGGTGGGGTTCGCCTGTGTCTTCGTTGTCACTGGAGCAATTTTGTTAGTGTTTTCTGTTTGTGTGTGACTCCATAAACTCTCGTCAAGAAATGGGATTAAAAGGTTCCAGTTGCAAACATTATCTGGATCATTAGTTTCACCCCATACTTTTTTTCATGAATCTTTTTTTTTTTTTTTTTTAATGTGATTTGATTCTTATGTTCTCCTCATCCTGAATTCACCTGGTTAATGACCCCATATCAGTCAGCCAGGCTATAATGAGGATGGGTTCAAAAGTAAAGGGTACCACAAATCCACAGGTATGGCGGTCCACAGCAAACTAGGCTGTGTTGTGGACTGAGTTGTATACCCCTAGTACAACATGACATTAAATTGTACTCACAGATGTTCAGAAGCTATTGACAAGCGAACTTCTGGAAGAGGATTTCAACCTGTGTGTCCAGCTCATTTAAGTTGTCGATTTACAGGTTGAGATCTGTTTTAATGGTGAAGTTTGGATTGACGTATTTAATGGAATCTTTATACTGTAGTTACCCATATGTATCTGTGCCTGTCTCTCCATTGTTTGTTAAGTTTCTTTTTAAAATCATATCCATACAGTATTTGACTGCACTGTGTGTGATGAGAGGTCATTCAGTTTGCTCACTATTCGACTGCAGAGACAGTACTTCCCTATATCGAATTTTGTCATTTCCTTCAAACTAATAATACCTAAGATGATTGCACAGTGGTGTCATGGTGATATCTTGGAAGTATATTGCAGTGAACAAGGAAACCAGAGCTCCATCACCACCACCTCCCTCTTTTACGGGCAATATTATGTATATGATTGTTTTTGTCATATAAAGAAAATTACTGGTGATACATACATACATACACATATATATCTATATCTATCTATCTATATATATATATATATATACATCTATCTATCTATCTATATATATATATATATCTATCTATATATATATATATATATATATATATATATATATATATACACACACAAGAATCTCAGGTTAATCAGATTGGTCAAGTTTTGAAAGTAGAAAAAAAAAAAATGATCAAACCATTCTCCTGCTATAGCACTTAAAACTGCTTGGTAGTGATGGAAGGGCTGAAGAGGAATCCACGGTAGTTTTGCAGAACCTTCACAGGCTCTGGCTTACATACTATATCTCCCGTCAAAAAAGGTACCACAACCATTGTTATACATTTTAACAATTGAATATGAAGTGCTTAACAAAATTCAGTCTTCCTCTAAGCCACATCATGCATACATAAGAGAGAAGAACGCAGTTGCACTAACAGTTGGTCCTCAGAAGTTGGACAGCGGTGACTTAATAGGGAGACTCTACCCATGGAAGATCACTGTTGATTATTTTTCAGTGTATATCAAGGTATGTTATATCACAGGACATCACCTTTCAGGATGTATTTCAGTTTTTATTTCATTATTCTGAGTAAAAAGCCTTTGTTGGCAGTTGATGTCGATAAGAGATCCGCTCTGCTGGCTGTAAACATTAATACCGTATGTACTGTACCTGATGGAGTCAACACTGAGCTACCGTATAGTTTTGCCCTAGCATGGTTATTTCCCTCTTCCATGTTTGTCAGATACTGAAGAGAGAAGCGTCACCAGTGCTGTACTCTTCTCTGAAAACCAGTTTTGATTTAGGCAGGGTAGAACTGTTCATGATTGGCTGTTTGCTCGTGGACAATGATGTAAATTTTTGGCAACTGTCTGGATGTGTTGTTGATGTGATACTATTTGATTTTAGCACTGCATGACTGTCAACCATTCTGGACGTATGAAACTAAGTTCACTGGGTATCAGTGGTCCTCAAAAAAAAAAAAAAAAAAAAAAAAAAAAAAAAAATGCTTTAATAAGAATCTTCAAAGACTTGGCTACAAATTTTCTCCATGTAGGTAAGTCTGTATAAAGTACAAGGTGATACGAAATGTGTAAAATTATGTTTTTCTAACAGTGTAATGATTGCTTTGTACATCATATCACAAACCCATAGTAAAAGCTGCATGCATGAAATTACCTGTGTCTCTAGTATGAACTACATTGAGTCTGTTCGTACGGATCACTGATTAAATGAAACTCGTAATGCATTAAAACATTTTATATAATACAGACTTACAAAGAAGAGGGTAGAGGCCTCCACCATTTGCTGGCTCAGGGCCTCTGCAGCGCTAAATGCCGCCCTGGTATCTGATGTTCTCTGTCAAAGGCAGCCGAGGTAGTTGATCTACGCATTTTCCTGTCCACCGCATTAATTACATCAGCCAGGTAAATAAACAGATTAACAAGACAGATCCTCTTGCTCCTGAAATCCTGTAATGATATATACAGGTTTCGTTTGTAATTATGGGTGCTGCATCACTTTCTAGTGTCTCCATCACCCTAACTGCTATGCTTGTCAATGATACAGGTCTGTAGTTGACTTTGATATTTATACTGCCTTTCGTAAAAAGAGAATAACATTTGCCACTGATCACTGGTTTCCATTTAGAATATGCATCATTTACAAGAACTCTCTGCATTCTGCATGTCAAATATTATGTAATCAGCTGAAAAAGCTACTATTCTAAAACTTTCTATCTTGAAAGGAACGGTATGTTGAAAGTTGTCCAAGGCCTTCATAAAGTCAAAACATATCACATCCATGTCTCCACCACTCTTAGTAACTGCAGAGCTGTAGGTCTGTGTGATACGAAGCCTTGCTGTTCATTATTGATGAATATGTTTGACCTGGAAAATGATTGATTATTGCCTCGGTTTTCACACGAAAGTTTGCAATCAATGCTCGTTCCAATGACTGGTTAAAGTTACTTCACAGTGAGTGTAGACTGATTGAAATGCTCATTGTTGGAAGGGTATACAGAGCACATATACATTTTTTCTTTTAATGACACCAATACAGTAAAAAAAAAAAAAAAACGTACATCAGTTTCTTCCAGTACTGGTAGTGATCTTCCCTCTCTTTTAGATTGGCTGGCTCCGTCATGTTGATTGATTGAATTATTTATAGTTCTAAAAGGTACAGAGTGCTTATACAATAAAAGAATTTTTTTTTTTTTCTCACCACACTGTATTTCTAATTGTAACTTAATGAAAGATAATGTACACTTGTATCAACTGAATATTTGTGCAGTACTTCAAGGTTAATTATGGCTGAATGCCACCCTAGAGAAATCTCGATCTACGATTGTCATTTCCAGGCTACATGTTTTGTTTCTTTTCGATAATTATGCACAATATGATTGGTGGCTATTGACTTTACAAAGGAATAATGGTGTTTATTTTCTTATGGTCATCTTTTCAAACCTAATGCAGAAAACGAAACTCATAGAAAACGGAGTAATTTAAATAAGGGCCAACAGTAGCTCCACCTCAGGGGGACTTTGATGCATGGTCGCGGAGTGATCAGACGTGTTTCTCTGGCTCTCCTCTAGCTGCAGGGTTGCCTCACCGGCTTTAGCTTTTTCTTTTTTCGCCACTAGGGCGTTTTTCAATAAAGTTAGGTTAGTTAGTACTAATTCTCCTCCCAGCCCTTTAGAGATATAGTAAGTGTCTATATCTGTTTCCTGAGATTGCCTTTGCTTACTCACCTCTGGAGTGTACCCCCCACTGATCGCTCTGGGGTGTGAGTTACACACGGGCGCGTCCTCCCGAGAGTGGTTTGAGAGGGTAATCTCAGATTAGGTGTGTGTTCCCCGGGCAATTCTCCCTTGGTCGTTTTTCTCTTTCTTACCACTTCCCCCGTGAGGGGGAAGTGGTAACTATGGCGGACGCCACTGCTGCCTCCCTCCCCTTCAGGGGGGGAGGTAGTCCTGACCGACCCCCGACTGTCTCACGGACTGACTACCCCCAGACTGAACGGCCCCAGACACGTACCCGCCTTGACATTAATGTACAAAACGCCGAGTTTGTTTTAATTCATGCGGTTGGTTCCACTCCCCTGTCCAGCCTCAATCCCTTCATTATCAAGAAGGTGATTGATGGAAGTTCAAAGGTGGAACAGGTCAAAAAACTTGCTAGCGGAGATCTCCTAGTAAAGACTGCAAATTCGTCCCAGGTTAAGGATTTGATGAAGATGAGCAAATTCCATTGCTATGATGTTGTGCCAACGATCCCTCACTCCATGAATTCCTGCAAGGGAGTCATCACTTGCAGGGACCTCATGGCCATGGAAGAGGACGACATCGTACATGAACTTGCTCATGAAGATGTAATTGAAGCCCGTTTCATCACGAGATTTTCCGAGGGCAGGAGGACGAAAACGGCAACGGTTATATTGACTTTCGGTAAAGTGACTCTCCCAACCCATATCAAAGTGGGGTATGAAATTGTTAACTTAAGGACATACATCCCTAACCCACTTCGTTGTTTACGATGTCAGTTATATGGACACCATGAAAAGTCTTGTCGGGCTTCTCAATCAGTCTGTGGCAAGTGCGCAACACAAGGACATGATGCTGACCATTGCACATCAGAGGGTGTCAGCTGCTTTCACTGCAAGGGTGCTCACTTCACTTCCTCTAGGGATTGTCCCAAGTGGAAGGAGGAGAAAGAGGTCTGTGCGGTGAAGGCGACTGAGGGCATCTCTTTCTACGAAGCAAGGAAAAAGGTGAAGGAGTTGCATGCAACTCCCACACGGAAATAGGTCCTATGCTTCGGCAGTGATGTCCCGCCCTGTGATGTGCACTGTGGAGACGCAGACTGATCTCGTGCTTGTTAATCAAGTCACTCACTCTACCTCCACCTCCACCTCTAAACCTCCTGTACGATCCAACTCTCTAACTGACCTCCCTAAAGCTTCATCATACTCACAGGCCGCTGCTGCTTCTCAGTCAGTCAAGCCTAAATCGAAGCCTGACAAGACTGTAAAACATAACTTCACCACCCTTTCAAAGCCACGTCCTCATGTCCTCCCTGCTCCTAGCCCAGCGAGGGAGAGGAAGAATAGCTCTTCCTCGGTGGAATCTGGGAGCCTTGTTATTGACCAAAATATGGAAGTTTCCGTCAGCAAGCACCGGGAAAGGTCCCCCGGTAGCCACTCGCCTGGTCGCGGGGGGCATAAAAAAACTAAACACACTGGCCCCCCCCGTAAATCTTAAACCGCCGCATTCACTATACTACAGTGGAACTGTAGAAGTATTGGGAATAAGTTACACAATATAGCAATCTTGCTTTCTACACACAGGCCAGACGTTGTTTGTTTACAGGAGACGCGCCTGGAGGATCACCCTGATCCTCCACAGTTCAAACACTACCACTCGTATAGAAGATATGAAGGTCACGGAGTAGCCATATACACACATAAATCACACCCACAAACGGAAGTGATTCTAAATTCTACTCTGGAAGCTGTCGCGTGCAGAGTAAAATTTAATAACACGTATCTGTCTATTTGCTCTCTGTACTGTCCTCCACATGGCCCCATTGATAGTGATGCTTTAAATTCACTAGTTGAACATCTCCCTGGGAATAAGTTAGTGTTGGGCGATTTTAACGCCCATCACTATCAATGGGGTAGCTTGAGGATCGATGGTCGTGGGGAGCAAGTAGCCGACCTAATACTACAGTCCAGCCTCTGTCTTCTGAACGATGGTAGAGCGACTCGTGTAGATGATCGTACTGGTAACTTTTCGGCCATTGACTTATCTTTGGCCTCCCCTGGTATACATCAAGATCTCTCATGGGACCCTTACGACGACTCCTTGGGAAGTGATCATTTACCCATCTGTCTTTCTTATACACGCGACATCATTTCGGACCCTCCACCTCCAAAATTTAACTATAAGAAAGCAGATTGGGGATCCTTCTCAAGGATCGCCAATTTAGATATATCTGGGGAGACCATAGATGTTAAGGTCGAAAATATAACTACTTCCATATTACACGCAGCTGAGGCTGCTATTCCCAAGACTTCTACAGTTCATGCGAAGCATAGAGCACACTGGTGGACGCCGGATTGCCGACAAGCTTTAAGAAAACGCAATAGGAGATACAGGATTTTTGATAGTCAGCCCACTGAGGAAAATTTTATTGCATACAAGCAGGCACGGGCTGAGGCAAGGAGAATAATAAGAAAGGCCAAACGTGACTCCTGGCGGTCCTTTGTGTCCACGGTGACTCGTACAACACCATTACATAAAGTCTGGTCCACTATCAGATTATTAAATAACAAAGGCCTATATTTCCCCATTACCACCTTGCAGGTTAATAATAACATCTATGACGAGCCCGTGGACGTTGCTAACATCCTCGCCAGGAGTTTTTCTCATGTAAGTAGCTCAGCCAATTATGACCCGCGTTTCCAACATCATAAACGCATGGCTGAGCTACAGATATTAGACTTTGCCACAGAAGACGTAGACTCCCCATACAACCAAGAGTTTACGCTAGATGAACTGCTCCTTGCCCTTAAATCCTGTAAAGACACCAGCCCTGGACCAGACACCATCACGTACGGTATGATCCAGCATCTTAATCAGGACAACCTGATTAAGATGTTAGCATTGTACAATGAGATTTGGGCGTCTCGAACGTTCCCAAACTCATGGCACTTTGCGCACGTCATACCGATACCCAAAGAGGCTGGTCGTCTTATGAATCCTACTTCATTTCGTCCTATTGTGTTGACTTCTTGTCTATGTAAGGTCATGGAACGAATGGTTAACAATAGGCTTCTTTTTGTTTTAGAGTCGAAGAATTTGTTAAATGATCAACAATGTGGCTTCCGTAAATACAGAAGTTCACTAGATCATTTAATGAATTTGGAGCATTGTATTGCAGAGGCATTTGCCAATAAAGAATTCATGATAGGGGTGTTCCTGGACATCCATAAAGCCTATGACATGACCTGGCGACACGGTGTACTAATGAAGCTCTATGCTTATGGTTTAAGAGGAAATTTGCCTGTTTTTATTTCAAATTTCTTAAGGGACAGAACTTTCTCTGTCAAATTGCCCCGTAACGTAACATCGGATATATTTATCCAGGAAAACGGGGTGCCACAGGGAAGTGTGCTTAGTCCTACTTTATTTAGTATTATGATCAATGATATTCTGTCATCAGCTCCCATCCCGAGGAATCTTAAATACTCACTCTACGCTGACGATTGTGCAATATGGCACTCTTCCCGTAATGCACAATTTTCGGCTGGGCGGATTCAAGCAGCCCTTGACTCCGTCCACCAATGGGCCTTGCAGTGGGGATTTAAGTTTTCCGTACGTAAGTGTGCCGCTATAGTTTTCACTAATCGTAACGTACCTAATTTGTGCTTAACTTTGGATAATCAGGCGGTACCTTTTCAAAATTCTGTAAAATTTTTAGGAATACATTTTGATCGTAGAATGAATTTTAAACTTCACGTTAATACTTTGCTTGCTCGTTGTGATAAACCGTTAAATGTCCTCAAGTACCTAGCGGGTACTACCTGGGGTGCCGACAGAAAATCTTTATTAATGGTGTATAAGTCCCTTATTCGATCGAAGCTAGACTATGGCGCACAGGTGTATGGCTCGGCATCCGATGCCACTCTGAAAGGATTGGATGTGTTGCAGAATAAATGTTTGCGAATGTGTCTTGGAGCTGTCCGGTGTACCCGTGTAGCTCGTATGGAAGTGGAGGCGAATGTGCCTCCCCTCCGTATTCGCCGTGACCACCTGGCCTTGTCCTATGGTGTAAGGACATTAAGAAAAAGTAATATCGGCAATGTGGCCTGTACCCCCCTGCGTCAATACCACCACCTTCTGCGGGGGGTGCGTCGGCCACTTGCCGCTCGCCTCCACTTACTGACTCAGGAGCTTGATGTGGACCCCAGTGACTGTGACAAGTTGGTGCTTAAAAATATAGCGCCTTGGGAGCCACCCGGCTTTACAGTCGATGTTACATGGCTCCCAGCACCAAAGGCCAAGGCGCCGGAGGCGGAGGTCCACCACTTGTTTCGTAACATCATTGTTCGTCACTTGGGGTCCCATCAATGGGGTGCTTCTGAAAAGCCTAGTATTCCGTCAGATGGCTCCACTGTAGCAGTAAACACATTCCCGCGCTGTTTAAAAAGCATAATTTTATTTGTTAAATATTTACACTGTTGTGTAAAATTGTGAATCATGGTAATGTCATATGCCGTAATATAAATAATACAAATAGAACACGTATATATAACGTATCTTGAATTGTTTATATTTATCATAAACTGAAATTAAAATATCACTGATGGCATGTGATGGCAATCCGCCATTTCAGTGGTCCTATATTATTTAATTTCTGCTACATTTAGTGCAAGTTAGATTCTTAATACATAGTTTGTTCAGAGTGTAAAGTACGCCTAGTGGGTATCTTGACTCATCCAGTCTCTATGTGGGCAGAAATTTAATGTTGAGTAAATACTGGCATTCACCATCATAAATCATCCGGTCTGAGGAACCGTCCCAAAACCAAGATCGTTTACGCGTCATTCTTTGCCCGGTCTCACCGAGGACAGACGACTGTGGAAGGTATACAAGCCAAGACATCGCCTCCAAGTGATCCACAAGATTCACACGGAGTCAAGTTCAGTATTCACGCTTATATATATATATATATATATATATATATATATATATATATATATAATATATATATATAATGTATATATATATAATGTATATATATATATAATGTATATATATATATAATATGTATATATAATGTATATATATTATATATATATATATATATATATATATATATATATATATATATATGCAAACGTGAGAACACATGACGAGTAAATACTACTGCATCCTCTTAAATGTCTACCCCCAGTTGAGATTGCATCCAGGTCAAGAGGACTGGTATGTGCACAAGCTACTGACTCAGTCAGTGGAAGATCTTACAAACATATGTGTGTGGACAGGTGGCCTGGAGACAGTTCTCACATGACCATACCATTAGGGACTTGCCAAGTGGGGGCAATGTGTGTGAGATATTGATGATAAGATGACCTTAAGGTATTTATTTGGTAGGCACTTGGTGAAATGTAAAAATTAAAATAACCACTAGTTCTCAACAGAAAAAGACAAAACTTCACTGTAACACTTTATTTACAAAAAGCTACAATGATACATATGAATATGACTCACTCATGGTGCAAGGAAGCTGCAGGGGAAGGTCTCTCTCTCTCTCTCTCTCTCTCTCAGCTCAACAGTCAGGAACTCACATTACTGAACTATATGTGTTTGTGGGTGTGTCCATTTACGACAGTAATGCAACCAACGTCGGGTACAGGGACATGAGAAATCGGAGTAGCTTAGTTAACAGCTAGAGAGGCAAGATGTGGGAATGACAATCACACAAAGATATCGCTCAGTGAAACACACTGCCTTGTACATAGTCACTTATGAACCAATGACGAATGTTATGAATTTAGCTTGTTTCTGCTCTGAGTGAATCCGTGACATTACACGCCATCAAAATAAAATTTTTCCTGGAAACTTGACATCCCTCGTGAAAAAACTTAAACACGGGACTGTCTTGTGGTGCGCATGCGTGAAGGAAGCGAGCAAAATGTTGAATGCCAGTATTTACTCAACATTAAATTTCTGCCCACATAGAAACTGGATGAGTCTAGATACCCACTAGGCGTACTTTACAGTCTGAACAGACAATGCATTAAGAACCAAATTTGCACTAAATGTAGCAGAAATTAAATAATATAGGGTCACTGGAAGGACGGGTTGCCATCACATGCCATCAGTGATATTTTAATTTCCGTTTATGATAAATATAAACACTTCACGATACGTTATATGTACGTGTTCTATTTGTATTATTTATATTTCGGCATATGACATTACCATGATCCACATTTTCACACAACAGTATAGATATTTAACAAAGAAAAATATGCTTTTTAAACAGTGCGGGGAATGTGTTTACTGCAACAGTGGAGCCATCTGGCGGAATACTAGCTTTGAAAGCACCCCATTGTACACCGACGGCTCCAAGTCGAGTGAATGTGTGGGTGCAAGTGTGTGGTCGACTGAATGTGCCCTCAGGTATCGGTTGCCGACTCATACATCTGTGTTTACTTCAGAACTTTTTGCTATTGACAAAGCCATAGACTATGCTCTCAATTCTAGACATGACTCATTTGTCATATTTTCAGATTCAAAATCAGCCCTTCAGGCAATTGCATCTTGCACTACGGACTCTCATGAGATCCAGGGCCGCATCGTTAATAAGTTGCATTCATGCAACAAGTCATTCACGCTGATCTGGGTGCCTGGTCATTGTCGTATCTACGGCAATGAGCAGGCTGACTTACTTGCAAAGTCGGCTGTAGAGCTCGAGGAGACTTGGGACGTTCCTCGTGATCTACGGTCGAGTCTATCTCTCGGAAAGAAATCAATAAATCTTCTGTGGCAAGGTCAGTGGACCAGACTAAATATTCCAACTTGTAAGCCGTACCTGGGCGACTGGGACACTGCCAACCGTCCCAGTCGCCTAGAAGAAAAAGTGTTGGCACGGCTACGGCTGAATGCCACCATTGTAACCCACATAAAACCTTATATGGAAAGACGCTTCCCACCGCATTGTGACATCTGTAATGCGGTGTTATCTATCAGTCATATCATCCTGCGCTGTCGGCGATTTATTCGTGAACGCGCTTCACTTATGAATTACTGCGGCGCAGTAGACGTCCCCTTCACCCTTTCCACCATCCTGGGTGATGGGGACATTGTTATGACTGATAAATTGATGGCTTTCTTGAGAGAGACCGGACTGATCAGAGTGATGTGACTTTTTTACTGTGTGGTTATGGTTTTTATGAACAGTAAATATGTATATATTGTAATATTAATTAGGGTTGACAGTTGACATATTTTAAATAGTTCCTCCTCCCACCGATCTATTTCTAATATAGATGTCCCCTACATTAAGCCAAATTCCTTGCCTGACAGTCACCAGCTGATGAGTGCAAGTGTGCAATATAGGAAGGTATTGGGCACTTGCAGTCGGTGGTAGTCTGCTGGGCGAGGTTCTTCAATTTTTGTATAAATTATGTAAATACATTATATTATCTTGCTTAAATTATTCTAATTAGGGACGACAGCTGACGTATATGGAAATGTTCCTGACTCGTCTGGTTCCCTTTCATATATTGATGTCCCCTATATTAGGTTGTGCCTCGACTGACAGTCATCAGGTGATGAGTGCAGGTATGTAATGTAGAAAAGCATTACATATCTGCAGTCGATCGTGTTCTCTTGGTCGAGGCTTTTTGAACATTAGTGTAGGTCTAGTTATTTGTCTCTTAGGATTTAGTATAGGTTAGCGATTTGTCTGTTAGGTGGTTAGTTTTAGGGTCTTTAGATTAGGTATTTTGTTTATAAGTAATATAAGGTTAAAAATATAAAAAATAAATAAAAATAATAAAAATAAAACTACAAAAAAATAATAAAATAAAAATTATTATATATATATGTACGTGTGCATGAAAGTATGTATGTTCATATGCATGGATGTGTGTATGTATGTATGTATGTATATATATATATGTTTGTATATATATGTATATATGTGTCAATATATATACATATATATATATTTGCCTTAATGACCAGAGGCTTCGGCCTCAATGGTCGATAGGCAAAAAAAAAAAAAAAAAAAAAAAAAAAAAAAAAACTCCACCTCAGTCTTCACCGAACGATCTGTGAGGTAAAACGTACGAGAAATTTTTCTCTATTCTTTCGCTTGTAATTTGTTTTATACATTGACTTTATTATTTGTAAAACAAATTACTAAATTACTCTTCTTTTCACACTGAATTCATGATGTCATTCTACAGTGGGCCTCTGACTTGGACAAATTTGACGGGGAAACCCAAACTCAGTGTTAACATCAAGATTCAAAATGTGTGCGTACCTTTCATAGTAGACACAGGGGCTGAGGTTAATTTGATCACAGTTAAGGCTATTCACCACTATGGCTTAGTGGACGCCTTTTATCCCTTGGACAAAAAGTTTGGCGAAATTCCATGCAAGAAAAATGTGGAAGTTGTGTTGGAATCGGTGAGCGGGCCAGTGAAAGTTGTTATGGATCTGATGGCAGATGGGCGGGTTGATGCGCCCTATGCAGTTTTAGGAATGAGTTTTTTAAAGTCGTGCAGTTGTAGTTTAAACACCTGTGAGTCTTGCCCAGTGCTGACATTCAGGGTGCCGGAGGTGAAACCCGAATTCAGTATCCGTCGCTTTAGAAAAACAGTCAGAATTAATGATAAAGTGTTTCGAGATGTGAAGATCGATACTGGTGCCTACTTCAATTTACTACCAATAGACGAGGCCAGGAGACTTGGCCTGAAGGTAGATGTTGTAGAGCCGCCCATACCGCGGTACTTCCCCTTCAGCCAAGAGTTGTATCAAGTGGTTTCCTGCGTTAGGAATGTTCCTGTCCAAGTTGAGGGTAAGACCCTCAATGTAGACTTTCATTTGTTTCCTGGTGAATATATTTTGTTGGGTGTAAGTGGTATTAAGGATCAGACATTTTCTTTTACCCCGGGTCTTGCTTTCAGAGCCAGGTGTCACTGGATCAGATGGAAATCCAGCTTTTCTGGATCGGGGTGAATCCCAAACTTTTGATGACAGATCATGACATTTTTCTTCTCTTAGTTACTACTTACAGTTTTTAACGCACTTTTGACAACTCCTTGAAGTTTGCTTGCTATTTGTGGTGTTAGCCTCACTGCTGACACCTTCCTGATGTTGACTATTTTGTATTCACTGACTGCTTGTGGTTTTTAGTGGAAAATGGATCACCTCCATAGAAGGATATGCTTAACCCGCCACATATTTCCCCCTACTTGCACATTTGTCTTCTGTATCTGGCATCATGGTTTTTGCGAGGTCATGTCACTCCATGGCGTATCTGGCACCTTGTTTTTGGTGGGAGTCATGGCTCTCCTAATGTTTCACGGGCACCATTTTTGAGGGGTCATCTCTCCTTGTGTATTTTTCACCCACCCCACTTTTTCTGGGGGGAGAGGGTGGGGTTCGCCTGTGTCTTCGTTGTCACTGGAGCAATTTTGTTAGTGTTTTCTGTTTGTGTGTGACTCCATAAACTCTCGTCAAGAAATGGGATTAAAAGGTTCCAGTTGGAAACATTACTGGATCATTAGTTTCACCCCATACTTTTTTTCATGAATCCTTTTTTTTTTTTTTTTTTATGTGATTTGATTCTTATGTTCTCATCCTGAATTCACCTGGTTAATGACCCCATATCAGTCAGCCAGGCTATAATGAGGATGGGTTCAAAAGTAAAGGGTACCACAAATCCACAGGTATGGCGGTCCACAGCAAACTAGGCTGTGTTGTGGACTGAGTTGTATACCCCTAGTACAACATGACATTAAATTGTACTCACAGATGTTCAGAAGCTATTGACAAGCGAACTTCTGGAAGAGGATTTCAACCTGTGTGTCCAGCTCATTTAAGTTGTCGATTTACAGGTTGAGATCTGTTTTAATGGTGAAGTTTGGATTGACGTATTTAATGGAATCTTTATACTGTAGTTACCCATATGTATCTGTGCCTGTCTCTCCATTGTTTGTTAAGTTTCTTTTTAAAATCATATCCATACAGTATTTGACTGCACTGTGTGTGATGAGAGGTCATTCAATTGGCTCACTATTCGACTGCAGAGACAGTACTTCCCGATATCGAATTTCGTCATTTCCTTAAAACTAATAATTCCTAAGATGATTGCACAGTGGTGTCATGGTGATATCTTGGAAGTATATTGCAGTGAACAAGGAAACCAGAGCTCCATCACCACCACCTCCCTCTTTTACGGGCAATATTATGTATATGATTGTTTTTGTCATATTTATAAAGAAAATTACTGGTGATACATATATACATATATTTATATATATATATATATATATATATACATATATATATATATATATATATATATACACACACACACACACGCAAGAATCTCAGGTTAATCAGAT
Organism: Coenobita brevimanus; assembly: GCF_032717465.1. Classification (NCBI taxonomy): domain Eukaryota; kingdom Metazoa; phylum Arthropoda; class Malacostraca; order Decapoda; family Coenobitidae; genus Coenobita; species Coenobita brevimanus. The sequence goes on from NC_137044.1 coordinate 40,075,110, forward strand.
TGGTCAACTTTTGAAAGTAGAAAAAAAAATAAAGATTAAACCATTCCCCTCCTATAGCACTTAAAACTGCTTGGCAGTGATGGAAGGGCTGAAGAGGAATCCAGGGTAGTTTTGCAGAACCTTCACAGGCTCTGGCTTACATACTATATCTCCCGTCAAAAAAGGTACCACAACCATTGTTATACATTTTAACAATTGAATATGAAGTGCTTAACAAAATTCAGTCTTCCTCTAAGCCACATCATGCATACAGAAGAGGGAAGAACGCAGTTGCACTAACAGTTGGTCCCCAGAAGTTGGACAGCGGTGACTTAACAGGGAGACTACCCATGGAAGATCACTGTTGATTATTTTTCAGTGTATATCAAGGTATGTTATAGCACAGGACATCACCTTTCAGGATGTATTTCAGTTTTTGTTTCATTATTCTGAGTAAAAAGCCTTTGTTGGCAGTTGATGTCGATAAGAGATCCGCTCTGCTGGCTGTAAACATTAATACCGTATGTACTGTACCTGATGGAGTCAACACTGAGCTACCGTATAGTTTTGCCCTAGCATGGTTATTTCCCTCTTCCATGTTTGTCAGATACTGAAGAGAGAAGCATCACCAGTGCTGTACTCTTCTCTGAAAACCAGTTTTGATTTAGGCAGGGTAGAACTGTTCATGATTGGCTGTTTGCTCGTGGACAATGTTGTAACTTTTTGGCAACTGTCTGGATGTGTTGTTGATGTGATACTATTTGATTTTAGCACTGCATGACTCTCAACCATTCTGGACGTATGAAACTAAGTTCATTGGGTATCAGTGGTCCTCTCAAAAAAAAAAAAAAAAAAAAAAAAAAAAATGCTTTAAGAAATAAGAATCTTCAAAGACTTGGCTACAATTTTTCTCCATGTAGGTAAGTCTGTATAAAGTACAAGGTGATACGAAATGTGTAAAATTATGTTTTTCTAACAGTGTAATGATTGCTTTGTACGTCATATGACAAACCCATAGTAAAAGCTGCATGCATGAAATTACCTGTGTCTCTAGTATGAACTACATTGAGTCTGTTCGTACGGATCACTGATTAAATGAAACTCGTAATGCATTAAAACATTTGATATAATACAGACTTACAAACAAGAGGGTAGAGGCCTCCATCATTTGCTGGCTCAGGGCCTCTGCAGCGCTAAATGCCGCCCTGGTATCTGATGTTCTCTGTCAAAGGCAGCCGAGGTAGTTGACATCTACGCATTCTCCTGTCCACTGCATTAATTACATCAGCCAGGTAAATAAACAGATTAACAAGACAGATCCTCTTGCTCCTGAAATCCTGTAATGATATATACAGGTTTCGTTTGTAATTATGGGTGCTGCATCACTTTCTACTGTCTCCATCACCCTAACTGCTATGCTTGTCAATGATGCAGGTCTGTAGTTGACTTTGATATTTATACTGCCTTTCGTAAAAAGAGAATAACATTTGCCACTGATCACTGGTTTCCATTTAGAATATGCATCATTTACAAGAACTCTCTGCATTCTGCATGTCAAATATTATGTAATCAGCTGAAAAAGCTACTATTCTAAAGCTTTCTATCTTGAACGTTATGTTGAAAGTTGTCCAAGGCCTTCATAAAGTCAAAACATATCACATCCATGTCTCCACCACTCTTACTAACTGCAGAGCTGTAGGTCTGTGTGATACGAAGCCTTGCTGTTCATTATTGATGAATATGTTTGACCTGGAAAATGATTTATTATTGCCTCGGTTTTCACACGAAAGTTTGCAATCAATGCTCGTTCCAATGACTGGTTAAAGTTACTTCACAGTGAGTGTAGACTGATTGAAATGCTCATTGTTGGAAGGGTATACAGAGCACATATACATTTTTTCTTTTAATGACACCAATACAGTAAAAAAAAAAAAAAAACGTACATCAGTTTCTTCCAGTACTGGTAGTGATCTTCCCTCTGTTTTTTGGTCCGCATTCGGTCATGTTTATCTGCATTGTTCAAAACGTTTATTATTACCTGCTACATTTTTTTTGTGTCGTTAAAGAATGATGCACATACCTGTACAATGGTTTCTGCAGCCAGTGTTTTGAATTCCTTGGGTCGTGTTTATAGTTCTGTCCTAAGGTTGAGATTGGCTGACTCCGTCATGTTGAGTGATTGAATTATTTATAGTTCTAAAAGGTACAGAGTGCTTATACAATAAAAGAAATGTTTTTTTTTTTTTTTTTCTCACCACACTGTATTTCTTATTGTAACTTAATGAAAGATAATGTACACTTGTATCAACTGAATATTTGTGCAGTACTTCAAGGTTAATTATGGCTGAATGCCACCGTAGAGAAATCTCGAGCTACGATTGTCATTTCCAGCCTACATGTTTTGTTTCTTTTCGAAAATTATGCACAATATGATTGGTCGCTATTGACTTTACAAAGGAATAATGGTGTTTATTTTCTTATGGTAATCTTTTCAAACCTAATGGAGAAAACGAAACTCATAGAAAACGGAGTAATTTAAATAAGGGGCAACAGTAGCTCCACCTCAGTCTTCACCGAACGATCTGTGAAGTAAAGCGTACGAGAAATTTTTCTCTATTCTTTCGCTTGTAATTTGTTTTATACATTGACATTATTATTTGTAAGACAAATTACTAAATTACTCTACTTTTCACACTGAATTCATGATGTCATTGTACAGTGTGCCTCTGACTTGGACAAATTTGACGGGGAAACCCAAACTCAGTGTTAACATCAAGATTCAAAATGTGTGCGTACCTTTCATAGTAGACACAGGGGCTGAGGTTAATTTGATCACAGTTAAGGCTATTCACCACTATGGCTTAGTGGACGCCTTTTATCCCTTGGACAAAAAGTTTGGCGAAATTCCATGCAAGAAAAATGTGGAAGTTGTGTTGGAATGGGTGAGCGGGCCAGTGAAAGTTGTACTGGATCTGATGGCAGATGGGCGGGTTGATGCGCCCTATGCAGTTTTAGGAATGAGTTTTTTAAAGTCGTGCAGTTGTAGTTTAAACACCTGTGAGTCTTGCCCAGTGCTGACATTCAGGGTGCCGGAGGTGAAACCCGAATTCAGTATCCGTCGCTTTAGAAAAACAGTCAGAATTAATGATAAAGTTTTTCGAGATGTGAAGATCGATACTGGTGCCTACTTCAATTTACTACCAATAAATGAGGCCAGGAGACTTGGCCTGAAGGTAGATGTTGTAGAGCCGCCCATACCGCGGTACTTCCCCTTCAGCCAAGAGTTGTATCAAGTGGTTTCCTGCGTTAGGAATGTTCCTGTCCAAGTTGAGGGTAAGACCCTCAATGTAGACTTTCATTTGTTTCCTGGTGAATATATTTTGTTGGGTGTAAGTGGTATTAAGGATCAGACATTTTCTTTTACCCCGGGTCTTGCTTTCAGAGCCAGGTGTCACTGGATCAGATGGAAATCCAGTTTTTCTGGATCGGGGTGAATCCCAAACTTTTGATGACGACAGATCATGACATTTTTCTTCTCTTAGTTACTACTTACAGTTTTTAACTCACTTGTGACAACTCGTTGAAGTTTGCTTGCTATTTGTGGTGTTAGCCTCACTGCTGACACCTTCCTGATGTTGACTATTTTGTATTCACTGACTGCTTGTGGTTTTTAGTGGAAAATGGATCACCTCCATAGGAGGATATGCTTAACCCGCCACATATTTCCCCCTACTTGCACATTTGTCTTCTGTATCTGGCATCATGGTTTTTGCGAGGTCATGTCACTCCATGGCGTATCTGGCACCTTGTTTTTGGTGGGAGTCATGGCTCTCCTAATGTTTCACGGGCACCATTTTTGAGGGGTCATCTCTCCTTGTGTATTTTTCACCCACCCCACTTTTTCTGGGGGGAGAGGGTGGGGTTCGCCTGTGTCTTCGTTGTCACTGGAGCAATTTTGTTAGTGTTTTCTGTTTGTGTGTGACTCCATAAACTCTCGTCAAGAAATGGGATTAAAAGGTTCCAGTTGCAAACATTATCTGGATCATTAGTTTCACCCCATACTTTTTTTTCATGAATCTTTTTTTTTTTTTTTTTTTAATGTCATTTGATTCTTATGTTCTCCTCATCCTGAATTCACCTGGTTAATGACCCCATATCAGTCAGCCAGGCTATAATGAGGATGGGTTCAAAAGTAAAGGGTACCGTACCACAAATCCACAGGTATGGCGGTCCACAGCAAACTAGGCTGTGTTGTGGACTGAGTTGTATACCCCTAGTACAACACGACATTAAATTGTACTCACAGATGCTCAGAAGCTATTGACAAGCGAACTTCTGGAAGAGGATTTCAACCTGTGTGTCCAGCTCATTTCAGTTTTCGATTTACAGGTTGAGATCTGTTTTAATGGTGAAGTTTGGATTGACGTATTTAATGGAATCTTTATACTGTAGTTACCCATATGTATCTGTGCCTGTCTCTCCATTGTTTGTTAAGTTTCTTTTTAAAATCATATCCATACAGTATTTGACTGCACTGTGTGTGATGAGAGATCATTCAATTTGCTCACTATTCGACTGCAGAGACAGTACTTCCCTATATCGAATTTTGTCATTTCCTTAAAACTAATAATTCCTAAGATGATTGCACAGTGGTGTCATGGTGATATCTTGGAAGTATATTGCAGTGAACAAGGAAACCAGAGCTCCATCACCACCACCTGCCTCTTTTACGGGCAATATTATGTATATGATTGTCATATTTATAAAGAAAATTACTGGTGATACGGTACATATATATATATATATATATATATATATATATATATATATATATATATATATACACGCAAGAATCTCAGGTTAATCAGATTGGTCAAGTTTTGAAAGTAGAAAAAAAAATAAATAAATGATTAAACCATTCTCCTGCTATAGCACTTAAAACTGCTTGGCAGTGATGGAAGGGCTGAAGAGGAATCCACGGTAGTTTTCCAGAACCTTCACAGGCTCTGGCTTACATACTATATCTCCCGTCAAAAAAGGTACCACAACCATTGTTATACATTTTAACAATTGAATATGAAGTGCTTAACAAAATTGTAATTGGGGTGTTACTGGAAGACAGACTGAGGGTGTATGTAGGTGGAGTGGTGAGAGGGGGAGACCAAGGATGAGGTGGAGGGAGGGAGTTGAGAGGTATGTGAGGGAGGGGGAAGGCAGTCAAATGGTGGGTGATAGCGACTTGGAGGCGTTTTGTCTGCGGCCACCCTTTACGGGATTAGGGCGTCGGGCTATAGATACGGTATAAAAAAACTATTGGTGACACTTGTACAGCAGAGTATATAGCTTGGGGCAAAATACCGGTACCTACTTGGAGGCGTTTTGTCTGTGGCCACCCTTTGTGGGATTAAGGTGTCGGGCTATAGATACGGTATAGTTAATGGAGGACTGGATGGATAGTGGATACTCATATAAACAAATATATATATATATTTATATATGGTGACACTTGTATAGCAGAGTATATAGCTTGGGGCAAAACAGGCTTAGCTTGACACACGTGGCTGGCAGCACTGAATTAAGGTCCAGTTCTGGCCATTGTTGTATCGGTGTCTGGTGTAGTGGATGGTCGTTTAGCTTGACACACCTGGCTGGCAGCACTAATTTAGGTGCAGTTCTGGCCATTGTTGTATCGGTGTCTGGTGTAGTGGATGGTCGTTTAGCTCTGCCTGGCTGTATAGTGTTGGCACGTGTTTTACCTCCTGTCCATGGAATACCTAAGCCATTGTCAGGTTAGGTAATGCATAATAGCAAACACAGCAGCGTTTATATATGCTTACCCATCAGTACTTACCTGTGAATTTGAGAGGAAGGGAGTAAGGTTTCCCCCACTACAGAGCAGGTGCCTCAGTGGTAGTGTTTGATTTCAGACTGAGGTTGAGAGTTCATGCTCTGCCTGGGTAGCTGCCTTACTGGGAGGGGTAACACTGTCACCCCAGCAGGGCTATATGATCTATCTAGGTCCAGCTCAGGGGAATAACCACTTTCCCCCACAACTCCTTGACTATCCTTACTGGTGTATCGTTCGTATCATTTATAAAGGCTCCAACATTCTGGCATTCATTGGCTTTGGTCACCTAATGGTGGCTGTCCATGCTGCCCAGTCTGGCAGCCTCCTTATTCAGTCTTATCCCTGAGGTCACACTGACTTTGTTCCAGGTTTTTTTGTGGTCTGCCTTTCACAACCCTCCCCCTGACGTTCACACTTCATTTTGTGCAGCAGTTGTCATCCCCCATCCTCTTAACATGCCCACATGTCAGCTACAGTACAAGGAATATGGTTACACAATACTGCCCAGTAAATTGTCTCAACGTGCCCACATGTCAGCTACAGTACAAGGAATATGGTTACACAATACTGCCCAGTAAATTGTCTCAACGTGCCCACATGTCAGCTACAGTACAAGGAATATGGTTACACAATACTGCCCAGTAAATTGTCTCAACGTGCCCACATGTCAGCTACAGTACAAGGAATATGGTTACACAATACTGCCCAGTAAATTGTCTCAACGTGCCCACATGTCAGCTACAGTACAAGGAATATGGTTACACAATACTGCCCAGTAAATTTTCTCAGCGTGCCCACATGTCAGCTACAGTACAAGGAATATGGTTACACAGTACTGCCCAGTAAATTGTCTCAACATGCCCACATGTCAGCTACAGTACAAGGAATATGGTTACACAATACTGCCTAGTAAATTGTCTCAATGTGCCCACATGTCAGCTACAGTACAAGGAATATGGTCACACAATACAGCCCAGTAAACTGTCTTAACATGCCCACATGTCAGCTACAGTATAAGGAATATTGTTACAATACTGCCCAGTAAATTGTGTTTTGGCAAATTTACTTTATAGGTAGATCAGGTTTCCATTCAGCAACAGTTTGTTAGGGATATAGAACAACGTTATTAACCAGCGTGGCCAAGCAGACCATCAGCTGCAGGCAAGTTAACCAATCCTGCACGGCTGTTACCTGTAGTGATGTTGCTTTGTGGTGTACAGTGCTTCATGACAGGCACAGGTAAATGTTTGTTAGGGATATAGAACAACGTTATTAACTAGCGTGGCCAAGCAGACCATCAGCAGCAGCAGGTTAACTAGTTTTGCATGACTATCACCTGCAGTGATGTTGCTTTGTGGTGTACAGTGGTTCATGACAGGCACAGGGAAGTGTGGTGTGGTTCTTGGAGGCATGACACATGGGTCTCCACCCAGTTAACAGGACAACCATACCAGGCCACACACAACCTTGTAATTTGGTTATATGGTTACCACCCAGCGTTGTTAATGGTTTCATTGGTTACGGGAAACTGACTTCTACTCTCAGTGTAGAGGCACCTGAAGTGGAAAGTAATGTGCCAGGAAGGATGGGGGGAGAAGTAAGACGGTGATAAAAGAAGTAGGCAGCACTACATTCAAGCAATATTCAAACACTTCGTTTTTGTTTTCGTTTTTTAAAGGCTCCAACATGCTTGCATGTGTCTGCATTGGTCACCTAATGGCGGCTCTCCACGCTGCACGATCCATTGCAGCCTCCCTGTTCAGTCCCTTAGCCCTAAGGTCACACTTAATGACCTCGTCCCATGTCTTTCTCTGTCTACCCCTCATAACCCCACCCCCATTATTAACACTTCTCACCTTCCTCACCCAATTATCATCCCCCATCCTCTCCACATGTCCAAACCACCTCAATCTACCTCTCCTCATCACAACATCAATACACTCCAGTCCCATCCTACCTCTCAACTCTTTCATCGTAAACCCAGCCCCTCCAGGCCTTGGATGCAGGGACGCACTGCACATCCACCTAATCATTGTCATTTCTGTACGTCAGAGCTGGCGAATATTTTCCTCCTTCACTGCCCAGGTCTCACTGCCATACAGCATTACACTCCTAACATGCTGCATACAAAGACCCCTTAGCACGTAGGGAGAGCCCTCTCAATGTCAGGAGAGGCAAGAGCTCCCTGAACTTCTTCCAACCACTTCTCACCCTAGCCACAGAGCTAGCTCCAGCCCCACCTCCAGCACACATGTCTCTCAAATAACAAAACTCTTCCACACACTCAAGAGATTCTCCAGCAAGTTCAATCCTTTCACGTCTGACAATTTCCACCTGCTCTCCCCGACACGCCTTACACATAAAATCAGCATTATCTCGCAGTCTACCTCTGATACCACTACATCTCTTATGGACCCATTTATCACAAACACTGCACAAGATGGAGTTACTTCCCACGCCCTTGTGGCAAACTGCACATGGCCACTCTCCCTTGTCTTTGACAGTACCGCCACCAACCCTAGATATCATCACTTTTGTTTTATCTGCATTTACCCTTAAACCCTTTTGCCCCATACCATCTCTCCACTTCCTAAATCTTTCCTCCGTCTTTCCATACCATCTCTCCACTTCCTAAACCTTTCCTCCGCCTCCCTTTCATTCTCTGCAATCAACACCAATCATCAGCATACAACAACTCCCACGGGAGTCCGTTTCTAAAGTCACGTGAAAGGGCTTCAAGTACCATGATAAACAACATGGGACTCAAGACTGACCCCTGATGCACAAACATTCACGGAAAACTCATCACTCAAATCTCCATTCACTCTCACCTGGGTGTGAGCACCCACATACATAGCCATAACCACCCTAACCAGCCACTCCTCCAAGCCAAGCTTTCTCATTGCCCACTTCACCACCTCTCTAGGGACTCTGTCAAAGGCCTTTTCCAAATCGACAAAAACAAAATACAGATCCCTTCTCCTACCAATATATTTTTCCTGAAGCTGTTGAACAATGAATATGGCATCAGTGGTCCCCCTACCTGGCATAAACCCAAACTGCATCTCATCAATATTCACTCTTTCTCTAATCATACCTTCTAAAACTCTCTCCATTACCTTCATTATCTGATCTAAAAGCTTTATACCTCTATAATTTCCTCTTTCCAGGGCATCACCCTTCCCTTTATACACATTTACAATTACACTCTTCAGCCAATCATCTGGGACAACACACTCATAAATAATCCTATTTATCAGGTCAGTGACTAAACTCACCCCTATATCGCCTGAGGCCTTCAACATTTCGGCAGTCAACCCAGACACACCTGCTGCCTTCTCCACCTTCATCCTGCCTATTGCCTCACTCACAGTAGCAGCATCAATCAAAGGCCAAGGGCCAGACACTGGATCTGCTGGCTCCAAACCTTCCCTGTCCCAGTCAAACTCCTCATTCAACAACCGGTTATAATGCTCTCTCCATGCATCTTTAATATCCTCACTGTTCACCACTACCCTTCCTTCATTATTCTTCACACACTGCTCACCTATGATATCCCTCTTTACCTGACCTGCCACCCTAAATATATTTTTCCTTTCCCCATGATTTAGGTTATCAAGTAATTGTCTCTGTGACTCAGACTTTGCCCTGTATACCTCTCTCCTAGCCCTACGCTTGGCAGCCAAATATTCCTCTTTGCTACCACGCTTCTTCCATTCCCGGAAAAGCCTTCTTTTCTCCTTAATTGCAGCTTCTACACCCTCATCCCACCACCAAGTTACTTTATGTCTTGGTGGTCCTCTTGTCCAGCCGCATGTTATATCAGTAACTCTCAAGAAATTGTTCTTGAGGGCTCTGTACTGTTCATTAACGCCTCTGTCTACAGCTCCATGTTCAGCCACCACTCTCCTCAACTCGCTATAGAAGGCATCCCTTACTACTTGGTTTTTCAGCTTCCATATTTTCCTCCTAGGTACATAAGTCCTCTTTTTCATCACTTGTTCTTTAAGCACCATATCACAAATCAATAGTTTGTGCTGCTGCACACACTCCTCACTTCCTATAACTTTAACATCCCTCACTAACCTCCTATCAGCCCTCCTAACCAGAAAATAATCTATCTGACTGCTATTTCCCCCAGACTCATACGTAATTAACCTACTGTCTCTTTTCCTAAAATATGTGTTGCACACAATCATGTCCGTTGCCTCCCCAAACTCGAGTATCCTTTCCCCTTCTGCATTCCTTAGACCATATGCACATCCCCCATGCATTCCTTCATAACCTTGTGCTGCTTCACCTACATGACCATTTAAGTCCCCTCCCAAAACCACTATCTCATCATCCCGCATACCACCCACTACATGTATTAAATCATAATTTAGAAATAATTTAGTTGAAATTTGCTCAGCATTTAACATTTAGAATAAGGTTAGGAATGATGTGGAAGCTGTATTTTGTATTTGATAGCATTATAATAGGTGGCTAAGTGACTTACACTATTCCAGCTTCTCCAGACCACAACTACCAGCCAAGACCACCACCACTACCATGGCCGGTGTCTTGGTTCCAGGCAGGTGGTCGTCCCGCTGCTAATAAGGTGAGGACACTTTAAGGTTTTCTCTTAAATCTTGGCACACTTAGGTCCTGCCACTTGCTGCCTAAACTTGCATGATAATGAAACCATGAGATTAATTTATTGTTTAAAAAAATGTTAAATGTCTGTTAGTCATAAATAGGACTAAAATTAAGTAGCAAAATTGTCAACTGTAGCTCTTTATTAAGCAGAGTACAAGATTAATTTTCTGTAAAAAAAAATAAATGTCTGTAGCATAAATGGACTTAAATTACCAAAGTAGCAAAATTGTAAACTGCAGCTCCTTCTCATGAACTAAAATCCACTGGACACCCATGAATTAAGAGGCTGCTTTTAAGTTGCATTGGTGCTAAAAGTACCAGTGGCCTAAGTGCAGTCAAGTTGAATTATTTCCCTGGACTTGTGTTCTTTGACCCTTAACTCAAGGATAAGGGTTGAGTTTTATACATACAAGTGCAGGGGGCTATCTTGGTGTTTTTACTTGAATTTGACATGCATTTAGTGTTACCTTTAGAGTGTTACCCTTAAGTGTTACCCTTAAAGAGGTATATGAGAGAGGGAGATGTGAGCTGGGAGCAGGGCAGTGAAATGGCGGGGGACAGGGCAACATGGAGGCGATTTGTTTGTGGCCACCCCTTATGGGATTAAGGCGTCTGGCAATAGACCCTTAGAGTACCAGAACTATGCCAGTTTGTGATTGAGAGGGTGTTCACCAGTCATGGCTTGCGGACTGTTAGGCAGAAGCTGCAGTGCCCTGGTTATTGTACTATATTCTTTTCTGTAATGTTGTGCACAATTACAGTATCCATCTTTAATGCTGAGCTGTAGCAGTATTTACTAGACTATCCTTGTCATCAGTTGCTGTGAAGAGGATGTACAGCCATAGGATAGTCTGATATTAGCTGCAAGAGGAAGAAAAATCAGGGCAAAGCTAGATTAAAACCAATAGCCTCACGATGCCTGAGCTAAGATTTCAGTGTTCAAGCTGACCCCATGGCAGACTTAGGGCATAAACAGTGAGCAAGACTTCCAAAACCCAGTATTGTATCTGAAGCTGAAGTAATATATGCCATAGCCTCTCCTTCCTTCAGGACTAAATGCACAAGACTAGGCTAGTGTAGTCCACCACAATTATTTCCCCTTCCAGACTACAGGCTGTATTCTGGTTGGTTAAGGAAGCTCCCTAACACCTTTTCCCATGAGATTTATTTTGCCTGTTACACCTTCCAGTCCATCACTTTCATAAATCCATCTAATATGGCCATACTCTGCATAAATTGCGCTTATCTTGGTTTTCAATCGGGTCTTGAATAAATCTTTAATTTCCACTGCCATCTTAAGGTTTATCCTGCCTTCACCTCTAGCTTCCTTTCTGGTCGTTCTACAGCTGCTGTTGTAGATGGCCACTGTTCTTCTACAGCTATCAGTAGTGCTGGTCCTAGGGTATCCTCACCAACTCTTCCTTCTGTTCATCAGTAACCTAAGCTGTAAATCTAACCCCATTCACTTGCACACTAATGACTCCACCCATCACTTTTCCATCCACTTCTCACAGCGTCCATCTCAGCATTTACTTCAAACAAGGATTGAGGCTGTAGCACACTTAATGTCTGACTTGGCTCATCTCTGATTGGGGTAAATGTAATATTCTTAATGCATCTGAAAGTCCTGACATCTTTAGACCTGTCAAAATCATCCCTCAGTAGTGTTCTCTAATTAAGGGTCAGCAGTTAGGTTTGACTAATACCCATGTCAAGAGCTTGGAGCATTGCAGTTACCCTGGCCAATAGGAACTAATTTTTTGGTTAGCTATATTGATAAAACTTGACAAAGATGGTTTATTTATATACATTTATATACAAGACAAACTGATTAAAACTAAAATCAACTAATCTTTGCCCTCCTGATGTTAAGCTGTGGTAAAGTGGTAGCGGAAAAAAAAAGGAGGGGGGGGGGACTTTGTACATTTTTATGCTTAGTTAAATTCCAGCCAGCAAATGTGGTTAACAGAATTAATCTGATTGAAGGTGGGGTGGGTTGTGGCATCATCTTGAACTGTGTGGAAGGCAGCAGGTGAGGGATGTGCCATCAGCCGCCCAAAATTGACTACTCATTTTCTGGACATAAGTCGCGTTCATACTAATTACTGAAAGCCGGATGGGTCTCTTTACCCCCAGAAAACTTGAAATTACCTTGAAGGGAGTAATTAACCCCAAATTGCCAACTCCTGCTGTAATTTTAATATCAAACTTGATGCATTAGGGGTTTTGTTCTTAAGGGATTTATCTTGGGAAGATCATATTACCTCTATTGTAGAATCTGCTTCTGAAAGATTAGGTGTGCTGTGCCAAATCCATGCCATCTTTACCCCTGCACAGTTGCTGACTTTATACACTGGTTTTATTCACCCCTGTGTTGAGTACATCTTGTGTGGCGAGGCTCCCCACATAGCCTTTCACAAGGTGGAGTCAAAGGCATTTCGTCTCGTTAACTCTCCTCTTGCTGGCTTTTCATCTCAACGGTCCTCTTGCTGGCTTTGTCTCGTTAACTCTCCTCTTGCTGGCTTTTCATCTCAGCGTTCCTCTTGCTGGCTTTTCATCTCAGTGTTCCTCTTGCTGGCTTTTCATCTCAGTGTTCCTCTTGCTGGCTTTTCATCTCAGTGTTCCTCTTGCTGGCTTTTTCTCATTAATCCCTCTTGCAACCCTTCAGTCTGTCATTGCCACACAGTTACATCTTTCTCATATCGCTACATCAATAGTCACTGCTGTCTGAACTGTCTGCGTACACCTTCACCATGGTGGGTGTATAGCACCCATCTGGCAGCAAACTCTCATCTCTCTTCAGGCAGACTCACTAAAGCAAGAGTTAACAGTTAATACCAGTCTTTGTATGCAACAGGTCAACTCTGCAACTGTCCTGTATTTCCCTTTGCCTATGATCTCCTTTTTTAAACTGTGTATCCAGGCATCTTGAAATGAAGGGGTTGAATTTGTTCATCGCTTTATTTTTTCTGTAGGGAACACTCTTGCTGGCTTTTGATTCCTTCCTTGGATTTAAAAAAAGATTAACCGACCACCTCCAAAAGTAAATTGTATGGGAAGAGGTGTTAGGGATCTTGCGTATGTGATGAGATTGAGCCATAGTGTTAGAGGCAAGGTTACTGTAGTCCAGAATACTTAAGGACATTGCTAAAAACATTGCATGTGCTCTGTTAATTAATGTGTAGGGTTATGGTGTACAGGTGTGGTGTTGGGTAGTTCCTGGTATTTTAGTGTAGGTGGAGTGGTGTGGTATGTCCTGGTATTTTAGTGTAGGTGGAGTGGTGTGGTATGTCCTGGTATTTTAGTGTAGGTGGAGTGGTGTGGTATGTCCTGGTATTTTAGTGTAGGTGGAGTGGTGTGGTATGTCCTGGTATTTTAGTGTAGGTGGAGTGGTGTGGTATGTCCTGGTATTTTAGTGTAGGTGGAGTGGTGTGCTATGTCCTGGTATTTTTAGTGTAGGTGGAGTGGTGTGCTATGTCCTGGTATTTTTAGTGTAGGTGGAGTGGTGTGGTATGTCCTGGTATTTTAGTGTAGGTGGAGTGGTGTGCTATGTCCTGGTATTTTAGTGTAGGTGGAGTGGTGTGGTATGTCCTGGTATTTTAGTGTTGGTATGGTGCAGTATTTTAGGTTTGGGGCTGTGGTATTTCCTGGTATTTTAGTGTAGGTGGAGTGGTGTGGTATGTCCTGGTATTTTAGTGTAGGTGGAGTGGTGTGGTATGTCCTGGTATTTTAGTGTTGGTATGGTGCAGTATTTTAGGTTTGGGACTGGTGTGGTATGTCCTGGTATTTTAAATGAGGTATTTTGGGGGGTCTGGTGTAGGGTATTTCATGGCTGTAATCATTGTGTTTGGGGGATGTTTGGCTTGTCAGTGGTATGTTTGGTCTGTTTGCTGCTTTGTAATAAGTTCCTGTAATAACTTTAATAGGAGATAAATCCTGCCGTGTTCATAAGTTAAATTCTGCATTGTTTATATAGGTAAATTCTGCCTTACTTGCCATGCTCATAGGTCATTGTTTAAGGCCAGTGTTGCAGTTTTGAGGTTATGTCTTTGTTGAGGTACCTGTGGCTAAAGTATTTGCATGCCTCACAAGAAGATAGTAATCAAGGCCAGTTTTGAGTGAGAGACTGATGAGGAGAGTGTATGTGAGTGAGGTGGAAAGGGGGAGAGGGAGGGGGAAGCCAAGGATGAGATGGAGGGATGGAGAGGTATATGAGAAAAGGGGAGTGTGAGCTGGGAGCAGGACAGTGAAATAACGTTGGACAGGGCAACATGGAGGCAGTTTGTTTGTGGCCACCTCTTACAGGATTAAGGCATCTGGCAATAGATAATTTTATCATGAAGGTTCATTTTGGTCAGTTAAATTTTTGCATGTTTGTGGATTGGATGGATGAAAGGTAAAATTTGCTGTAAAAGTTTTGCTATGGTTGTATGAGGTAGTCTGAGAAATAACCATCTATTCAGTGCAGTTCTGTCTGTAAATTTAAAACTGGCAGAATACAATGATAACTGCGTCTGCTACTGCGTGTGTCGGATGGTTCAATTATTTCGGCATGTGTTCGTCAGACTTTGGGAAGATATTTACATTTTCCAGTTTGTAAGGATGAACTTTGGTCTGTGGTGAAGGTGCCTATTATGCCCTGTTTCATGGTTTACTCTGTTTATCATAAATGTTTTGGTTTTGTGCAGTTTCTCATGTCTTGACCTTGCCTAGTTTCTGGTAAAGGTTTTGCTGTTTCTTGTAAATATCTTGGCTTTGACCCCCCCCCCTCCCTTTTTTTTCTCCCTGTTCTTTGTAAGTGTCACTTCTGCCCTTCATCGTATCCTTCATGAAGGCTCCAATATGCTTGCGTCCCACATCGCTGAGATCACTCTTATGACCTCATCCCAGTTTGTGTATGTGTGTGTGCCTGCCTGTCTGTCTCTGTCTGTCTGTTTCTGTACCCCTCCCCAAGACATTCACACTTCTCTCCTGCACCCAGTTGTAATTCTCCATCCTGTCAGTATTCCCAATCTGTCTAACCTTCCATGTCACAACACCAATACATTAGTCACATCCATCCCTTCAATTCTTAATTCGCAATCCTTGGCTCCCTAGGCCTGGCATTGGAGGATGCACGACACATCCATCTAATCATTGTCATTTCTGTATATGTGAGCCTACAAATATTCTCTTCCTCTGCTGCCCAGGTTTTGCTGCTATACAGCATTACACACCTAACATGCCACATTGAGATCCCTCAGCACATAAGAGAGAGTCATGTGTCAGTACAAGCAACATCCACCTCACCTTCCTTCAGCCATTCCTTACCCTGCCCTAGCCACAGAGCCAGCACCAGCATATAACGTGTCCCCCAAATAAAAATCTTCCACACGATTCCAACTAAATGAATCCTTTCACACCTAATAGTCTCTGCTTCACCTCCCTGTTCTTGGTATATGTCCATTTTGCCAAGATCTGCATGTCGGCTTTACCTTCTTTTGTAAGCGTCCATTTTCCCTACTCTTTGTGAATGGCTGTTTTGCCCTGCTCTTCATAACTTGGTTTTGCCCTTTGTAAATGTAGTTTTGGTCTGTTGTAAAAGGTCTGTTGCTGATTGTTGTAAAGGGGTAATGTTAGCAAAGCAGCAACAATTATCAGCTGTTTTTTTAGGGTAGTCTGTAGTGATCTAACAAGGAAAGCTTCTAAACTGGGAGTGAGTGTTGGTTAAAATGGATGGTTCGTGTTCATTTCTGCAGTTTTGTGGTCACCCCTTGCAGGATGGTGTCTGGATATACATGTATAGGCTTGTTAAGTACCCAGCTGCATAGCCACATTGGAAAACAGTATAATTATCCCCATTTTGTCCCTGTTTGGAACATAGACCCCAAGGCTAGAAGAGAACATGTAAGGATAGTGATGTATGCTCCTCATAGTGTTGATGAAGCCTCCTGTAACCTCTTGAACTGTAGTGCATAGGCAGTGATGCTCCACCAACTCTGCCTACAGGTTTATCTCAGACAGCATAACTGGGTTCTGGAAGTCATTGCTTGCTGTCTCTTGCAGTGAAGTTAACCCCTTCAGATCCCTCAAGACAAGTCACTCTGGTTTCATTCTTGTTGCCTTCAGTTATATTCTGACAGTTTGGAATGAGTTTTAGGATACAGTAAATGTGGTTGTCACTGCATCTTCTGGCTTATCAGACATAAAATGGAATTATCAGAGGGAAGGCCAGAGCTTAAATGTACTATATCTCCAGCCAGACAATTTCATGGCAGCTGTACAGTAAGACTATGCGTATTACAGTATTAAAATGAGTTAAACAGTACAGACACAGGGTTTTAGAGGGGGTTAGATCCCCTTTTGTGGGGTACTACATCACCACCCATCAATACATCTCCTTCAGACACCTCTGACATCCCCTTGGCTGTTACATGCCACATACTGGTAATGAGTTTACTGTATATATAAAACTCTTCCAAGATATAATTTCCAGAGCTGAATAAAATAGGTATGGAGGCAGCAAGAATAAACTAGACCGTCTTAGGCAATCAAGGGGGTTTATATTGAAACAGATCCTCATTCCACCCCAAAGCATAAGTTTTTTTTGTTTTCACTGTAACCTTCCTTTGTTTCTAAATCTGTAACCCTCCCACCCATAGAATGTAGTTACTGTAGCCCTACTCCCAAGAGACTAATCTTTTTTTTGTTATTGCAGGTATGATGTATGAAGTTTGGTTCAAGACTGCCATGTGTTGGCCAGAACAAGTTACATCTCAAGAATATTGGTGATGTCACACATTGTTTTGACTTCGACTTAACATAAAATATCCAAATATCATTCTTGAATGCTCAGCTCTAATAATAGATAATAAATGTAATAGTCATGAAAGATTATTGTAGGATGTCTGACTGTACGGCTGTTGTAACTACTGTATTGGGATGTGCTGTATACTTATAGAACCTCTACATATACCAGGCTTTAAAATTTTTGCATTAAATACATTGATTACATTAATGTATTTGAATAATGCATTGGTTAGGTGAGGTACAGAACGGTACTATATTTTTCGCCTTTACAAGACTGCAGTGTGAAAGATAGCTACTTGGATTTTGGGCAAGGCTGTTTTGATCTTTGAATTAACTATTAGCATGTTAACACATGTTGTGGAATCATGACTATGGATTTTAAGATCCTGTTTTGTGGAAGAATTAGATTTTAAAATGCAGTAAAGATCCCTGGGAGAAAAAAACTTTACACAGTAGTTAAATGATTGTTGATAAAACTGCTTTATGGAAGAATGATTCTGGGAAGACTGTCTTGAGTAATCTTGATGTTTCTCTATAAACTGAGGATTGGAAATAAAGCACTAGCCGCTCTTTTAATCTTGTCAGTTTTTAAAACAAATGTCATTGGCAGTTAATACATAATCAGTGCATAAATTTAATAAATGGATTTTTTAAAAGGAATCATCTTGTACAAGGGATTTCTTACTGTAAGAACTGGAGGTAACCCCAGCTCTGTTAAATGTTTCAAAGGTTTGTTCACTCTCATCTTAAAAGACGGGACCAACTGCCTAGCCCCAGGCTTATATGCTCCTCATGGGGCAATGTAGGATTGGATGATGGATGGATGCAATATGTTTAACGGAAAGTCTTGAAGGCGAGTAATATGTTCGTTCTGTAGCCTGTTTATGGCTGTATTAATAGAAATGATTGAGCAGAGATGGTCTTTAACTGAAGATGTTTTGGTATTGCCACATGTCAGTACAATGAAGCAAAGGTAATACATCACATGTGGCTTCTGCTTGTATTGCATTTAGTGCTTGTCCATCTCTGCCCTCTCAGTTTTACAGATATGGCCATTTGCTAATTTGGAGAATTTAATTGCATGAGGCAAGGTATTTTTACAAAGGCATTCACACCTATATTGGGAAACCATACATTAGTAAATTCCTGATAAATTACTGTCTACAGTTGCAAACTCTTAAGAATTAACAGAAAATTTGGGTTCTCTCAATAAATGCATGTATACATTAGTAAACTGATAAATTAAATCCTACAATGCAAACTCTCAAATCCGAAATGCTTGGATGTAAAGGATTAACGGAAAATTAAGTTTTGAAATGAGCTAAGGGAATGTGAGCGTATAGTAAGCACTGTTAACCTGGGAACATTGAAAATCAGTCTTCATTTCTTTGCTTTTGAGTGACTGAAGTATTTATTGGTGGAAATGGTCGTTAGTGATCACTGCCTCATACTTGAGATCTTCCCCCTCCCCACCTGATGTAATGATGGGTACAGTCCCCTTTGAAAATCATTTGACTCCCATTCATTATTGCAGACACTGTATACCTAAAAATTGGCAAATAAGCTGTAATGTCTTGGTAAAAAGTTTAATGTTGCAGGTTAAAGGTTAACAGTAATTTATAACAAGTTTGAGGACAATGGATATAAGATTAACATTGCAAGGAAAAATACTGGTAAACAGGAGGTACTTGAAAATAATACATCGGATTTTAGAGTTTGTATTGTTTTTTGGGTTTGATGATAGTTATATTTTAACACAAGAGAACTTTACTTAGCTGAGGTTTTCTGGTGATAGTATGGGTGAGATAAGGGATTGATTAAATTAAGAGAATATAGTTTTATAAGATGAAAATATTTGAATCTTAACTCCGAAAAGACTGATGTCTGCATATGTGATCATGCACCCACAGCTCACCCCACCCCACCCCAACCCATCGCCCCTCTCCGTCACCTATTGCCTCTCCCTCACCCTTCCACCCATCGCCCCCTTCCCCCACACGCCAGTATGCCCGTCCTGAGCGTGTCAAAACGTTTGGATGCCAGTTTTTCAGGGGTTAATCAGTGTTATCAGTCTGCTGAAGGAATGCCTTGCCACATGGTAATATTAAATTTGATACAGCCGTCAGTACAGACATAAACTTGCTATAATGAATTAACATAGGTAGTCTTAGCTAGGTGTTAAAATTTCTAAGCAAAAGTGACTGCATGAAGGCCAGTTAATTGGGAAATTATAAAAATTAATAGAAATGAGTTTCTCCCAGTGATGGTTTGATATATGGCAGTCATTTTTGGTTGAGTTGTGTTAATGTATATTTATGTATTGGTGGTGTTTGTATCAGCAATGCATAATTGATATGGAGCCCTGTTCATGCTGTATTTCCTGCCTATGTCTTGGTACTCCTTTACTGCTGGAGTGTTATGTGGTCTCAGCAGTATGGGGTATTGCAAGACATAGACAAGTAGTAATGGATGATCGGGCTCCGGCCCCAATCTCGATGGTCTGCCATTTTCACCCTTATGGCCTCCCCTATATACCATGCTGTGAGAATAAAACCAAGTCGATTGAACACTGTCTTTTATTATGTCTTTACAATGTCTAATAAGTGACTTGCCTTTTATAAGTTCTTTTGTAATGTCCTTCCAGTGTGTCTCCTCTTAGTGACAGCACCAAGAGGAGACATGTCCTCTTAGTGAGACAGCACCAAGAGGACATGTCTCAGTGCTGTGTCACCAAGAGGAGACACTGGAAGGTCATTACATAAGAACTTATAAAAGGTGACATGAGTATGACATGTGACAGCAACTCCAATAAATTGCATCATAAACCTGATAGTTTCAATACACCTGACAATGACATAATGGATGCTACACTTATGACAACAGCAGCAGGAGACAAACACTGAAAGAACATCATAAACGAGATGAAAGGATGCTTCTCTAAAACTTAGTATGTGCAAGCTCAGGTTAGGCAAGGCATCATAAAAAACGGGAAGACAGCACGGCATCATCATTGAGATGAATGGATGCTTCTCTAAAACTTTCGTCTATTCGTCTGAAGCTGACAACAGACCAAAGACAACAACACAAAGGACATCAATGAGACAAGCAAGGCAAAGCGTCATCAATGTGACAAGCAAGGCAAAGCATCATCAATGTGACAAGCAAGGCAAAGCATCATCAATGTGACAAGCAAGGCAAAGCATCATCAATGTGACAAGCAAGGCAAAGCGTCATCAAAGAGACAAGCAAGGCAAAGAGACCAGCAAGGCAAAGCATCATAAATGAGACAAGCAAGGCAAAGCATCATAAATGAGACAAGCAAGGCAAAGCATCATAAATGAGACAAGTAAGGCACAGCATCATAAATGAGACAAGCAAGGCAAAGCATCATAAATGAGACAAGTAAGGCACAGCATCATAAATGAGACAAGCAAGGCAAAGCATCATAAATGAGACAAGCAAGGCAAAGCATCATAAATGAGACAAGCAAGGCACAGCATCATAAATGAGACAAGCAAGGCACAGCATCATAAATGAGACAAGCAAGGCACAGCATCATCAATGTGACAAGCAAGGCACAGCATCATCAACGTGACAAGCAAGGCACAGCATCATAAATGAGACAAGCAAGGCAAAGCATCATCAATGTGACAAGCAAGGCACAGCATCATAAATGAGAAGCAAAAACAGAACATCATGAATGAGACAAGCAAGAACAGAACATCATTAATGAGATGAATGAATGCTTCTCTAAAACTTAGTTTTTAGAAGCTCACAGCACAGCAAAGAACATCACAAATGAGACAAGCAAGGCAAAGCGTCATCAAAGAGACAAGCAAGGCAAAACGTCATCAAAGAGACAAGCAAAAGCAGAACATCATAAATGAGACAAGCAAGAACAGAACAGAACATCATTAATGAGATGAATGAATGCTTTTCCAAAACTTAGTTTTTAGAAGCTCACAGCACAGCACAGCAAAGAACATCATAAATGAGACAAGCAAGGCACAGCATCATTGAGATGACAGGCTGCTTCTCTGAAACTTTGTTTTTGGAAGCTGACTTCACACTTTTGTCTGTCTGTCTGTCTGTCTTTTCCTTGTTTTCTGGACCTTACATCACTTCACTTCACCTGTGGGGGAGGAGAAAAGAATGATGAATAGGCCTAATAATAACAGATAATAATAATAATATTAATAATAATAATAATAAACACAGTAACAGTAATAATGATTATGATAATAATAGTGGTAGTACCGGTTGTGGTAGCAGCAGTAGTAGTAGTAGTAGTAGTAGAAGTATGAGTAGTAATAGTAATAATAGTAGTAATAATAATAATAACAATAATAATATGTGGTAGGTGGGGGCAGTCAACATCCACTCACTCGATGTAGTGCTGCTTTGGGTGTCTAATATGTGGTAGGTGGGGGCGGTAATCATCCACTCACTCAATGTGGTGCTGCTTTGGGTGTCTGCCCTCTCCTCTCTTCCTTCCTTCCTCTTCCTTCTGCCTATAGGTGACTCTACACTGAGTGACAAGCCAAATGGTTTCCTGTACACCAGGAAATCATTTACTACGCTGGGTGGTAACCATATAACCAACTTACAGCACCTGGTGGTTTATTGAGCTGGTGAAGGTTTATATCCAAGGGGTGGTTGGGGTTTATTGCTCATGTAATGCCACTCAGGGATGAGTGAGGCTGGTCACTCTCATCTCAAATGTCCGGACCAACTTGCCTAGCCCCGGGCTCCTATGCTCCTCATGGGGCGGCATAGGACTGGATAATGGATGGATGGATAATAATCATTTATTCATCACCATCCAATCCTGTGTTGCCCCATGAGGAGCGTAGGAGCCCAGGGCTAGGCAAGTTGGTCCTGACATTTAAGATGAGAGTGACCAGCCTCACTCATCCCTGAGTGGCATTACATGAGCAATAAACCCCAACCATCCCTTGGATATAAACCTGCACAGGCTCAATCCAATAATAATAATAACAACTAATATAATAATAACAATAATAATAATAACAACAATAATAATAATCATCATCATCACCTAATCCTACATTGTCCCATGAGGAGCATAGAAGCCCAGGGCTAGGCATGTTGGTCCTGACATTTGAGATGAAAGTGACCAGCCTCACTCATCCCTGAGTGGCATTACATGCGCAATAAATCCCAACCATCCCTTGGATATAAACCTTCACCGGCTCAATCCGACTAGAGTGCCTTAATTACCCACTAAACCACAAGGTGTCATAATTGGGATATATGGTTACCACCCAGCGTAGTTTCCTGACGTACAGAAAACAATTTGGCTTGTCACTCCGTGTAGAGTCACCCATAGGCAGAGAGCAGAGGAAAGAATGAAGGAAAGAAAGACAGAAGAGGAAGGAAGGAAAGAAGGAAAGAATTGAGGAAAGGGCAGTCACCCAATAGCAGCACTACATCAAGAGAGTGGATGGTGAGTGCCTCCACCAACCACTTTAATACTGTAATAATTATCATCATCATCATCATCTCCAGACCTCCTTTCCCACCCTAGGGCAGGGTGAGGAGTAGCAATGTCCAGACAGCCCAAATTTGCCCAATCCAATGGGCCACACTTCCATTCACTCATCATTCAAGCCCCCAGAATCCTGGCTCTATTGGATATGCCAAAAACATTCACCATGTTGTGTAGCGTCACATAAACATATCCGACAGAGTCAATCCAGACACTGCCATGTTAAAAAGGAGTGCCAAATCCCTGATCATGCACTTCTCCCCACAACATTCATCCAGCCAGCTCGATCTCTTGTCAGTCCTCTAGCTTCACCGATTTCCAAACCTCTCTTCCTCACACACTCATCCACCATATCTCTCCACCTTCTCCTTGGCCTACCTCGCCTCCTCCCTCCTTCAAATTTGCTGGTATACCTTTTTCACCACTCTATTGTTATCCATTCTCTCCACATGACCATACCATCTCAGTACACTATCTTCGATTCTGGTGTCCACAGACTTCCTCACTCCACTCTCTGTACTCCACATACATTCCTCAGCAGTCCCATCTCCACTGCTCCTACTCTTGACTTATCATTTTCATGCCACACCATAGTCTCACATCCATATGTTAAAGATGGCACTAACACTCCTTCATGTAACCCTCATGTACAGTAGCTGCAACACTCAAGCCTCTGTTTCTTATCAAGGCCCTCATTACACCAGCTACTTTTCTTCCTTGTGTCACTCTACTTTCCACTTCTTTTGCACATTTTCCTCTCTTTTCTATCACTGTACCCAGGTATTTGAACTCTCTCACCAATTCCAGTCTCTCTCCATTCACTGTAACATCACACTGGGAATCACCTTCTCTCTCAATAACCATCACTTTACTCCTTTCTACATTTACTCTCAAGGCACAACGCTCACAGACATCAGTAAAACTCTGCACTAGCCTACCAAGTTCTTATCCAGTATTTGCAAGCAGTACTGCATCATCAGCATACAACAAATTTGAGATATTCCATCCATCACCATTCATTACCAACGTCATCCCTCTCTCCATTACTCGTGTTTTTACTTCTCTCATCACCCCATCCATATATATATTGAACAACCATGGGGACATCACACAACCTTGTTGCACGTCCACATCGATCATGAACCATTCACTTAGATGCCCATTACCCCTTATACATGCTTCACTACTATCATAAAAACTCTTGACAGCACCTAGCAGCTTACCATCTACACCATACATGCGCAAAACTTTCCACAATCTTTCCCTGTCCGCTTTGTCGTATGCTTTTTCCAGATCCGTGAATGCCATAAACACCTTATGGACTTTCTCACAAGCCTTCTCTGCTCTCTGTCTCACTGCAAATATTTGGTTCACACATCCTCTGCCACTCCTAAAGCCACCCTGTTCATCACTCACTAGGACTTCTGATATCTCTCTTACTTTCTCTATTATAATTGTTCCATATGCCTTCCCAACCACACTCAATAAACTTATGCCATGATAATTCTTGCACTCACTCCGCTCACCTTTGTTTTTGTATAGGGGTACAATCATAGCCTTTTTGCACTCTGCAGGCACATTTTCATACATCCATGCCTTCTTACATATCTCCAACAAGCACTTCATTCCACTCTCTCCATTACACTTAATCATCTCTGCATACACCTCATCAACCCCAACAGCTTTCCCATTCTTCAGCTGCTTCATAGCACTCTTCACCTGTGTGAGTATCATGTCTCCTGGCACTGCATTCCTTCTCTGCACACCCCCAAAACCAATCATGTTTACAGTCGCTCTGCTCTCCCTATT
This sequence comes from Coenobita brevimanus, assembly GCF_032717465.1. Taxonomy (NCBI): domain Eukaryota; kingdom Metazoa; phylum Arthropoda; class Malacostraca; order Decapoda; family Coenobitidae; genus Coenobita; species Coenobita brevimanus. Next base: position 40,099,682 of record NC_137044.1, read on the forward strand.
TCTATTCATCAGGCTTTCAAACTATTCTTTCCATCTGGCCCTTTACTTGATCCCCATGGGTTAATAATCTGCCGCCTACATCCTTCACACCATCACATTTCTTTCCGCTTTCACTTCTACATTTCCACACCTCTTTCCAGAATAACTTCCTATGTTTAGAGAAGTTTGCATTAATTTTTCTTCCTAGATCATCATTTACCTCCTTCGTTTTCCTCTTCACTAGTCTCTTTACGTGCTTCTTGCTCTCAATACATTCAGTTCTTAATTCAACTGAACCCCTGTCCTGTAACCACTCTAGCCACTTCTTCCTCTTTTCCTTCACAGCTCTCTTACCCTCATCCCACCATGCCGTACCTTTCTTCTTTGTTGTTACTCTTGCCACACCACACACCGCTTTAGCATTCCTAACTAAGCAATCGCTATATGCATTCCACAGGCTGTCCAGATCCATTTCATTCCAATTCACTGATTCTAACTCCTCCTCTACTTTGGTCCTGTAATCATCTGCCCTTTCCTTGATCCTCAGCTTCTCAACTTTAAGTCTTTCTCCCTGACTGCTCCTCTCTCTCCTGATCCACTTCACTCCTCTCAGCTTGAATTTGCATACATGCATACCACAATCATATGATCTGACAGACCTCCTCTTCATCCCCTCATGGCCCTTGTATCAGCAACCATTCCCAGCATCGACCTCTCTACGAGTACGTAATCAATCAGGATTCTTTCATCACGATCCCCGTTCCCTCTATACCATGTATATTTATGTGCATATAATAATAATAATAATAATAATAATAATAATAATAACAACTACAATAATAATAATAATAAAACAAAAGTGATGATATCTAGGGTTGGTGGCGGTACTGTCAAAGAAGAGGGAGAGTGGCCATGTGCAATCTGCCACAAGGATGTGGGAAGTAATTCCATCCTGTGCAGTATTTGTGATAAGTGAGTGCATAAGAGATGTAATGGTATTAGAGGTAGACTGCAAGATAATGCAGTGTTTGTGATAAGTGGGTGCATAAGAGATGTAGTGGTATTAGAGGTAGACTGCGAGATAATGCAGTGTTTGTGATAAGTGGGTGCATAAGAGATGTAGTGGTATTAGAGGTAGACTGCAAGATAATGCAGTGTTTGTGATAAGTGGGTGCATAAGAGATGTAGTGGTATTAGAGGTAGACTGCAAGATAATGCAGTGTTTGTGATAAGTGGGTGCATAAGAGATGTAGTGGTATTAGAGGTAGACTGCAAGATAATGCAGTGTTTGTGATAAGTGGGTGCATAAGAGATGTAGTGGTATTAGAGGTAGACTGCAAGATAATGCAGTGTTTGTGATAAGTGGGTGCATAAGAGATGTAGTGGTATTAGAGGTAGACTGCAAGATAATGCAGTGTTTGTGATAAGTGGGTGCATAAGAGATGTAGTGGTACTTGAGGTACTATCTATCTATTGCCAGACGCCATAATCCCGTAAAGGGTGGCCATTTGACTTTGAGTTATTTGTTTTACAGGGAGGGGCACTAACCCTCCACCAACCCACTGGTTGACACGTAGGGAGCACATATGGTTTGGTTATATGGTTACCACCCAGCGTTGTAAATGGTTAGTGCGAGATAATGCTGATTTTATGTGTGCAGCGTGCTGGGGAGAGCAGGTGGAGATTGTCAGGCGTTAAAGGACTGAACTTGCTGGTGAGTCTCTTGAGTATGTAGAAGAGTTTTGTTATTTGGGAGACATGTTGTGTACTGGTGATGGGGCTGGAACAGATCTGTGGCTAGGGTGAGAAGTGGTTGGAAGAAGTTCAGGGAGCTGTTGCCTCTCCTGACACTGAGAGGACTCTCCCTACATTCTAAGTGGTCTTTGTATGCAGCATGTGTCAGGAGTGTAATGCTGTATGGTAGTAAGACCTGGGCATTAAAGGAAGAGGATATTCGCAGGCTCAAACATACAGAAATGACAATGATTAGGTGAATGTGCAGTGTGTCCCTGCATGCAAGGCCTGGGTTTAAGATGGAAGAGTTGAGAGGTAGGATGGGACTGGAGTGTACTGGTGTTGTGATGAGGAGAGGTTGACTGAGATGGTTTGGGCATGTGGAGAGGTTGGGGGATGATAATTGGGTGCAGAAAGTGTGAAGCGTTAACACTGGGGGTGGGGCTGCGAGGGGCAGACCGAGAGAGACATGGGACAAGGTCATTAAGTGTGACCTCAGGGTTAAGGGACTGAACAGAGAGACTGCCGTAGATCGTGCAGCATGGAAAGCCGCCATTAGGTGACCAAGGCCAACGCATGCAAGCATGTTGGAGCCTTCAAAATCGAAACAAATCATCATCATCTAATCCCATATTGCCCCATGAGGAGCATAGAAGCCCGGGGCTATGCAAGTTGGTCCTGACATTTAAGATGAGAGTGACCAGCCTCACTCATCCCTGAGTGGCATTACATGAGCAATCAACCCCAACCACCCCTTGGATATAAACCTTCACCGGCTCAATCCGATTGGAGTGATGTAATTACCCACTAAACCACCAGGCGCCAAAATTTGGTTATATGGTTACCACCCAGCATAGTAAATGGTTTCCTGGTGTACAGGAAACCATTTGGCTTGTCACTCAGTGTAGAGTCACCCACAGGCAGAAGGATGAGAAAAGAATGAAGGAAAGAAAGACAGAAGAAGGAAGGAAGGAAGGAAAGAAGGAAGGAAGAGAGGAAAGGGCAGACACACAAAAGCAGCACTACATCGAGTGAATGGATGGTGAGTGCTCCCACCAACCACTTTAATAATAATAATGATAATAATAATAATGATAATAATAATAGTAGTAATAATAATAATAATAATAATAATAGTAATAATAATAATAATAGTAATAATAATAATAATAGTAATAATAATAGTAATAATAATAATAATAATAGTAATGGATACATGCAAACCAATTACAGTACATCACTACATATAACCAACACTACAAATATGGCAAAAGTAGCCAATTACCAGCATAAATACCACACAGACTATAACAAGCAATTTATTCATTTATCTACTCACTTTATCTCACTGTATCTATTTATCTTGGGCCACTTGCTTTAATGCCAGGCAGGTGGCCTCCATGGCACTTCCTTTGCGTCAAACCTTCCCTCTGCTGTCACGCTGCCCATCCTCCAACCACTTTCTCTGTGTCAGCCTTTCCTCCACCATCAGGCTGGCCAACCTCCATCCATCTTCACACATATACCTCTCCACCCCACCTCTCTTCCACACCTCTCTCCCAGCTGTGTTCTGAAATAGCAATATAAATTACTATTGGAAAACAAATCAAATAACTCCTCATTGATGTCCTTTGTATATTACATCTAAAATTATTACTCATATATATTTAACAACTGGCTGCAGGAAGTGAAAAGTGTTGATGCTGGGGGTTGGGTTGCAAGAGGCAGACCGAAAAAGACCTGGGAAGAGGTCACTGAGTGTGACCTCAGGGATAAGGCACTGAATAGGGAGGTTGCTGGGGATGGCGCAGCATGGACAGCCGCCATTAGGTGACCAAGGCCGATGCATGCAAGAATGTTAGAGCCTTTATAAACAAAATGATACTATCTTGGATCAGGCAGACATCCAAAGGTTTTCACTTTATGGCTGCTGCTGGCAAACAACTGATTTAACTCAGGAGGGTACAGTGTATTCAGCTCAGAAGGGTACAGTGTGTTGTGTAACCTACCTATCTATCTATTGCCACACACCTTAATCACATAAGGGGTGGCCACAAACAAATCACCTCCATGTCACCCTGTCCCCTGCCATTTCACTGCCCTGCTCCCAACTTACATCCCCCTCTCTCATGTACCTCTCCACTCCCTTGGCCTCCCCCTCCCTCTCCACCCTCCTACTCACTCACATACACTCTCCTCATCAGTCTCTTGCTCTCCATCCTCTCCACATGGCCAAACCACCTCAGTGTGTTTCTCCTAACGCTTCCTATCACATCCGCATTCACACCACAACACTCCTCCACCTCCTCATTTGTCAGCCTGTCTCTCCATGTGACTCCACAGGCTCCTCTCAAATTAACTTATTTCCACTGCTCTCTCTTGTGTCCCTCCAACAAGGTCCAGGCTTCACTTCCGTACGTTAGAGTTGGTATCACAATACTGTCATGTAGTAACTTTTTCAGTTCCATGCTCACTTCCCTGTTTCTTATCACTGCCTTCAGGGAACCAGCAACCTTTCTTCCCTGCTGTACCCTTTCAAGCACTTCACCCTCCAAACCTCCATCCTTACTCATCACACTACCCAAGTACTTAAACGTACTCACATTTTCCAATTCCTCACCATCCAACCTCGCTGTACATTCACTGACTTCACCTCTCTCAAAGACCATCACTTTACTCTTCCCTACATTCACCTTTAGATTCCGTTTCTTACACACTCTCTCAAACTCATCCACCAAGCCTTGCAGCTCCCCTTCGTCTTCACTCAACAACACAGTATCATCTGCAAACAACAGTACAGGGAGTTTCCAAACACTATCCTCTCTCACCAGGGCCACTCCAACATCCACTACCCTACCTTGTACCTCTTTTATTACCCCATCCATGTACAGATTGAACAACCATGGTGACATGACACATCCTTGTTTCAACCCAACTTTAAAGAGAAAAATTCACTCAGTTCACTATCCACACGCACTGCAGCCTTCGCACCATCGTACATACTCTTCACAGCATTCAACAACTTCCCATCTACTCCATATATTCTTAACACTTTCCACAATCCTTGTCTATCCACACTGTCATATGCTTTCTCTAAATCCATGAAAGCCGCATACAACTTCTTTCCCTTCTCTAGAAACTTTTCCACTAAAGATCTAAGAATGAATATCTGATCTACACAACCTCTTCCCTTCCTAAAGCCTCCCTGTTCTTCCTCTGTTATTTCCCTAACTCTGTCAATAATTATCCTACCATACACTTTTCCTATTATACTAAGAAGACAAATGCCCTTATGATTACCAAACACCTCTTTTTCTCTATCATTTTTATCTTTAACTCCCTGACTAATTTTTTTTGCACCCTGTCCAACTCTCTTTACTTCTTTCCAGAACATTTCTTATATTCCCTCCACCTTACACTCAAATTCCTTCCAAATTCCTCATCCACTCTCTTACTAATCTTTTCACCTCTCTCTCCCTCTCCGCTTATAACTCTTCTGTCTCGCAACATCCTCCACACCTGCTTCTCATCCACTCACTACTGTATGTGCTTTCTTCTTCTGTGCCACAGCCTGTCTCATCTCTTCATTTCACCATGCTGTTCCTTGCACCCCCTTTCATCTTCCACATCCCTCATCTGCTCCAAATCATATTTACCCAATTGCTCCTCCACTTCTCTCGTGTAATCTATTAAGTTCAAAATACAGTGCAATTCCAAAAATAAGAAATGGTGTAGATCAAGTACCGGTAGTCAAAGTCCAGGCTGAGACCACTACTCCAACATATCTCCCATACACAGACCATCCTCTTGGGGACTATCGCCCATAGTCTTGAAACTGAGGGCAGAGTTACCCTGTTCACACCCTGCTCCAAGTGGATGCTCACTCCTTCAGTATAAGTGGTAACCTTGAAAGCGTGAGAGTGCACCCCTTTGTGTGGGTAGGTGTGGCAAACAGTTGGTAACACTGATTAATAAAAAAAAATAAATAAATAAATTTAAAAAAATCTAAGATTGATTCACAATAAACTCTCTTAATGTTAGCAATTCTTACTTCTTTTATCATTAAAGACTGGCATTTGTTCTGGAATAGTCTGTGCAAGAGTATGCATACAGGTTTGGAGAGCCCGTACTATAGGAAAAATCTGGTGTTAGACATAGCTTCAAAGGGGTTCAAGGGGTCAGTAATAACCCTACCAATACACCTTGGCTGGTCATGCAGATTGTTACACTTCTGCCCCACATGCTTGTTTTTGGCATTTTTCTCACCCATAACCCCCAAATCCCACCAGTCCCCCAAACACCTAAGGGGATGGGGGTTAATTTGAAAACCAACCAGGAGCATCATGAATAAAGGTCAAATTCGTTCACACCACACCAATATACACCAGAAAACTATACTGCCAAGCCAAACAAAATAGTGCAGACTTGTTAAAGTTTACCAAACACAAACATGAGACTTTGTATTTCAAACTAACTGGCTGTGCATGAGTAGTCTGTTTAGGTAGTACTCAGCCATTCTTTACTGTAGGAATTATTTCATGAACTAATCAAACTAATTATAAAAAAATCATGCACCATATCTGATAAACAACTTGGCAGAAACAGTGAAAAATAAAATGCAAGTGGATACAGTAATTCATCTTTGTCTTCATCTTGCCATAAATTAACCATCTCTGGAGAAGCAGTGAAGTCTTTTAATGATAAAACTATTAAAAGCTTATTTACTTTCTGTACACAATGTTTTTATCCTTAAATTAAACTCCCCATCACACACACCATTGGGTCCTTCAAATTCTACATAGTTTTCACTGCACAAAGCTGCTGTATATAACATGATGAAGGGGCATGTGAAGGGCTGCTATGAGACTCTCCGTGGATGTCAGTACTACGCTGTGGTAATCCTCTCCTGTTCACCGGGGAACGCTCTCCCTTTCGTGCGTTAAGATTACCAAAAGCTACGGAGAGGGCAAGGTGAACGCCTGCTCACAGTTTAAGACTACGGCTGTAAGCCTCTTCCACTTTCCCTCCACCTTGCCATGTTCCAACCCTAGCAAAGTGCATCTGACACACAAATGCAGCTGCTTGCTTGTGGCTGATGGGTCTGCTCAGCCACACAGACCAGGGTAAAGCAACAACAACAAAAGTGCTATAGAAGACACAGAGCCAATGGGGAAAAAATAAAATCAGCAGCAGCCAACCCAGAGCCACCCCAAAAGCTGCCCAAAGCCTGGCCTAACCTTCCCTACGCTGGCCTAACAATGCCAATGCATTCATACCCCAACAACACTGATAAACACATGCACACACACACTTGTTGTACTTGGTGAGAGGCAGCAATGAGTCACCACTGTATATACTCCCTGATAACTCTGCTGACTCCCTGGCTTGCCGACTTTGCTGTCTCCTTGATGACTCTCTGCTGACCTCCTGACTCTCTAGACCACCTCCTGCTCTCCCTCATGACTCTTGACTTCCTGCTGAATCATTCTTGACTTCCTCATTGCTTGGCTTCAGGATGACAGGAAGATTAGGATTCCTTCAAGTAAAACCAGCCAGGTCTGGTGACGCCCACCTGTAACCACAAAATTACCTGACATTAAAAGAGAGAGAGAGAGAGAGAGAGAGAGAGAGAGAGAGAGAGTCACTGTTTATGAGTTAACTGACAAGAATAGTCAGACACACTAAACCCCTTTTACTCTAACCTGGCCCAAAATTACCATCCCTCTGGCCAAAACTACCACCTATCCAACTAGAATTCTGATTTGTAAAAGAGTAATGAATGGATACAATGCTAGTCACAAAGAAGTGCTATGGAAAGGATGTAGAGCGCTAGTACTGCCTTTTTCTGCCACTGAGCTAAGGGAAATAAACTGCAAAAGAACTAACATCTTTGCCAAGTTCAGCTGAAAGAACTATACTGCATGTCTCTGCTGACTCCCTGCCCTGCTGACACTGCTGACTTCCTCCTGACTCCCTGCTGATCTTCTTTGACTTCTTGGCAATTTCCTGCTGACTTCCTGCTGACTCTGCTGCATTTTGATGATAGGAAGGTTGGGGTAATAGCAGGCAGGTCAGGTCAGCTCCATCTGTGCAGGTAAAATAAAGCCATTGGTTATCTATCTACTAACAGATGGTTTAATCCTATAAGGGATGGCCACAAACATATCCCCTCCATGTTGCCTTGTCCCCTGCCACTTCACTGCCCTCTCCCTACAGAAATTACCATCTCTTATAACAATACTGTAATAATAATAATAATAATAATAATAATAATAATAAAAATGATGATGATGATGATAATAATAATAATAATAATAATAACAAAAATCACTTATCTCTTGACTGATTCCGATGCTTTACAAATGCATAAAAAAGTGTGTTTTTATAATGGAGGCTGTCTGTCCCTAAACACACAAAATATACTGTACCATCTCTTATTAGTAATAATAATAATAATAATAACAAAAATCACTTATCTCTTGACTGATTCTGATGCTTTACAAATGCATAAAAAAGTGTGTTTTTATAATGGAGGCTGTCTGTCCCTAAACACACAAAATATACTGTACCATCTCTTATTAGTAATAATAATAATAATAATAACAAAAATCACTTATCTCTTGACTGATTCTGATGCTTTACAAATGCATAAAAAAGTGTGTTTTTATAATGGAGGCTGTCTGTCCCTAAACACACAAAATATGCTGTACCATCTCTTATTAGTAATAATAATAATAATAATAATAATAATAATAACAAAAATCACTAATCTCTTGACTGATTCTGATGCTTTACAAATGCATAAAAAAAGTGTGCTTTTATAATGGAGGCTGTCTGTCCCTAAACACACAAAATATGCATTAAATGCCAGGCACCACCAGAGATGCCTGTGTCCCAGCCTTACCAATGTTGTGATGACGTCACAGTTAGGGATTTCCTGAACCCTGTCACCCTCACAAGACTGGATACAGTCAGGTCCTGTTATATGACTGGTGTGTTAATGGACGACTGCTTTGATAACGGATATGATGCTCATATAATGGGGGGGGGGGTATGTACTGTATGATGGAGTATGTGTATGAGAGATGCGGGGGGGTTGAGGTGGGAGCAGGGCAGTGTAATGGCGGGGGACTGGGTGACACGGAGGTGATTTGTTTGTGGCCAATCCTTACAGGATTAAGGTGTCTGGCAATAGACAGACAGATAAAACTTACGGGAAAAATCAGGTTAGGTTAACTGATCCCGCCAGCATCACCAAACCTGGGTCTACATTGCCCATTCTCCTATCACCAATTTCTTGTATAGCAGACAAACATGTAACAGAACCCACATGTACAGTACTCTATTGTACGGCATTTGAAAAGTAATCCCTCCACTATCCAATGTAGCAGAGCCAAAGGCATGTCTGGAAAGTGGTCCTGTCCGGATATTGGGCCCCAGCCTCCTGGACTTGTACTTATGGACCCTAACTCAGAAAAACACCTATACAACTCCCTCTGGACATGCATTGCACCTATTTAAGACCCAAATCACACCAATAAGGGACATAAAAGACTGAAATAAATGCAAAAGAACCAGAGAATGAGGTTTTAGAGGTGAGTTTATACAATATTTAACATTCTGGGTACTTACAACAAGTCCCTGGCTCCTGGACTGGTACTTATGGACCCTAACCCAGCCTAATTTTGAAAGTCACCTAAATAACTCCCTACCAGAGACATTCATAGCACCTATTTAAACCTATTTAAGACCCTATTCACACCAATAATGGACATAAAGCTTAAAATAAATGAAAAAGGAACCAAAGAATGAGGAATTAGAAGTGACTGTACCTCATCCAGGGTAATTACAGCACGTTTGTGGCCGCCTTTTGTAAGGTTTTGGCAGTGGTGAAAATGCTCTTGAAGCACGTACAGTAATCCAGTGTTGTGCTGCACTTACAGTAATTCTTTGCACTGTGAGTTATAACTGTTTAACACTGCACATTGTTAATTGCATCAGGCAAGTCTGAACTGCCTGTTTCAACCGCCAGCTTTACGCTCCACAGTTAATCCTTTGCACCCTAAATTCTAATTTCTTAATACTGTACTGCACAACACTGTAAATTCCAATGTGGTCTAGTGGCGAGGTATTGCAGTTTATTCATTGTTTATTCACAAAAAAATGAGCACGTGTGGCTCCCATTACAATATGCTTTCACTCGCGATCGAAGTTAGGGAATAACTGTTTGGGTGTTCGTAAGCGGGAAACAGAGTTACCAGATCACAACAGCCACATTACCAAACTCCTCAATTTTCATTACCAAACTCCTCAATTTTCATTACCAAATTCGTAAAGCTAGCATTTATTCTTCACTAATTATATATACAAGTGGAAATACATGTAATCACTCTTCGTATAATTGACAGCATGTTGGTCATTTTCACACTATGTAGGGTAGCAGATTAATCAGAGAGAGCAAACAATCCACCATCTCCATCCTGTGTATCCTCATACATGTGAAAAATCCGTTTGGTATTGCATTATTCTGATTCATTACCAAACGAATTTTTCATTACCAAATTGGCCCACATTTGGTAATGAAAAATACCAATTGGCAACCCTGACAGGGGAGGGGGGAGGGGGGAGGAAGGAAGGGGGGAGGGTCTGTGGTGTAACAGCTATTCGGCGCCGCGCGGCAATTTCAAATTACGGGTGGGAAAAAAATTAGGATTTTAGAGGGATTTTTTTTTCTTTTTTTTGGCCATTTTTGGGTTCCGAAGGTCCAGGCCCACAATGTCCGGCAAGTGGGGATGTCCGGAAAGTGTGCGTCTGGATAGTACAGGGATTACTGTACTTTATGATTCCAAATTGTGAAGTCTGGTATGACTGGATACTCTTACTTTATGGCATTTCAAACATTATGATACTCTTGTTTTTTATCACTTTTCTTGGTTCCAAAATTGTGAAGTCTTATATGATTTAATCCTCTTACTCTATGACATTTGAAACAACATTATGATACTCTTATTTTTAATCACTCTTCTTGATTCCAAAATTGTAAAGTCTTGTAAGATTGGATACTCTTGCTTTATAGCCTTTGAAACACTGACAATACAGTACACTTTATTTTGAATCACATTTCTTGGCCTTTCACCACGTCCTTTCCATTTCTTTTTTTTACAATAGCATCAGTGTGGCAGCTTTGAAATGTGAGAATCAGAGTTTGCCAAGGCTGCTGTTACAAATCATGAAGGTTTCACAAATTCTCTGCAGCCAACTGTATTTCAGCAATGGAATAAATCTGAGTGGGTCAGGTTAGGTGAACTGAGGTTAGGTCAGGTTAGATTACAAGAAATCGGGTTAGGTTAGGTTAGTTTATGATAGGTTACGTTAGTCTGCGTTAACAGGTTAGATTAGGTTATAAATGAGGTTAAATTACAATAAATGAGATTAAATTACATTATGATAAAGGAAGCTGGGTTAGGATAAATTAACACAGATGAGATTAATTTATATTTATGGTCAATTTAGGTTACAAGAAACTGGATTAGGTTAGATTAGTTTACGAGGTTCCATTAGTCTGAGTTAAGAGGTTAGATTAGGTTATAAATGAGGTTAAATTACAATAAATGAGATTAAATTACATTATGATAAAGGAAGCTGGGTTAGGATAAATTAACACAGATGAGATTAAGTATGTGATGAAATGGTGTTCCAAGACAGCCATCATAAGGTTTAGTAACGGTGAAGTAGGTCAGGTTAGGATAAATTAAGTTAAATTACATTCAGCTGGGTTAGGATAAATTAACACAGATGAGATTAGTATGTGACAAAATGGTGTTCCAAGACAGCCATCATAAGGTCATGTAAAGGTGAAATAGCTTAGGTTAGGATAAATTAGGTTAGATTAAATTCAGCTGGGTTAGGATCAATTACCATAAAAGAAATTAGATGATTGTCCAGCTGGCGTTACAAAATGCCGACCGGCTTTCGTTGTCAACTGGCAGAGTTGTGATTATAAACAAAGGCTGCTTTTTATATATGATTCTAATTCCATCTATTGCCAGATGCTTTAATCCCATAAGGGGTGGCCACAAACAAATCACCTCCATGTCACCCTGTCCCCCACCATTTCACTGCCCTCCGCCAACTCACACCACCCTCCCTCATATACTTCTCCACTCCATCCCTCTATCTCATCCTCAGCCTACTCCTCCCTCTCCCTTCCTCCACCTCACTCACATACACTCTCCTCATTAGTCTCTCATTCTACATCCTCTCGACATGGCCAAACAATTCACTAATTATAAAAAAAATAACACACATCAAAACTTTAAAATACACACAGAAAATATCATAAAAATAATCTACAAGGCGTTGTTAGGAAAAAACAGGAAACCATGGTAAAATTAAAGTGGTGGCGTGGCTCGTTAACTACCATCCTGGCTTTTGTTGTTAACGTCCTTTGCCGTGGTGGTGATGCAGGAGACAATGGTAAAATACACCAGTTTCAATAGAGATGGGCCTAAAAACAAACTCAAATTACATGTAAAACCATCGGAAAAAAACTCAAACTATGTGTAAAGGAATGAGGTAATGAAAATAAAATAGGCAAAATTATTGTTTCAGCCAAAAACACAATTACGAGATTTTGATCCACTTTTTTGGAATATTGGACAAATCTAAGACACTTTTTGGCACTTTTGTTACAAATGTTTATTGTACTCTTGAAGACAACCTAACCTAACCTTCAGCAGTACAATAAAATTAATGTCAATGAAAATGCAACAGAAAAGTGTTTTAAAACTGTCTAAAAAACTGAAAAAAAAGAATCAAAATCTTGTAATTGTTTTTGGCTGAAACTATTCCAACCAAACTACAAAAAAATATTCCTTGGTCTCCCCCTCCTCTTCCAGCTCTCACTTACACTCTCTAGTACGTCAATTTCAACCTGACAAAGATCCCTAAACCCTTTTCTGCTTCGGCTATCCCTGTTAAACGCAATGTACCCATAGCTTTAGTTAACCTGCAGGGCTGATTTGACTAGCCACCAAGGAGATTCAGCCGTACCTCGAAACTACGGCTGATCATATTAAAGGCAATCAGGATTTAATATCTGCCCTGTATGAGTGTCATAATTCCCGTAGCGGTGGCCCAAAGCTGTCAAGCGACGGCAAACCTCTCTCACCTCTTCCCCCTCATGGTGGCCCACATCCTAAGTTACAGCTGTCATTATACACTCACCTGCAGCGTTTTGGTAGGCGGAGAAGATGCCAGGGCAGGCTGGGTGGCCAATACACACATAATATAGCGTCCTTTCATCCTAAATATCAATATAAACACTCAAAATACACTTCACATTTCAACACCGACGCCAAACAGTAGCAGCAAAACACCGGAGCAATGGAGAATCTCGCCTTCGGGACAAACTCATAATTTTACCGATTTTTCAATATATATAACATTTACATACGACGATTGACTTACCATAATTATCACTATATTCACATCACACCTGCTTGTTTCATAAATATAAAAAAAATAATGCTTTTCACACAACTATAGGTATTTATTGTTGTAGAGGTACTGTATTTTTTTTAAATTAAATTTTAGTAATATAGTTATCATACTTATTTCCTGCCTAATTTCTTCAAGAGTACGTTTCTATACATCAATATCTATACGGAAATGTTAAGAAACTAATCGATATTAGAGAAACACAGAGGTTGAGAAAAGATGAGTTGACCCGCGAGATTTAAAAGCCTCTCTCTCTCTCTCTCTCTCTCTCTCTCTCTCTCTGCTATTATACATATCATATAGGTTATAGTGCAAGATACTGTCATGGTACATAATGCTCTCTCTGCTACTATATACATCCTAATATAAGATACAGAACAAGGAATAGTGAAGCATTAGCACCAAGCAATAATATGACTATATGGCACTGCAGAAGTAGAGGGAAATAAACTGCAAGAAACACGAAAATATCAAGAAGAGAGGTTGGACAGAAGAGGAGAAGAGGACAGTAAGGAGAAAAAGATTGAAGACAAACAACCCCCTTTTAGTCGCCTCTTTCGACAAGCAGGGATGCTGGGGAAGTATTGTTTCCCCCCTCCCCAGGGGTGGATATAGAACAAGACATTGTCATAGTACATAATTCTCTCTCTCTCTCTCTCTCTCTCTCTCTGCTACTATACACACTGCATAGGCTATAGTACAAGACAGTCATTGTACATAATTCTCTCTCTCTCTCTCTCACCAGGTACTCGTTCCTTGGCGAGCAACATTCCATGAACAATAAAACCTAACCACCCCTTGGCACCTAAAGATAATATGAAGGTAATGACGCCAGTGCACTATAGCCTACATCAGTATACAGCATGTAGACCCATCACTGACTTCCTTGTACAGTAGAGAACTGCTCCATAAAGGGGAAGTGCGCATGTGTGACACGCTATACTACAACAACTGCTACTATTACCACTATCTGTATCTATCTATAGCCAGTCACCATAGCCTAATCCCGTAGGCTGTTTGAGTTATTATAACCGGCTTCATGTGATTGCAGTGGGAGTGCTGTGTAGCAGCAACTATGAGCTATAGTCTAACACTTGCCGCATCACTCCATTAAGTCACCGAGATACACGTACCTGAGTCAATGTGTTTAGTGCACTTGATCTGTTGCAAGGTGAACAATGAAGGACCTTGAAGAGCAACGTGTTGGTGGGAAATTCTGTTTCAGACTGGGAAAAACTTCTACAGAAACTTTTCAGAGGCTGCAACAGGCTTCTGGGGAGGACTGTTTGAGCTCCAGACAGTATCACAAGCGGCTCCAGCGATTCAAATCGGGAAGAACATCCACCACAGACGATCCCAAATCTGGCCGGCCTTCCATGTCAAGAGATGACGATCACGCTGGCAAAGTGCGTGTTGTTATCCACGACGGTGGTCGCCTGACTGTCTGTGAAGTTTCCGAAAAAGTTGGCATCAGTAAAAGTTCCTGCCACATGATTTTAACAAAGAAACTGAAGATGCACCGTGTTGCCGCAAAATGTGTGCCGCGTCTGCTGACTGATCAGCAAAAACAGAACAGTCACAATCAGTCACGAGCAGTTTGTCTAAATGCAGATGAAAACTTTCTGAAAAATATCATAACAGGCGATGAAACGTGGGTGTATTGCTGCGATATCAAAACAAAAAGGCACCATCTCTACAACATCCCTCCTTCCTTCTCTCTCTCTCTCTCTCTCTCTCTCTCTCTCTCATGTTAATCGATGTATCACAAACGCATTAGCAGCTTGTTAAACTGATGTAAAGCTTTAACATTATTTCCAATATAAGTGTATCAAGTGCGAACCATAATGAAAAATAAAAACACTGGATGAAAAATACTCGTTCTTCATCTTACCCAACGTTCACCTCTGGATACTTATCTTTCATCTCTGCAGCTGGCCTTCCTCTTTGTTCATATTTTCCATCACATTGCCCTAAGGCTGGTTTTATCATTCAGTTCTCATATAACTAAGTTTGTACCTTTTTTACTATGAATTTTGAAACAGATGAAGACATCCCCTTCCTTTCTCCTCTACCGCTGCCTCCACATTCCCCTCCTCTCCCCCCTCAAAAGCCCCCCCAAATCCCCCTCCTCTCCCTCTTCTTCCATTAACTGTGTGTGAACAAATGCGGTTGCTTAGTGTAAATAAATATTGTATTGTAGTATTCCTTATCATCTTTTCTTCACAAACTTATCGTATTATAATTACATAAGGTAAAAATTATACACAACTGAGCCGGGCAAAGTGGCTCATAGAATATAATTAATGGTGCTTTAAATTGGATCGGTGGCAACTTCAGGTGAGGTGGTGCGTCGTGCATGTGTGCAGCATCAGGTGTACCAATACTTCAGATGCACTCACAGATCGATAGGTGATAGTGTCTCATTTTATTTCCTATAAGATTAGTTGTCTAGGCATGCGAAACTCTTAGAAGCACTTTATATCAAGCCAGAGATGCTGACATATTAGCTAGTACCCTGTGTGGTTGTGTTTGATGCTTATGGATTACGTAGCATGTGGTGTG
Source organism: Coenobita brevimanus (assembly GCF_032717465.1). NCBI lineage: Eukaryota > Metazoa > Arthropoda > Malacostraca > Decapoda > Coenobitidae > Coenobita > Coenobita brevimanus. The sequence goes on from NC_137044.1 coordinate 40,115,456, forward strand.
TGGCAGGTGGGTTAGTGACGCGTTGACACAGCACGGTTGGCACACCTGCCCTGCCCAGCACCTGCCACCTGCCCTGCTGCCACACACTTGCCACCGTCTTTATCCCCAGGGAGCATCGCAGCAGGAAATCTTATTTATTTGCGTGTGCGTTTTGCGTCTTTGCGGGATCCTGGAGGACACGAGTGGCTGTGGACGGTGATGGCCTGGCGCTGGTGTGGGTGTCAAGGTGTGGGGGAGACAGGAGGCCAGGCTGAGGTGCTACAAGACGCGAGGTGCACTGCCCCGCCACCACGACGCCACTGGCAAGGTCAGCCATTTGGATCTTCGTCCTCCAGTTTGAGTACAGGGTCTTTGATAATTACCTCTTACTGCATCTACTTATACCGGTTTAAACTCATTGCGTTCTGAATGTGGTAATTATTTGGATGTTATATGGAGTACGGAAGGTGTTGTTATCGTTGTACACTTACTTAAAGCTTCAGTTACAGTAGTTAACGCTTACCTGCCTGCCGGCTTGTGTCGTGCAGGTCATTTAATAAACGTTATAATGATTGTACAGATGATTAGCTGGATATTATACATTGTTTCTTCTTCCCCCTTCCTCTTATTCCTCTTCCTCTTTTCTTTCTCCTCCTCTTCCTCTTTTCTTTCTCCTCCTCTTCCTCTTTTCTTCCTCCTCCCCTTCCCCTTCCTCTTCCTCTTCCTCTTCATCTTCATCTTTCTTCTCTTCCTTCCTCTTCATCCTGTTCCTATTCATCTTCCTTCTCTTCTTCTCCCTCCTCTTCCTCTTCATCTTCCTCCTCTTCCTCTTCCTCCTCCTCTACCTGTTCTTCCTCTTCCTTATCTTCTTCCTCTTCTCCCTATCCCTTTTCCTCTTCCTCCTCTTCTCCCTCTTTCTCCTACCATTCCGCATCCTCCCTTTTCCTCTTCTTCCTCTTCTTTTTCCTCCTCCGCTTCCTCTTCTCTTTCCTGTTCCTCTTCATTCCTCTTCTTCTTTATTCCTGTTCTTTCTGTTCCTCTTCTTTGTTCCTCTTCTTTCTCTTTATCTTCGTTCACTTCCTTTTCTTCCCCCTCTTCCTCCTCTCCTTCTTCTCCTCTTATTCTTCCTTCTTTTCTACTTCCTCCTCCTCCTCTTCCTCCTCCTCCTCCTCCTCCTTCTCCTTCTCCTTCTGTTATTACTATTACTACAACAACAGTAACTACTACTACTACTACCACCACTTCCTCTTTTTCTTTTTCCTTCCTCCTCTTCCTCTTTCTCCTCCTCTTCCTCTTTACCTCTTCCCCTTCTTCCTCCTCCTCCTCTTCTTCGTCCATTTCCTTTTCCTCCTCTACTTTTAGTCTTCCTCCTCTTCCTCTTCTTGTTCCTCTTCTTTTCTTCCTTTTCTTCTTCCTTCTGCCTCCTCCTCTTCTTCCTCATCCTCTTCCTAATCTTCTTCCTCCTCTTCCTGACCTTCTTCCTCCTCCTCTTCTTCCTACATTTCCTCTTCTTCCTTTTCTTCTATTCTTCCTTCCTCTTCTTCCTATCCTTACTCCCTTTTCCTCCTCTTCTTCCTCTTACTCTTCTATTCTTCCTCCTCTTCTTTTCTCCCTTTTCTTCCTTCTGCCTCCTCTTCTTCCTCATCCTCTTCCTAATCTTCTTCCTCATCCTCTTCCTAATCTTCTTCCTCTTCCTCTTCCTAATCTTCTTCCTCTTCCTCTTCCTAATCTTCTTCCTCTTCCTAATCTTCTTCCTCCTCTTCCTCTTTTCTTTCCTTTTTCTTTAATCTTTTTGCCTTTTATTCTCTCCTTTCTTCCATTCTCTCTCTCTCTCCTTTCTCCTTTCTTCCTTCTCTCTCCTTTCTTCCTTCTCTTTCCTTTCTTCCTTCTCTCTCCTTTCTTCCTTCTTCTCTCCTTCCTTCCTTCCTTTCTCTCTCTCCTTTCTTCCTCCTTCTCTCTCCCGTACTCCCTCTTCTCTCTCCTTCCTTCCTTCCTTCTCTCTCCTTCCTTCCTTCTCTCTCCTTTCTTCCTTCTTCTCTCCTTCCTTCCTTCTTCTCTCCTTCCTTCTTCCTTCTCTCTCCTTTCTTTCTTTCTTCTCTCTCCTTCCTTCTTTTCTCTCCTTTCTTCCTTCTCTCTCCTTCCTCCTCCTCCTTCCTCCTCCTCCTCCTTACTTCTTCATCTACTGCCTTTGCTTTCTTCTCTTCAATTCTACTTCTGTTTCTCCCTCGTCTACCTCTACTTTCACTCCTACTTCTAAATGTACTACAGCCTCTATTTGTACTACTAATTGTACTACTACCTCTATTTGTACTACTTCTAGGTGTACTACTACCTCAATTTGTACTACTTGTAATTGTACTACTACCTCTTTGTACTACTAATTGTACTACTACCTCCATTTGTACTACTTGTAATTGTACTACTACCTCTATTTGTACTACTTGTAATTGTACTACTACCTCTATTTGTACTACTAATTGTACTACTACCTCTATTTGTACTACTTGTAATTGTACTACTACCTCCATTTGTACTACTTGTAATTGTACTACTACCTCTATTTGTACTACTAATTGTACTACTACTTCCATTTGTACTACTTGTAATTGTACTACTACCTCTATTTGTACTACTAATTGTACTACTACCTCTATTTGTACTACTAATTGTACTACTACTTCTATTTGTACTACTTGTAATTGTACTACTACCTCCATTTGTACTACTTGTAATTGTACTACTACCTCTATTTGTACTACTAATTGTACTACTACCTCTATTTGTACTACATGTAATTGTACTACTACCTCTATTTGTACTACTTGTAATTGTACTACTACCTCTATTTGTACTACTAATTGTACTACTACCTCTATTTGTACTACTAATTGTACTACTACCTGTATTTGTACTACTTGTAATTGTACTACTACCTGTATTTGTACTACTTGTAATTGTACTACTACCTGTATTTGTACTACTTGTAATTGTACTACTACCTGTATTTGTACTACTAATTGTACTACTACCTGTATTTGTACTACTAATTGTACTACTACCTCTATTTGTACTACTTGTAATTGTACTACTACCTGTATTTGTACTACTTGTAATTGTACTACTACCTCTATTTGTACTACTTGTAATTGTACTACTACCTGTATTTGTACTACTTGTAATTGTACTACTACCTGTATTTGTACTACTAATTGTACTACTACCTCTATTTGTACTGTTAATTGTACTACTACCTCTTTGTACTACTTCTAAGTGTACTACTTTTCTACTTCTGTTTCTGCTTCTTCTACTTTGACATGTACTGCTGCTACTTTGACATGTACTGCTGCTACTTTGACATGTACTGCTGCTACTTTGACATGTACTGCTGCTACTTTGACATGTACTGCTGCTACTTTGACATGTACTGCTGCTACTTTGACATGTACTGCTGCTACTTTGACATGTACTGCTTCTACTTTGACATCTACTGCTGCTACTTTGACATGTACTGCTGCTACTTTGACATTTACTGCTGCTACTTTGACATCTACTGCTTCTACTTTGACATCTACTGCTACTACTTTGACATCTACTGCTACTACTTTGACATCTACTGCTACTACTTTGACATCTACTGCTACTACTTTGACATCTACTGCTACTACTTTGACATCTACTGCTACTACTTTGACATGTACTGCTGCTACTTTGACATCTACTGCTACTACTTTGACATCTACTGCTACTACTTTGACATCTACTGCTACTACTTTGACATCTACTGCTACTACTTTGACATGTACTGCTACTACTTTGACATGTACTGCTACTACTTTGACATCTACTGCTACTACTTTGACATGTACTGCTACTACTTTGACATGTACTGCTGCTACTTTGACATCTACTGCTACTACTTTGACATCTACTGCTACTACTTTGACATCTACTGCTACTACTTTGACATCTACTGCTACTACTTTGACATGTACTGCTGCTACTTTGACATCTACTGCTACTACTTTGACATCTACTGCTACTACTTTGACATCTACTGCTACTACTTTGACATCTACTGCTACTACTTTGACATGTACTGCTGCTACTTTGACATCTACTGCTACTACTTTGACATCTACTGCTTCTACTTTGACATCTACTGCTGCTACTTTGACATCTACTGCTTCTACTTTGACATGTACTGCTGCTACTTTGACATGTACTGCTACTACTTTGACATCTACTGCTGCTACTTTGACATCTACTGCTTCTACTTTGACATCTACTGCTTCTACTTTGACATTTACTGCCTATGATCTCCAGTGTATTGAAGGTTGGTAGGTAGGTAGGAAGGTAGGAGGTAAGCTAAGCGTTACTCCCAGTCCTTCATGTATGCAACAGGTCAACTCTGGAACTGTCTCCCTCTGTCTGTATTTCCTACTTCCTACAATATCCAGTCTTTCAAACGCAGTGTGTCCAGGCATCTCGAAATGAACGCATCTTGAATTTGGCTCTCTTTTGTATTGTTTTTGTTTTTATCTTGGAGGGTACAATTTGCGGGCTCCTGGCCTTGGGTTCCTTCTTTCTTACACACACACACACACACACACACACACACACACACACACACACACACACACACACACACACACACACATTAATCCAGTACACACCATGACGTAATAATTTGTGTTGTCACCGCCACACTGCTTCTCTCAACTCGACCCCTTGAGTGTGGCGACGCCTTTGTTTACTTACGATTTACAGTGATTTTATTCAGCTTACGAGAGAGAGAGAGAGAGAGAGTGGGAGAGAGACTTGAAAGAAAGGATCAAACGAGAGAGAATTACATCATATCGTATTGTGTGTGAGAGGCTGGATATTTCTTAACTCCTCTTCCTTGGCGATTTATTTTGCACATTACACCTCGGTATTAATTTGTATGTTATTGACGAAAATCACGTTGGTATTCGATACAAATGGCTTGCGGGAGAATGTTGATGTGTAATGTACGGGATCAATCGCTTAGGTAAAGGCGCTACGAAGCCTGCTAGTGGATGCAAGTGTAAGGTAGCTTTGTGATACCGCTGATAAGGCTCATATCCCAGAGATAAGCGATGGAGCACACAGACGAGGCATAAAAATGGCTTGACAAAAGCAAGAGGCTGTCGGGCGGCGCCAAGTTTTGAAAATACCCTCCTTAATGTGGCAGATTTCGTAGCACCACTTCCTCGGTAATTAATTTTGTATATTACACACAATATTGATTTTCATGTAATCTATCACTTTTGAAATTGACGTAGATTCCATTTATAACATACGGGAGGATTTTATGGTATATGCGCCAAGTAATCGCCGAGGACGAGACGCGACGGAATCTCCCAAGACCCATATGAGAGATTTCGGCGTAGGTTTTAATGTCGGCACAATTGCAAGTCAGAGTAACATAGAAGAGAATATTAAGGTGTTTGGTGCAAAATAAATAGCTGAAGAAGAGGTGTTAGGGAACGATCAAAGTTTGTTGAAAATTAATCCGTAATATCGCTGGAATGGTGGGCTTCGCACCAGCTTCTCCTAAACGATTCATTTTCAAATGAGGCCTTTCTGTTGGCTTGTATGATATTTATACTTTGCTAATACCGCCATAGTTTGCATCAATCGCACACAAGACGATATTAAGGTGGAGTGTGCAAAATAGTTCGCCGAGAAAGAAATGTTACGAAATCTCCTATATGAGAGATTACGGCTTAAATTTAAATCTCGGCACAGTTGCCTCAGTAACGCACAATAGAATATTAAGGTGTAATGTGCACAATAAATCGCCGAGGAAGAGGTGTTACGAAGCCTGCCAAGTCGGGGTTGAATATTAAGCCATTATCTCGTTGAAATGGAAGGATTCTTAGCATCTTTTTCTGACCATTATATTTTGCATATTGCACCTTCCTGTCCTCTTGGTCGTTATTCATATTTTTTCATATAGTCGTAGTTTGTATTAACACACTATTAGAGGATATTAAGGTGTGGCAGGAAAAATAAATCGCCGAGGAAGGGATATTACGAATCCTCCAACCTGTGTCCGGGATAACTTTTGAATTTCGAGTTGGTGATTTTGTTGTTTTGTTATGTGTAATATCTGACGTTATTGACAGTATTGTTGGAAGGTTTTTGAAGTTTTTAAGCTACCTAAATCACCATATATCTATATCTATATCTATCTGTCTATCTATCTATCTATACATATATATATATCTATATCTATCAATCAATCAGTCAGTCTATCTATCTATCTATATATCCATCCATCCATCCATCATCCAGTCCTACGTTGCCCCATGAGCGTAGGAGCCCGGGGCTAGGCAGTTTGTCCCGACATTTAAGATGAGAGTGACCAGCCTCACTCATCCCTGAGTGGCATTACGTGAGCAATAAACCCCAACCATCCCTTGGATATAAACCTTCACCGGCTCAATCCGACTGGAGCGCCTTAATTACCCACTAAACCACCAGGTGCCATAATTTGGTTATATGGTTACCACCCAGCGTAGTAAATGGTTTCCTGGTGTACAGGAAACCATTTGGCTTGTCACTCAGTGTAGAGTCACCCACAGGCAGAAGGAAAAGGAAAGAATGAAGGAAAGAAAGACAGAAGAGGGAGTGTAAAGTCACCCGTAGGCAGAAGGAAGAGGAAAGAATGAAGGAAAGAAAGACAGAAGAGGGAGTGTAAAGTCACCCGTAGGCAGAAGGAAGAGGAAAGAATGAAGGAAAGAGAAGAGGATGGAAGGAAAGAAGGATGGAGGAGAGGAAAGGGAAGACACCCGAGAGCAGCACTACATCAAGTGAGTGGATGGTGAGCGTCCCCACCTACCATAAATGTGTGTGTGTGTGTGTGTGTGTATGTGTGTGTGCGTGCGTGCGTGCATGTGTGTGTGTGTGTGTGTGTGTGTGTGTGTGTGTGTGTGTGTGTGTGTGTCTTCCCACCTTCCTTCCCATTCCTTCTTCGTTCTTATCTTCTCCATCCCTCCCTCTCCTTCTCTCTCCTCTATCCCTCCATCCCTCCCTCTCCTTCTCTCTCCTTTATCCCTCCATCCCTCCCTCTCCTTCTCTCTCCTTTATTCCTCCATCCCTCCCTCTCCTTCTCTCTCCTTTATTCCTCCATCCCTCCCTCTCCTTCTCTCTCCTTTATTCCTCCATCCCTCCCTCTCCATTTTTTCTCCTTCCCTCTTTGCCACTCTTCCTTCTTCCTTTCTCCCTCCTTCCCCTCTTTACACTTCCCTCCTCCCTCTCCTCCTCTTGTCTTTCCTCTCCTCTTCATCTTTTCCTCTCTTCCTGTCTTCCTCTCCTCCTCTCTTCCTGTCTTCCTCTCTTCCTGTCTTCCTCTCTTCCTGTCTTCCTCTCCTCCTCTCTTCCTGTCTTCCTCTTTTCCTCTCTTCCTGTCTTCCTCTCTTCCTGTCTTCCTCTCCTCGTCTCTTCCTGTGTTTCTCTCTTCCTCTCGTCCTCTCTTCCTGTCTTCCTCTCCTCCTCTCGTCTTTCCATTCCCCTTCCTCTTCCTCTTCCTCTCGTCCTCTCTTCCTCTCTTCCTCTCTTCCTCTCTTCCTCTCTTCCTCTCTTCCTGTCTTCCTCTCCTCCTGTGTTCCTGTCTTCCTCTCTTCTTGTCTTCCTGTCTTCCTCTCCTCCTGTGTTCCTGTCTTCCTCTCTTCTTGTGTTCCTGTCTTCCTGTCTTCCTCTCTTCTTGTGTTCCTGTCTTCCTGTCTTCCTCTCTTCTTGTGTTCCTGTCTTCCTCTCCTCCTGTCTTCCTGTCTTCCTCTCTTCTTGTGTTCCTGTCTTCCTCTCTTCTTGTGTTCCTGTCTTCCTCTCCTCCTGTCTTCCTGTCTTCCTGTCTTCTTGTGTTCCTGTCTTCCTCTCTTCTTGTGTTCCTGTGTTCCTGTCTTCCTCTCCTCCTGTGTTCCTGTCTTCCTCTCCTCCTGTGTTCCTGTCTTCCTGTCTTCCTCTCTTCTTGTGTTCCTGTCTTCCTGTCTTCCTCTCTTCTTGTGTTCCTGTCTTCCTCTCCTCCTGTGTTCCTGTCTTCCTGTCTTCCTCTCTTCTTGTGTTCCTGTCTTCCTGTCTTCCTCTCCTCCTGTGTTCCTGTCTTCCTGTCTTCCTCTCTTCTTGTGTTCCTGTCTTCCTGTCTTCCTCTCCTCCTGTGTTCCTGTCTTCCTGTCTTCCTCTCCTTGTGTTCCTGTCTTCCTGTCTTCCTCTCTTCCTGTGTTTCTCTCTTCCTGTCTTCCTCTCTTCCTGTCTTCCTCTCCTCTCGTCTTTCCATTCCCCTTCCTCTTCCTCTTCCTCTCGTCCTTTCTTCCTGTCTTCCTCTCTTCCTGTCGTCCTCTCTTCCTCTAGTCCATTATTCCTGTCTTCCTCTCGTCCTCTCGTCTTCCATTCCTCTTCCTCTCGTCCTCTCTTCCTGTCTTCCTCTCGTCCTCTCTTCCTGTCTTCCTCTCTCCCTGTCTTCCTCTCGTCCTCTCTCCCTGTCTTCCTCTCGTCCTCTCTTCCTGTCTTCCTCTCCTCCTCTCTTCCTGTCTTCCTCTCCTCTCGTCTATCCATTCCTCTTCCTCTCTTTCTTGGTTTTGTAACTCATCTGAAAAATATAAAATATTCTCCTTCTGTTTTCCTCCCCCCCACTTTATTTTTTTTTCTCTCTCTCTCTTACACACACACACACACACACACACACACACACACACACACACACAGAAAATGATCGTAGGTATTACAGTATTTCACACACACACACACACACACACACACACACACAGAATCATCGTAGGATTTACTGTATTTGACACACACACACACACACACTCATCGTAGGATTTACAGTATTTGACACACACACACACACACACACACACACACACACACACGGAAAGTAAACATTGTTGCCCTGTTCAAGGAAGGGACTAAACAGAAGCCACCCAACTAGCGACCAGTATCAGTGACCAGTGTTGTAAGAGACTGGAAAAGCTGATAAGAAAAGTTTGGGTAAAACATCTACAGAATAACACGATATGATAACAGAAAGACAGTTGGGTTTTACGAAGGGAAAATCCTGTGTTGGTAATTTATTAAGCTACTATGATAGAGATGCAGACACATTACACAACAGAGAAGGATGGCTGGACAGTATCTATCTAGATTTCAAGACAGCATTTGACACAGTACCGCACCAAAGACTTTTATGGAAACTGTACCATCAAGGAGGAACCCAAGGCAGCCTGTACTGCTGGATGCAGGATTTTCTCAGAAAAGGAAATGAGAACAGTACTGAGGGGAAATTACTCCTCATGGAGGGAAGTGACTAGCGGAGTTCCACAGGGCTCAGTGCTGGCACCAATTATGTTTTTAGTATATATATATGATATAGATAGCAACATTGGAAATGAAAGCTATCCACATATGTTTGCTGATGATGCAAAAATACAAAGGAAAATTACTAACACAGATCCTTGCAAAGAACTGCAAGAGGAATTAAATAAGTTTCATGAATGGTGCAATACATGGCAAATGGAATTGAATGTGGACAAGTGTCATGTAATTAAGTTTGGTAAAAGTGAGAAAAGACCAGATTGGGATTATACGTTACCAAGATCAACCCTACACATATCAGAAAGAGAGAAGGACTTAGGTGTGATTATCAATAACAGACTATCTCCAGCTGACCACATCAGTGAGAAGGTATATGTAAACAGTGCTTGCAAATATGAGAATAGCATTGACATATATAAATGAAGACATGCTAAGAAGGATAATAACATCATTCATCAGACCAACCCTGGAGTATGCATCAGTAGTCTGGAGTCCTCATCTCAAAAAACACATAGATATGATTGAAAAAGTTCAAAGGGCCGCTACAAGATGGATACCAAGCTTAAGGGATCTAAGCTACGAAGAAAGACTAAATAAACTGAATCTACCAACACTACAGGAGAGAAGGAAAGAGAAGACATTATGCTATATAAATGCATCTGAGGGAAGGAAAAAATAGACATAAATGAATATATAACCTATGGGGAAGCATCAGCAAGAGGACACCGCAAAAAAACTACATAAAGAGTGGCGATAAAGACGTAAGGAAATTTAGTTCTCCAAATAGGGTACCGTAGTTGATCAGTGGAATGCACTACAGAATGAAATAGTGTGCCAAAACTATTTATACATTTAAGGCTATGTATGATAAAAATGGTTTAATACACGGAACAGTACGAGCTGGACTCATTCCTGTTACCATACAATTAGGTAAGAACACAGTACAGTGAACATCTACAAATGATAAGCAGCACACAGGAAACAAGAAAATATTAGGGATCTGACAAGTGTGAACGTCGGGGTCAGGGTTGCGAGAGGTAGACCGAGAAATACCTGAGACGAGGTCGTAGGGTGTGACCTCAGGGATAAGGGACTGAATAGGGAGGCTGCCAGTGATCGAGCAGCGTGGAGAGCCATTATGTGACCAAGGCCGACGCATACAAGCTTATAGGAGCCTTTATAAACGACAGGTTACTATAAGATCACAGTACAAAGCATATGATTAAGCAGTAAATAACCTATATAGTGTAGACTCAGAATGCAGTATAGATATCACTGGGAAATAAGCCAGGAATGATGTGATAAACTGTACATTAGGTGGAGAGAATGGAAAACACAATGCACTGAGTGTCCAGTTGTGACGTTATATAGAGATTGATGTCACACCACCGCCACTAAGGAATGTAACGACCTTTTAACATCGAGGCAACACAAGAACAAGAGAGAGAAAAAAAATACGAGAGGAATAAAATGTACAGTAAGAATATTCGTCCAAGTTACACAAGGTTCCCCCTCTATTTTGTGGGAATTTTCTTTGTTGCAAGCCCCGCCCCCAAAGCGGTGCCAAACTGTCTGCGCCACGGCACACCCATGCCTGTCAGTACCACCTTGGACCCGTCAGTGTCGCTACGGGAAGTGGGGACTGTAGACGTGTGTCGGTTATGTCCGTGTCGTCTGGCTGTCTACCCTTGGGTCTAATGGACAGTTGCCTCTCTAGGGCGGGAGGGGATGGTTGCATGCGGAAGCGGGATAAATGTCGATCCTGGGGTTGCAGATGGAAGCCTCCTACTGTGCTAAGCAATAGAGGCTTCCCAACACCTATAGCGATTTATTCTGTATATTAAACCTCAATTACCTCTTGTTTGTTACTGATGCAAACTACGGGTATGTCCATAGCAGAGCGACACAAATGACGTCACCAGAATGTCAAGGTGCAATAGACAAAATAAATCGCTAAGGATGGTATTTAGGAGGCGTTGGCGGCCACATATTCTGCCTGTTGCACATTTACATTGTCTTCTGTGCCGCTGCTGCGTTGACGTGGTTGGCAACAGCGACAACCATTGCAATACTGAGCTGTGCTGAGACAGAGAGAGAGAGAGAGAGAGGAAAATAGCATTTTTTCTCCTTCTGTCTCCTCTTCCTCTCTTTTCCTCTTCTTCTCTTTCTCTCCTGCCCTTCCCTTCCCCCTCTTTTCTCTCCTTCCGTCTCCCTCTTTTTCTCCCCACTTCGTCCTCTCCCTCTCTTTCATCTCCCTCCTTCCCTCTCCTCTTTCTCTCCTTCCCTCTCCTCTTTCTCTCCTTCCCTCTCCTCTTTCTCTCCTTCCCTCTCCTCTTTCTCTCCTTCCCTCTCCTCTTTCTCTCCTTCCCTCTCTGTCTTTCTCTCCTTCCCTCTGTCTTTCCTTCCGTCTACTTCTCTTTCTCTCCTTCCCTCTCCTCTTTCTCTCCTTCCCTCTCCTCTTTCTCTCCTTCCCTCTCTCTCTTTCCTTCTGTCTACTTCTCTTTCTCTCCTTCCCTCTCCCTCTCTTTCTTTCATTCCCCTCCTTTCTTCCTCCTTTCCCTCCCTTCCTCTCCGTGTCATATTCTCCCTGCCTCTTTCCCTCCCTGTAATCTTCCTCCCTTCCCCGTCCACTATGCATCCCTGCCTTCCTTATAACACCTCATTTATCACCTGTGGCCTGCTGTGTCTCTCCACCTTCTCTCTCTCTCTCTCTCTCTCTCTCTCTCTCAGCTGAATAAAACCGTCTGGTAGAGGCCATAGTCGTGTAGGGTTAATGAAGCCTGTAGTTAACCTCTTCAGTGCCAACAATACCTCCTGAGCTGTCTGTCTGTCCATCTGCCTAGCCATCCATCCATCCATCTATCTATCGATCTGTATATGTCTCTCTCTCTACGTGTCTGTCTATCTGTCTGTCTGTCTATTTATCTATCTGTCTATCCGTCCATCCATACATCTACTCGTAGCTATTGATCTATCGATATGTCTGTCTAATTAGCCTTCTGTCTATCTGTATATCTGTCTATCCCTGTCTATCTATCCATCCCTCCAGCCATCTGTCTATCTATCTACCTGTCTGTTTATCTATCTATGCGTCAGCTGGCCAAGGCTTCCTCCACTCTTCGTCAAAGTTGACATTCTCTCTCCTCAGTACAGGTGTAGTGGACCCACAGTACAGGTGTAGTGGACCCACAGTACAGGTGTAGTGGACCCACAGTACAGGTGTAGTGGACCCAGTCACTACCTGTATCAGCTGACTTGTTGTAGTTGGTCCTTTTGTCTGGCCTGATTGCCCTCCTGTAGCCAGCCATTGCTGTGCCTTTGGTGCCAGCTGACCTGCAGCCAGACTGGCTTGGCAGGGAGGGAGGGAGGGAGGGAGGGAGGACAAGGAGGAATGATAGTGTAAGAATGACGGGGTGAGAGTGGAGATGGAAGAGGAGGAGGAAGAGAAGAAGAGGAGAAATTAGATGATGATGATGAGCAGGAGGAGGAGGAGGATAAGTAAGGGAAGTGTATGGTGTAGGAGAACAAAAAGACTAACGAAGAGAGAGGAGACACAAGAGGAGGGGAAGGAAGGCAAGATGGAAGAGTGAGAGTTAAGGAAGAGGACTGGGAAGACACACACACACACACACACACACACACACACACACACACACACACACAAATAGTCACCGGATTGAGAGGGTTAAGTGTGGTATTCTGAGAGGCTGGATATTTGGTAACTGCTGTTCCTTAGCGATTTATTTAGCACATTACACCTCAGTATTATTGTACATGTTATTGACACAAACCATGTGGGTATTACAACGCTACAAATGGCCTACAGGAGTCAGTTAGTTAGGTTATATTTAGCACATTACACCTCAGTATTATTGTACATGTTATTGACACAAACCATGTGGGTATTACAACGCTACAAATGGCCTACAGGAGTCAGTTAGTTAGGTTATATTTTGCACATTACACCTCAGTATTATTGTACATGTTATTGACACAAACCATGTGGGTATTACAACGCTACAAATGGCCTACAGGAGTCAGTTAGTTAGGTTATATTTAGCACATTACACCTCAGTATTATTGTACATGTTATTGACACAAACCATGTGGGTATTACAACGCTACAAATGGCCTACAGGAGTCAGTTAGTTAGGTGTGATTCCTGCCTCTGTATTTACTTAGTATGGACACGGCAGGAGGAAGGCCGTCAGAGTGGACTGCCAGTTGAATTACTGGGGTGGATATGGAGGGGGAGGGTACGAGGATACAGAATTACTGGGGTGGATATGGAGGGGGAGGGTACGAGGATACAGAATTACTGGGGTGGATATGGAGGGGGAGGGTACGAGGATACAGAATTACTGGGGTGGATATGTAGGCGGAGGGTACGAGGATACAGAATTACTGGGGTGGATATGGAGGGGGAGGGTGGGGATATACAGAATTACTGGGGTGGATATGGAGGGGGAGGGTGGGGATATACAGAATTACTGGGGTGGATATGGAGGGGGAGGGTACGAGGATACAGAATTACTGGGGTGGATATGGAGGGGGAGGGTGGGGATATACAGAATTACTGGGGTGGATATGGAGGGGGAGGGTACGAGGATACAGAATTACTGGGGTGGATATGGAGGGGGAGGGTGGGGATATACAGAATTACTGGGGTGGATATGGAGGGGGAGGGTGGGGATATACAGAATTACTGGGGTGGATATGGAGGGGGAGGGTGGGGATATACAGAATTACTGGGGTGGATATGGAGGGGGAGGGTGGGGATATACAGAATTACTGGGGGGGATATGGAGGGGGAGGGTACGAGGATACAGAATTACTGGGGTGGATATGGAGGGGGAGGGTACGAGGATACAGAATTACTGGGGTGGATATGGAGGGGGAGGGTGGGGATATACAGAATTACTGGGGTGGATATGGAGGGGGAGGGTGGGGATATACAGAATTACTGGGGTGGATATGGAGGGGGAGGGTGGGGATATACAGAATTACTGGGGGGGATATGGAGGGGGAGGGTACGAGGATACAGAATTACTGGGGTGGATATGGAGGGGGAGGGTGGGGGGATATACAGAATTACTGGGGGGAATGGCTATGGAGGGGGAGGGTGGGGGGACACAGCATGGAGGGGGGCTGGGGTGGGGCACAGGGCTGGGGTGGGGCACAGGGCTGGGGTGGGGCACAGGGCTGGGATGGGGCACAGGGCCACCACCTCGGCAGGTGTATCAAAGGCAGACATTCTTGTGACGAGTCTGCCTGGCAGGGCAGAGCGACGGGCTGCTGTGGCGGGGCAGTCCAGCAGACAGTGGTTGGGAGGCCAGTCTTCAGGTTGGTGACGGTGGGGCAGGTTCAGGATTCCTGCCTGCTGTTTGACACAAGCAGGCCAGCCCAGCCGTAGGCGACGCAGGCGCACCATGAGCGAGTTGGGTGTGCAGGGTGGGGCGGAGAGGGGCTGGTAGGTGGCAGCTCTTGCATACCATGTTGCACAGCGTGAGCCTCTGCAACTCGTGCTGTGATAGACTGAGCCTGGAGGTGTTGGCTGTGGCTCTGTGTTTGATGTGAGAGGCTGGTCTTGAGGGGGAAGGTGATGGCAGGCAGGCTGGTTGCTGAACCAGCGGCGGTGTTGGCTCGCTCGTTGCCTGAGATGCCCACGTGGCCAGGCAGCCAGTGGAGGTAAATTTCTCCTCCACTCTGTGAGATGGAGTCAGCCACAGCTGTGACTGAGGTCAGCAGACTCCCATTGTTACTGAAGTGTGGTGCTGGTAGGCCGTGCAGAGACGAGGGTCGGTGTGTGTGTGGTGTTGGCTGGCAAGTGTGGTGCTGGTAGGCCGTGCAGAGACGAGGGTCGGTGTGTGTGTGGTGTTGGCTGGCAAGTGTGGTGCTGGTAGGCCGTGCAGAGACGAGGGTCGGTGTGTGTGTGGTGTTGGCTGGCGTACCTGACGGCGCCTGGGACAGCCACAAGCTACGTCTCGTACGCAGAGGCTCTGGAGGGGAGCCGCCAGGACTCGACCCGGCCTTCACTGACGCAGTGCAGCACCTGCTGACCCCTCAGCAGTGACTGACCCGTCGGTGAAGTATTGGGCTGTGCCTGGGGTCCAGAGTGATGCAGTTCTCCTTATGCCATCCTGTGGTAGGAGGGCAGCTGAGGTGCTCCAGGGCAGGCGTGGGAGGGGGCAACACTGGATGGCAGGGGCAGCCATGGGGGTGAGGGCGTGTAGTCAGGGTCAGGGGGGTCAGGGCCTGCCTGACAGGCGTCGCCAATGTTAAGGTGATGAATGATACTGGCAGTGGTGAGTGGCCAGTCCTGCCTTGCATGAGGGTTAGGAAGCCTCTCGAGGCAGCGCTGCAGCACCATACAAACAGACAGGTGTGGCCTGAGTCTGCAATGCTGAGCAGAAACCACTGTTGCTCGACTCCAGATTCTGTGCTGAAGGAAGGTAAAGCCACTCCTGGAGGGGCGGGAGGCAGGGGTGGCGGTGGCGGTGGTGGTGGTGGCAGGGAGCTGAGTGGTGGCAGGGTCATGCCAGCAGACTTGGAGGGGCGGGAGGCAGGGGTGGCGGTGGTGGTGTTGGCAGGGAGCTGAGTGGTGGCAGGGTCATGTCAGCAGACTTGGAGGGGCGGGAGGCAGGGGTGGCGGTGGTGGTGTTGGCAGGGAGCTGAGTGGTGGCAGGGTCATGTCAGCAGACTTGGAGGGGCGGGAGGCAGGGGTGGCGGTGGTGGTGGTGGCAGGGAGCTGAGTGGTGGCAGGGTCATGCCAGCAGACTTGGAGGGGCGGGAGGCAGGGGTGGCGGTGGTGGTGTTGGCAGGGAGCTGAGTGGTGGCAGGGTCAATGTCATCACTGGCTGGGGTGGAAGGGGGTCTGCAGAGATGGAGTGAGTGGTGGCAGGGTCAATGTCATCACTGGCTGGGGTGGAAGGGGGTCTGCAGAGATGGAGTCACAGCAGGAGGTGTGGTGCCTCTCTGTACCAGGGCAGGTGGCCGTGTGGTGGTGCAGGAGCTGTGCTGGGGGTGCAGCGGGGTGCCGTGGCTGCGGCAGTAGCGGGGCGCCCTGGCTTAGTGGTGAGAGAGCGGGGCTTGGAGGAGGAGGTGGAGGCAGCGGTGGTGGTGGGTTTCCCCGCACGCGTTGTGGTGGAGGTGGAGGGACGAGGGACTGGCAGGCTTGGCAGCCGGAGGGTGAGGACTGAGGGCGGCAAGGACCGTGAGGGAGGGCACGCCTGCATGGTGTGAATAATATATATAAATATATATATATATATATATATATATATATATATATATATATATATATATATATATATATACATATATATATGTGTGTGTGTGTGTGTGTGTGTGTGTGTGAGTGGGTGTAATTTGTTTATTTATTTATTTACTTACCCCTTCGTTAACATACATATGTATACATACATACACACACATACCTGTACACACGTACATAAGTAATGCACACATGAACATAGGTAGCCTATATGTATCTATATATATGCATAAGACACAATGAATAAATAAACTAAAACAAACAATAGTCAGCAAGCAATCCAGCGATTTCCAACAGTGGCGGGGGCCTGATCCCCCTCCCTCTAGAGGGCGTCGAAGGAGACCCCGTCACTGCCCCGTGAGGGACTTGCCTATCCTAGCCCTAACAGCGCCTGCCCTTCCCGCCTCCTATAACAAGGCCTCTAAGGCCCCCCCCTCATGGCAGTGCCCTAACGACACCCCCTCAGGGTTCGGCTTGGTACTAGGGCAGGGACTTTAAGTGGCAGACAGGAAGGCCAGCTGACACAGCAGCAGAAGAGCAGCGTGGTGAGACTCAGCACAAGTCACACAAGTCGCTGTGCAAGTCATCGGATCAGCAGCGAGAATAAAGTCTACGGAGATGTCAACCCAGGTTTCACTGTCTCGGTGACGGGGGCAGCAGTACGACCATGGCAACTGCTGGACCGGAACTGACGAGAGAGATGCATACAGGAGAATGTTCATAAGCGTTTTTTGTAGCACCTCGGAAAGTCAAAGGGGTTTGAGATTCCGCTGTTGGAAAGTCAACTCCTCACCGAGGAGTTTGCCTCTGCAGTGGTGCATACCCAAACTACCAATCAGCGTGTTGTGTAGCGGAGTGTAGCAAGTTAGGGAGTTTAGCATGGTGTTTAATTCGCAATATCAGAAGATAACTATTCATTTTTTATATTATAAATAATCATGTTAATGACTGTATGACAATAAGGAATTCTAACAATGTACTTTATTACGAAAATCAAGCAATTTAAATGTTCCGTCTCGCACCAGCTCGCACCTGCAGCCTCAAAATGGCCGACGCGTCCAATGAATTGACTGTGGTTTTGGCTTCGTTCCAACGAAAGTACAAAATTACAAAATTCTTACGTAACATCTCAGTCAGTCATAAGTATTTTCATGTTATGTGTTTTTTGAGGGATACAGATGCATTTCCAAACCGTGAAATGTGCTTGGATCCCAAAATTTTCCAGTTTATCATACGTCTTACCGCAGGAATTGCAGCCATTGAAACAAGTTTACAAATCCACCGCGAGGTTGGGCTTACTTGAAAAGAATAGGAGAGTAAATGGTTTCTACTGGCCTTAATTTCTGCTTCGGAATAGAACGAAAATTGTAAGTAATGCTCCTACGTTTATCTTAGAAACATAAAATGTCATTATGAAAAAGTTGTCATCTCATTTCCTTGCAGACTGGCTGTGTACGACAGTTCTTCCAAGGCTCACAGTGCTCGTTCGTCTGGCTGTGCAATTGCTTAGCGTTCTGTAAACTCCAACAGCGGAAACCCAAACCCTTTTGACTTACCGAGGTGCTACAAAAAACGATTCATGTGTAATGGACGGGATAAATCGAAGCAAGTGTAAGGCAGCTTTATGATACCGCTGATAAGGCTTAAATCCCAGACATAAGCTATGGCGGTGTAGCGTTATGATCTGTCCCCCTTTCCGCCCCCTAATAAAGCGCATGCGCGGGGATTGCCAGAGGCCGCCACAAATATGCCATTTGTCCTCTGATCTCTGTAGGGGTAACATGATCGCAGCCTCTCGCCCTTTGTTTACAAACGGCAAATGGTCATTCCGGCTTCTCTTATCATTCGTCTCAAAGCTTTCTCGGGTAGTTTCCGCCCTTAAATTAAATTAGGTTAGGCGGAAAGCAGTAAAAATTCGAATTTCTAAGGTATGAATGAGTTAGGTTGGATAAACATAGTTATAATTAATCATCTGGGGACGAGTTATCTAATCTGTTAGGCGTGAGGATTGCCTTAGCTTTGAATCTTTACAGGAATGAGTCAAGCTCGTACTGTCCCGTGTCTTAAACCATTTTTATCATACATATCCTTGAAATTATAAATAGTTTTGGCACACACTACCCCATTAGGTTGTGCATTCCACTGATCAATTGTCCTTTTAGGGAAACTGAATTTCCATACATCTTTATCACCTCTCTTTTTATGCTGTATTTTGCAATGTCCTCTTGCTGATGCTTCACACATATGATATATATTCGTTTATGTCTATTTTCTGTTCCCCTGATATGCATTTATATAGCATAATTATGTCTCCTCCTCCTCTCCTGCAGCATTGGTAAATTCAATCTTTCCAGTCTTTCTCAGTAACTTCAATCCCTTAAGCTTGGTACCCATCTTGTAGCGGCCCGTTGTACTTTTTCAATCTTATCTGTGTTTTTTGAGATGAGGATTCCAGACTACTGTGATGCATACTCCAGAGTTGGTCTGATGAATATCTTCCTCAGCATATCTTCATTTATATATGTGAATGCTATTCTCATATTAGCAAGCAATGTATACATGTTTCGTACCTTCTCACTGATGTGATCATCAGGAGATAGTCTGTTACTGATAATTACTCCTAGGTCCTTCTCCTTTTCTGATATGTGTAGGGTTGATCTTCCTAACTTATAATACCAATCTGGTCTTTTCTCACTTTTACCAAATTTTATTACATGACACTTATCCATATTAACTTCCATTTGCCATTTATTGCTCCATTCATGAAGCTTGTTCAATTCCTGTTGCAGCTCTTTGCAAGAATCTATGTTAGTAATTTTCTTCTGAATTTTTGCATCATCTGCAAACATATTTAGATAGCTTCCGTTTCCAATATTACTATCTATGTCATTTATATATACTAAAAACATAATATACTAAAAACATAACTGAGCCCTGTGGAACTCCGCTGGTCACTTCCCTCCATGATGAGTAATTTCCCCTGAATATTGTTCTCATTTCCCTTTCTCTGAGAAAATCCTGCATCCAACAGTGGAGATTGCCTTGGATACCTCCTTGATGGTACAGCTTCCATAAAAGTCTTTGGTGCGGTACTCTGTCAAATGCTTTCTTAAAATCTAAATAGATACTGTCCACCCATCCTTCTCTTTTCTGTAATGTTTCTCTAACTTTGTCATAATTGCTTAGAAGATTAGTAACACATGATTTTCCCTTCCTAAAACCGAACTGCCTCTCTTTTATCATACCATGTTCTAGATGTTTTACCCAAACTTCCCTTATCAGCTTTTCTAGTATCTTACAACACTGGTCAGTGATACTGGTCTGTAGCTGAGTAGTTCTCATTGTGTTAAATTTGACTAGTGTACAGGTATTTGTAGACCTCACAGGTGGTTAAGAGGGATGAGTAAAGGACTCATGAATGGAATGGAATGAAATGGAATGGAATTAAAAAAAAAAAAAAGGAAAGCGAGCACCAAGCCACTCAATGACTAAGTTTCCCCCTGGGGAGGGAGGGGATAGTATACCTCCTCAGTATCCCTGCTTGTCGTAAAAACCGTCTAAAAGGGACACTTTAATCTTCATCCTTCCTCTTTTCCCCCTCTGCTTCTTGTACTTTATCTGTCCCACCTCTCTGCCTTATACTTTCACTTTAATACCCACCCAACTCCTAGTGTAGTGACATATAGTCATTGAGTGGCTTGGTGCTCGCTTTCCTTTCTTTTTTTTTTTTTTAAATATTCCATTCCATTCAGTGACTAAGTTATATGGCACTAACTTAGGTGGGTATTGAAAATATATGTCAGAGAGGTGGAACAGATAAAGTACAAGAAGCAGAGGGGGAAAAGGGGAAGGATTTTTAGTTGGCTTTTACGACAAGCAGGGATACTGAGGAAGTATTCTATCCCCCCCTCCCCGAGGGGAAAGGACTCGTGAGATAACCGTGACTGGGAGCTGGCTTAGTTTCCATTGATAGTACCCCTCTGGGGAGGGGGGACAGAATACTTCCTCAGTATCCCTGCTTGTGGCAAAAGGGGCACTTTAATCTCCATCCTTCCCCTCATCCCACTCTGCTCCTGTACTTTATCTGCCTTACCTCTCTGCCTTACATTTTCACTTTAATACCCACCAAACCCTCTTCCATTATAGTGCCATGTAGTCATTGTTTTAGCTTGGTACTGGCGCTTATTATTCACCTCCTCTTGTACTTCATGTGTCTTATCTCTCAGCCTTATATTTTCACTTTAATAACCACCCAACCCCCTTCCACCTCAGTGCCATATTTTCATTGGCTTGGTGCTAACTTTTTTTTTTTTTTTTTTTTTTTTTTTTTTACTGTAGTCATTTCATTTGCACTGATAGTACAGTATATAAATATATCCTGTGCTACTGGACACAACAGGGTTTATGTTACTGTACGTGTGCAGATTTAAATAAACGATTGGTATTAAAATATGCCAATCAGTGATGTGTAGTAATGTACCCAATGTGCTGAATAACCTAACTTAGGATTTTTTTTTTTCCCCATAACAACTAGTATCTGAAGTGATCTCAGTAAGGTAACTGATAAGGGTTTTTACTTTATCATTATCCATTGAATCAGTAGCAGTGCTGTAACAGTGTGAACAGGAAACTTCACTAAGCATACCCTACTGGAGTGCATACTGTTTTCATAGTGTTTGGAGTTAAAAGTACTTTTCCATCAATGAAATTTAGAGGCTAATTTTTATTTCACATTGACTGAACTTGAACTATACTGGACTAGCCTAACACTCTTATGTGAGATTTCTCAAAACTAAAGGGAGATGTAAGATTTCTCAAACTAAAGGGATTGGATTGGATAATTGGAAAACAAAGGAAAAGGAAAAGCTAGCACGAAGCCACTTTTTGACTCTATGGCACTTAAATGGGGTTGGGTGGGTATTAAAGTGAAAATATAAGGCAGAGAGGTGGGTCAGATAAAGTACAAGATTCTAGCAAAGAGGGAAGAAGATTAAAGTGCCCCTCTTAATCAGCTTTTACAAGCAGGGATACTGGGGAAGTATTCTGTTACCCCCTCCCCAGGGGGAGTGGAATACAGGGAGATAATGAAGAAAAGATTCATTGTCATTAAAATAATATTTTTTTACTTAAAGTATATCAATACTGGGGAGAGAGTGAAAAAAAAATTCAGTCATTTTAAACATTTATTTTTAGCTGGACTGAATTACACTGGATAAAAAACCAAAAGCTAGCACCAAGCCACTCATATGACTATATGGCACTAAGATGAAAGGGGGTTGGGTGGGTATTAAAGTGAAAATATAAGGCAGAGAGGTTGGACAGATAAAGTACAAGAAGCAAAAGGGGGGAAGAGAGGAAAAGATGGAGATTAAAGTGCCCCTTTAGTCACCTTTTATGACAAGCTGGGATACTGGAGAAGTATTCTCTCCCCCCTCCCCAGTGGGGTATACAGCATATAACTGAACTAAGTAGAGTATAGGAAAAAAAAAAAAAATCCAGCACCACTCCATTCGTGTCCTGGAACTAGCCCTATGCTGCAGCATCCAGAAATATACCGGCGACTTCCAAAGCTTCTTTAAGTTGTTGGATGATTTAACAGCTGCTTCATGGTACTGGGTTGTCACCTTGACTGCAGCCCTTCTAACCTAGAAGAGTGAAAGGCTAACTATCTACATTTATATCCTGTTATGTATGACTGCAAATACATCACCACAAGCACATTAGGGTAGAGGTGTTAGTGTCCAATCACAAACAGCTACTTTTTTCCATTTGACCTCCGGTCAAGACATTAACAGTCAACTGGAATCCCCCATTTTTTACTCATATGTGTACATCAGTCTTTACCGTATATGATCACACCCTTCTGAGCCTCCTTTGGATAATCAGATTTATTACATATTGTTTTCCTCTGTGATTGGACATAATGGTCTGACCTCTAAGTCCAGTCACATAACCACTAACTCCAATCACTTGGCATTAATATTATAGATCAATAGTTTAATGCTTGTCCTTCTAGTATGTCTGTGCACAACACCTGAACAATGCTTGAACTAATTTATTTCTAGATCCCATGAAAATTCATGACTGCATGACAAAATATACCCATCCTTTATTTTCTTCAAGTAAAGAACTTTGGAACTAATATAATTTTCCTACACATTTAATTATGCTCCAGAACAGTGAGGGGTTTGTGACAAGGTTTAAATGCAGTGGATTAAAAAGAATTTACGAGAACTCTAATCCTCTATCCTAAAAACTGGCCAATACAATTTTGTTTAAAATATACAGAACTAAAGAAATAATTTTTTCTTATTTGCTTCCACATAAATGAATATCGGGCTCATTTAAGATGGTATCTGCATAATATTTCAATATAACAGCACGTAGTCAAATGGACTGATTGTAGTAATGCACATTTAACAAGTAAACGGTACTATCTTCTCTACATGTAGCTAATAGTACAGTATCAGTATTCTATGCATGCTAATACATTTTATCCCTGCTCAGATGTCGCCTTTATACAGGGGACTTATTCACCCCTGTTTTGAGTACAATTTGCATGTCTGGAGGGGTTCTCCTCACACAGCTCTTTTGAATAGGGTGGAGTCGAAGGCTTTTCATCTCATCAGCTCTCCTCCTTTAACCAACTCTCTTCAGCCTCTCTCTCTTTGCCACAATGCTGAATCTTTATCTCTGTTCTATCACTACTTTCATGGTCACTGCTCTTCTGAACTGTCAGCTTGCATCCCTTCTCCACTACGGTGGGTGTGCTGAACCCGTTAAGCAGTTCACTCTCACCCCTATTCTGTCCAACTCTTTAACCCTTGTAAGGTAATCTTGATTTTGTTACTATATTAGGTAACATGGGGTCTGACATATATTTATTTTTTTTAAGTTTATTCAAAAATGGTTAAATTTTAGGGATAAAAATTTTAAAATTAAATCTTGCAAAATTGAAAAGTAATATCATGATTCCTTGGGTGGCCTGCAGTAGACCGATGTTGGGACCTTCTGTATACAAAAGGAGAAAGACAGCAAACTGAAATAAAATCACAAGAGGGCTCAACTAGGTTACATTATAGGTAATCTGGGGTCTAACATACCCCAATGGCTCTATAGAGCAAAATCAGAGTCAGGTACAACTATGACCCCATCATCCCCATGAAGAGCATCACTAGGCAGGAAGGTAATGAGACGGACAGATCTGTACACCTTATGCTCATATTTTTAAAAATTAAATTTCGGGGACTGGGGTCTCTGAGACCCCACATTACCTATCTAGGGTTAATGCAAGAGTTGACCGATAATCTCAATCTTTGGTTTATGCAACAGGTCAGCTCTGGATCTGTCTTCCTCTTTCTGTATTTCTCTATTCCTATGACCTCCAAACTTTCCAACACAATGTGTCCAGGCATCTCGAACCGAACGACTTGGACTAGTCTTGGATTTGGCAATCTAATACATATTATTCAATGGGGGAAGCAACTCGTGGGCTCTGAGCCTCTTGTTCCTTCCATAATGTATAAAAAAAATATAATAAAATGTGATCCAGTGCAAGTACAAATACAAAGTTTTATCAGATTCCAAAATAAATAACAACACATAATCATACTCCCTTTGAAGTTCAAACACAAGTTAATTTAAGATAAATCACACCAAATTCTTGCATGTTCTGCAAACAAAAAGTATGTCATTTATCTTAACATTTTCACAATCAGTGTGAAAAAATTCATTACAAATTATGCACTGAATCATGTTTCTTCCAGCTTGGGACAGTCTGCAGCGACAGAAAACACGTTATCTCAAAAGAGTTTTTCCCACTTATCACTGATTCAAAAGGTTCTGGTAATACTTGGCAAGGGGTCATTATTCCTTTTTTGAAACACTGTGCCAGGTGACTCGGCATCATTTCCTGGTCATAGTTTTGGGTCTCAGGAGAAGAACCAGAACACAGACTAGTGGCTGCAGCAACTGCAAAAATCCCACAATGTGAGGAACCTTTTTGTTGTTTTACAGGAATGTACTGGACAGCAACAGTTGAACTACTAGACTTTAGCAATGCTGCAATCTGTGAATTAAACGAGTCATCATTTTCACAGACAACATTAATCATACAATCATACACTTTGACGGTAGTTGGCATGCACTCAGTATTACTTAATGTGCACCAATGATTATTTTTAACATTGAGAATCTGAATCCAGTGATTAGTGGGAACTTTAACCTGGCTACAAAATTTGCTTGCAAAAACAACTGCTGACTGAAAACCCGAGACAGAAGAAAAATACTTTTTCAACAAATGCTGTGCATGGTCAATGTGTTCATCAGTGAGCCACTTTCTGGGAGTTGCAACTTCCACAGCTGCTAATCTTGGACATCCATGGGGAGGGGCAATGTGAACTGCAGACTGTAGTTTTGAGTGTCTGCTATCCATGGTTGAATCACCTGTACAATAAAAGTATACAATAGAAAATATTGCTTGCATGATGAACGAGGTACATTAAGGCTGAAGAAATATATTGCCTTTCATGTAACATATCCAATGTTACTCATGATCTGTGACTACTAATGGACAGATAGCTAATTGACAGCCTCATGTTAAAAGTCAAACTCATAAATAATTTTTACACTACAGTATGTTGCCCACTTCCATGGTTCTGTTACAAATAATTATGTCAACCAATAACAGATTATGTCATCCAATAACAGGAATCGGGTACTTGTATATTCCAGCAGAAAGTATGTGCTCAGAATGTAATTTTTTCTGAAGCAATGCTCATACAGTGTTGAGGAATAGATTACCAGGTACAGGATTACAGTAACATGTATATATTAATGCAGTGAATATGGCAGCTTGCTTACCAAGGCAAGACACATCAGCTTCTAATTGGGTGGGGTTGATATCACCCAGTGACACTGTCTGAACAGGTTGTTCATTTGTCCAATGCCTGAAAGGAAAATACATCTTGTAAAATAATGCTAGGCATACCACAAAATGCTTCTATTATATATTAGTCTATTTACAATATACTGTAGGTTATAGAGTTCTTCACAATTATTCAGATAAACTGGAATCAAATCGGAGGCTGTAATGTGACACACATGAGTAACAATTGTTCCAAGAGATTCTGGAAACAGACAAAAAAAATAATAATTTGCAGACATTATAATTTGGCGCAAAGTCACAAGTGGTAACCCCACAACCGTAATAAAAATGATGAGACAAAGAATTGGACATATTGCTCTCTGGGAAGAAAGACAACTTCCTCCCAAGTAAAAAATAAGGCAACCCATTACATACCTGGATTTCCGGTGTAACTGGCTCATAACTTATGGTCTCAGCTGGCCATAAGGGACACGGAACCTCAGGGTTTTCCTAGTCTTTAGAGTTTGTAAGGTGACTCTCTGCTTACTATCGATGTCCAGGACTCTGTTGAATGTAATTTGATTAGGCTATAAGATGGTATGGAACTATCAATCTATAGCCTGATGCCTTAATCCCATAAGGGATGCCCACAAACAAACTGCCTCCATGTTACCCATCATTTGACTGCCATTTCTCCATTCCACAACCCCTTTTCTCATATATTTCCCTACTCAATCCCTCCATCTCATTCTCGGTCTTGTCTCCCCCTTTCACCCTGCATCTTGCTAACTTACACCCTCCTACTCAGTCTTTCACTCTCCATCCTTTCCACATGACCAAAGCACCTCACACACCCTCCTAGTCAGTCTTTCACTGTCCATCCTTTCCACTTGACCAACCCACCTCAGCGTATTTCTAACTTTCTCAATCGCATCCACATCAATACCACAATGCTCCTTCACTTCATTTGTCAATCTGTCTCTCCAAGTAATGTCACATGCTCCTCTCAAATAACTCATTTCAACTGCTCTAACTCTTGACTTTTGTTCTAACAAGGTCCAAGCTTCACTTCCATACATTTAGGGTGGGGAAGGTGATGGCTCAGTCAGTAAAGTGTCGGTCTACAAATCCAGCCGATGCTGGCATCACAAGTTCAAATCCTGGCCTATGCAGGGAAAAGTTTAAAGGATTTGAAATCCATTAGAAGTAGACTTTACAGATCTACCAGAGTGACGCCGACATGTCATAAAATACCCCCGCTAGCACCAATACACCAGTCCTGTGGGAGACAGCCCAAGCATGTATTCAGTATGGATGGTGGATGTTAGTGCCGAAGTGGTGACATGAAGTGCATGGAGGAGGATTATTGGACCTTGGAACAGGCTGCAAAGCCTATGTCCAAAGTCAGACGCATTAAAAAAAGATACGTCATGCAATGACTTTAGCTTCCATGCTAATTTCCCTATTATCACTGCTTTGAGGGCTCCAGCAACCTTCTTCCCTGCTGTACCCTGTCAAGCACTTCATCCTCCAAACTTTCATCCTTACTCAGCACTGCCCAAATACTTGAATGCACTCACATTCTCCATTTCCTCACCATCCAGCCACACTGTACATTCTGTAACTTCATTCCTCCACAAAACCATGGCTTTGCTCTTAGGCTATGTATCATCATCATCAGCCTTTAAAGGTCCACTGCAGGACAAGGCCAATCCTGACTGAAGTCGGAACGATACGGCATGTATCTCTACCCAGTGGCTTAGGCTGTCTGGTAGAGATTGTATGTAGGGTAAGAAGTGCTTCTGTGACTGTATGAAGGACTGGCTCTGGATGTGTGTGTAGTTTGTGAACGTATGAGTGAAAATATGTATGGCAGAGAGATAGGACACCTAAAGCACAAGAAACACAAGGGGAAGAGAGTAAGGATGGAGATTAAAATGCCCCTTTTAGTAGGCTTTTACAACAAGCAGGGATACTCAGGAAGTATTCTATCCCCCCTCCCGAGGGCAAGAGCAATACAACATACATTCAAAATTCAAATGCTGTTGTTGCTGTTGAACTACCCCAGTCTGTCTGCCTGAGAATACATAGGCCTAGCACTAAAGTCAGGCAATATTCCAGGCAGGGCCATCCCATGCAGTGAACCAAAGTTCCACTGCAGTGGACAGTGCCTTCTTACTGCAACTGGCAAGGAAAATTGTGGAGGCTTAGTTTGTGGGTGTATTATTCTTGTCACACAACAGGCAGGTCAAGGACACCCTTCAATGACATTAGGACAAAGGCAGAATGCCTAAACAGATTCTCTACATTGGCCAAATGAAGAAGTACAATGCAGAAACAGCTATTGAAGTATGTAGTGTACTATAATAACAATCCCTATGTACAAGATGGAAGGAAAGAAAAGCAATGGCATGCCATGTCAAAGAAATATCATTTAACATACCTATTATGTCTACTCCTACCAACTCCAATGGCTCGGTGACCTTGATGGGCTTCATTGTAGGGGCCTCAGTCTTTAGGGGATTAAATCTCTGACAAGTATCACAGGCTGCAATCTGCTTTTAATGGACAGTCTTAGTAAAGGTGAAAATATGAGGGCTGTTTAGCTGCATTGTACTGTATGGGAAAAGTAAGTACCATACACAGATAACAACAAATATGAGTTAGCCTACCCTTATGTAAATGCCAAGAAATCATGTTTGCAAATAGAATATTAAAATAACAGTAGCTTATATAATGATTTATCAATAGTATGAAATTCAAACTGTGCAGTTGCCACACACTGAAAATACAGCAAAAACAGGTATTCTGCAAAATACTACTTCCAAACTCATCAACAATCTTTGCCAGATTATCACAATAATAATACTTTGCCACTTTTTCCCTGGTGGCGTTCACCCCACTGTGCCCACCCATTGGACTGCTGTGGTACAGGTGGAGAATACGGGCTAGTTCCTCCGTACTTTGGATGACCTCTCTCTTGCGACCATCTTTGTGGGCTGCATGGTATAAGACATTCCCTGGAAGTAATATTCATATCATTAACAATATTCTATTTATGGTCTGTTGATTATTTGAGCACTCACCCAAAGAGGACTATTTAAACATACAGATAGGAGGGATGTATGAGTGCAATAGATGATTGGAATGGATTTAAAAGTTATCACCTCTGACATCTTCAGGTCAACCCTCTTCTCCCTCCTTTGGTCATGGCAATGTTCAAATTCGGCATAAACAGCATATCTTTAACCCACCGCGTCCCGTTGACGTATTTATACGTCCACATGTTTTGTCACTGTCAATCCCGTTGACGTATATAAATGCGAATCAATTGCAAGATCCCTAATATGCTCAATTTTCAATTTTCGTGCATGACTTTTGGTATATATACATAGGACACCTTCCTCTACAAGATGCCAGGCAGTGACAATGCCTTACCCCGCATGACCTCTCCCCCCCCCCGGCACACCATTGTCTCGGCAATTCACCTGTTACCAGTGACCTGGCCAATAAAGACATTCAGGGCCAGAATGACTCCCCAATCGATGACAATGTGGAGGACAAAGTTTATGTAGCATTAGAGGAACAAACAGTCAGAAATGATGATCAAGTACGGTAATGTCACCAAAAAACGTCGGGTATGTTGATGTGTTAGTGAGTGAAACAATGCTTATATTGCCTATATTACTGTGTGAAAACCAATACACTCGTACTACATATAAATTCGTACCAAATAAATAATTAAATACTGTTTATGAGTGGTGTGAAATAGTTACCCTCCCATAGAACTCGTTTCCTTTGGAGCCAGCCTGATAGAAAACCCAGTAAGGTAGGGAGGTACTGCTACCTATATCGAGTATTTTAAACCTCAGGTGAGCGATTTCTCTATGAATTTTCGATGTTTCTCACCAAAAGCGGAGGTTTGAACCCAAAAAAAAATTTCCAAAAATGGTCGGGATTGGGGGGAGTCAGTGGTGGAAAAGTGGTCGGGACGGGGCGGATTAAGGTCACCAAAATCAAAACTCCATATCACTCCATCACCTGCCACTTGGCTGCCTTTCTTCCATCTTACAGCCCCTTCTCCCAAACTCAACACCAACCACCTACCTCATCTTTCCCCCTCCCCCACTTCGTACCACTAGAATACGAAGCCACCTACATCAGCACACAATCTATTTGGCCTTTGGAGCGCTCAATATTTTCAAAGAAAACGTTAGGGTAATGGGTTGGTGGAAATGCTTGTGTGCATCTGGATATACCAATCTGAGTGTTACTTAAACCAAACAGGCATATTATGGCAAATTTAAAAAATCACTTACTCTCAGAATCCCAGCTGAATGCAGATGACTGTCTTCGTATAACTCGATGCTGGTTCTTTGACAGTCCTCTTTCATATTTGCCTGTTGCCAAGTATCTAATGACGTTATCATACTTGACAGCATTTTCTTGAGCAATGACAAAAGCCATTTTCTCTACTGGCATACTGTAACAAGCAGAAAATAAACAGTGAGTACCAGTACTGTAGGAGTATATAGCCCTTATTACAATTATCTACACCAGTACCTCTTTCCCCACCAGATGTTTGGGTGGTGCTTGCATTAGAAACTATCTATCTATCTATTGCCAGACGCCACAATCCCGTAAGGGGTGGCCATTTGACTTTGAGTTATTTATTTTATAGGAAGGGGCACTACCCCTCCACCAACCCACTTGTTGACACGTAGGGAGCACGTATGGTTTGGTTATATGGTTACCACCCAGCGTAGTAAATGGTTTCTTGGCTTACAGGAAACCATTTGGTTTGTCACTCAATGTAAAGCCACCTGTAAAGGAAAGAAAAGCAATAAGAAGTGACAGGAAAGATGGGAGAAATGTGAAGAGAGGAGGTCAGACACAAAAAAAGAATGATAAAGGCTAAGGAAGAAGTAGGCAGCTCTACATCAAGTGAGTGGATGATGGTCGCCACCACCTACCACACTATTAGAAACTAAGGAAAAAATAAATAAATACAGGCATTCTTCAACTTACGAAATACAATGTTAATAGTCATACATACAGTAGCTTATTTAACGTACCTGGTCTTACCTTAACTATTGTATTCCCTATTGTCCTTACCTACAGTATTTCAGTTATATGAAAGGTCACATAGTCTAAACTTACACTTTCGACATACATTTTTCAACTGACTCACCTAAATATGTTCGTCACGCTGTTATTCATTTCACTGGCAAAATTCTCCAGCATTATTACTTCCAAGTTTAACTATCTATCTATCTATAGCCTGATGCCTCAATCCAGTAAGGGGTGGCCACAAACAAATCACCTGCACATCACCCTGTCACTTGCCATTTGACTGCCCCCCCCCCCACATGTCTCCAATCCATCCCTCTGTCTAATTCTCAGTCTCCCTCTCCCCCTTGCTAACATACACTCTCTAGAAAGTTGATCATTCTCTATCCTCTCCACATGACCAAACCACCTCAATGTATTCCTCCAAACTTTCTCAGTCACATCCACATCAATACCACAATGCCCCTTCAATCTGTCTCTCCAAGTTAACTCCACATGCTCCTTTAAAAGTACCAGTAACTCATATCCACTGCTGTAACTCGTGATTTTTTGCCCTTCCGTGAGGTACCAAGCTTCACTTCCATATGTTAAGAGTAGGGATCACAATACTGTCATGCAGTGACTCTAACTTCCACACTCACTTCCCTATTTCTTATTACAGTGTTCTGAGGGCTCCAGCAATGTAGTACCCTTTCAAGCAATTCATCCTCCAAACTTCCATCCTTTCTCAGCACAGCCCAAATACTTAAATGCATTCACATTTTACTGTACATTTCCTCACCGTCCAGCCTCACTGTACATTCCGTAACTTCATTCCTCTTAAAACCAGTGTCGTCTGAAAACAACAAAACTGGAAGCTACCAAACCCTACCCTCACTCACCAGGGCCACTCCAACATATAACTTACAGTATATGGTGCCTTACCTTGGGGGCAGCATATACTGTAATATCTTCCCTTCTCCCAGTAGCTACTTTTCCACCAAGAATCTCAGAACAAATATCTGATCTAAACAACCTCTCCCTTTCCTAACCTTCCTTGTTCTTGAACTAAATCCTGTTATTTCCCTAACCCTATCATTAAGTATCCTACCATATATTTTTCCTATTAAACTCAGAAGACAAATTCCTCTATGATTACCATACACTTCTTTCTCACCTTTCTCTTTATGTAAGTGAACAATTATACCAAACCTCCAGTCCTCTGGGACTCTACCTACCTCCCAAGCCAGTCTACATACCTTCCATATCCATTCCATCACTAACTCTCCTCCACATTTCAGCATTTTGCCACACACTCCATCAATACCTGGGACTTTTCCCATTTTGATTTCTTCATTGCTTCAACCACCTTCACCCTGGTAATCCCTTCTTCCATCCTTAAAACTCTTCATCTCCCAGCCATTCCCTACCCAAGTCTAACACTGCCAAAATTTTATCATAGAGTTTCTTGACATCTACTGTAGGTCCATTACATCAGTAAAGGGTATTAATCAAGTTTCACCCCAATATTATATATATATATATATATATATATATATATATATATATATATATATATATATATATATATATATTATATATATATTTTTTTTACTTCCAAAAGTCACAACTTTCCATAGTGGCACTTCATTGGACATCAATATTAAGTGAGGTACATTTGGAAAATTATTATTACTTATCAGTAGGTCTGTGTAGCACAAGGTTAGAAATCAATTGAAACTACAGAAAAAAAAATTACTTGCCTAGCACAAGGTTAGAAATTAATTGCAACTACAGAAAAACAATACTTGCCTAGGTAAGGTTGGGCTGAAAATATTTGGCCAGTAAAGATACTGGTCACAAACTATGATACATCTTGTTCCTTCTTCCTCTGTCCATGTAGGCTACTATATACTTTTTCTTCAACTGTGTCCATTAACTACCGTATTAAAAATGTTAAAATTCTAGACTGTCTTTTCTAAAACTCCAATTCACTGAGTTTGCCTCAACTTTTTGCCTTATTGGACCAAACTTATTTTACTATTTCACTAACTACAGCTTTACAATGATTCAGAGTAATGATAGTACCACAAATCACATAACAGCCCATCAGTTCCTTTCCCAACAATAGTACATTAAAATTCACAATGGCTACAAACATCTTTCTAGTGCCCATTTTTTTTTTTTCCTCACTGCTTATGCATAAAATTCACAATGGCTACAAACATCTTTCAAGTGCCCATTTTTTTTTTTCTCACTGCTTATGCATAAAATTCACAATGGCAACAAACATCTTTCTAGTGCCCATTTCTTTGTTCCATTGCTTATGCAAATCTTTATTTCTGGGATGCATTAAGGAAACATCCTACCTTCATTCTTAACCTCCCAATAATGAAAGGAGTGGGCAATCAATGTCAACTGATAGTATTCAAAGGCGTAAGGTACATCTTAACACAGCTGCATCCAAACAATCTGTCTCCCTCCTCCAAAACAAGGAGTAAGATGCTTAGCTTCATTAATAATCCCATTATGTTCCAGGTGTCCCACAATGCAGTCCCTAATTAGGGTATGATCGACAGCCGAAGTACTGGGCTGTTATTATCAAGTGTTTCCTGGTTGTTTTGGCCTTATTTTGAGTGTTTTAGAATTGTTTTTTTTTTCCCCCGTGCAAAAGCCAAAAAAGGGAGTTTACATCTCAGAAAAAGGCACCCCCCATGACCCAAAGTACGATAAAATCAACCAAAATACACAATCCAAATGAATATAATCTGAAAACCTCAAAATCCACCACAAAATACAAACAACCTACCCTAACCTCACTAAAACAAGAGGAAAATCAGAAGATACCTTACATTTGCCCCCTGCTGAGCTTCTCGGCCACATTGCCCACAACACCAAACCAAAACAATGTGCATATTTCAATATACAGTTAAAATCAATCAGCAATAAAAAGAATGCAGTACACTCTGGCCTTGCACCATACTTAACAATGATATCCCTTCTTGATAACCTATACCAGTATATATATATATATTTTTTTACCCGTGTAAACATTGTCTCAGTGCCAGAGTGAGGCGATGGTTTGTCATACCACTAATTACCGTTTTCGTAGTTAATTAATACCGTACTGTACGGAATTCAGA
>NC_137044.1:40154104-40334104 GCF_032717465.1 Coenobita brevimanus
ATCGATGGTGAGGCCTCCCGTCCTCAGGATGTGTATTAAAAAAAATAAATAATTCATCATCATCATCCGGACCTCCTTTCCCACCCAAGGGCAGGGTGAGGAGTAGCAATGTCCAGACAGCCCAAAATTGCCCAATCCAATGGGCCACGCTTCCATTCACTCATCATTCAAGCCCCAGGAATCCTGGCTCTATCGGATACGCCAAAAACATTCACCATGTTCTGTAGCTTCACATATCGTATCCGATAGAGTCAATCCAGACGCTGTCACGTTAAAAAGGGGTGCCAAAAATCCCTGATCATGCATATCTCCTCACAAAATTCATCCAGCCAGCTCGATCTCCTGTCAGTTCCCTAGCCTCACCGACTTCCAAACCTCTCTTCCTCATACACTCATCCACTATATCTCTCCACCTTCTCCTTGGCCTACCTCGCCTCCTCCCTCCTTCGAACTCGCTCAGATATACCTTTTTCACCACTCTATTGTTATCCATTCTCTCCACATGACCATACCATCTCAATACACTCTCTTCGATTCTGGTGTCCACAGACTTCCTCACTCCACATCGTTCACGAATCACATTATTTCGTATCCTATCCACCCTCTGTACTCCACATACATTCCTCAGCAGTCCTATCTCCACAGCTCTTACTCTTGGCTTTTCATTTTCATGCCACATCATAGTCTCACATCCATATGTTAAAGTTGGCACTAACACTCCTTCATGTAAGCCTCGTGCAGCTGCAACACTCAAGCCTCTGTTTCTTATCAAGTAAGTCGAGAATGAACGTTGTATGAACAGTAATAACTGAATGATTGCAGGCAAAAATTATATTAGTCTTTTTGAGCAACAAAAACTAGTGGTAGTTAGAAATTTGTTTACTGGGATTTAACATTAAATGCTGATGGCAATCCTGAGTGCCGCACTGCAGATCAGCAGAGTCGCTGACAGTGTTGCCACACGTACGATAATTATCGTATGTTTACGATAACATTGCCTCGAACGATGTACGATACCATTTTCTCTTATTGTACGGTTGGTACGATAATTTTGGGTTGAAAGCTAGCATGGCGGTAAATTTTGTTGCCACATATTCCAATGCTGAATGTGAAAGAGTATTCAGCAAAGTTAATCTTCTCAAAACCAAGCAGAAGTAGGCCAAAAATCAAAATTGTAAATGGAGGTCTTCGTTCATCAGAACACCTACAAAATTCACGAGGGCCATGTGTCAGATTCACTCACTCTAAAGATATACTTGCACGCATAGCTAATCATACAGTTGTTCCACAGTTTGACAGATCAGGATCTTAAAGGCTGATATAATGGTGATCAATGAAAAAAAAAATTAAATGGTCTTATGGAGGTATTAGATGGAAGAGAAAGCACATTTCTATGAATTATCTATTTAAGTTCTGTGGACTGCATTCTGGTGCTATACTCCACTTCACCGAGTCTGGCACCATCAGTGATGTCTTCAACACCTATAGCATTGATAAAACTCCCCTTCACTGGATATGTCTTTTTGTATTGCTTTTATATAGGTTTTCAAGGTAATGTAATAGAGGCTCACCTAGTGCAGAGGATTTACATCAACAGTACAGGCGCTGAGGACATCACTGATGGTGCCAGACTCGGTGAAAATGACAACAGTTTACCGGACGGCCACACATAATGTTGAGTGAAGGTGTGATGACTTGGATTACTTACACTGCATGTCTTGGTGTGATCCCAGAATTTTGTCTTCTTCCCTCATTTCACTTATACTTAACCCTGGCTATGGCTTCTAAGAAAGATGCAAGTGTCAGTGGTGGTGTCAAGCGTAAACACCAGTCTATTTCAACAAAATCAAACCCCCTTGATTTTGGTTAATTGGTTCGCCATAATACCGCAAAGACTAATCCCCCTAATAACCAGATAGTGGCGCACTAAGGGGGGGCAGGGGGTCGGCCCGCCCCGGGTGACAGCCATTGGGGGTGCCATTTAGCTGAATGGTAACTTTTTCATTTCACTTGCTGTCATTAGCATCAACAGAGAGCTAGAGAAGCATTTTAACTCTGATGATGTAATAGACGACTTCGCTTCAAGAAAATGCAGGAGAGTGAAAGTCTAAATTCATTGCTAAAATTCCCCGTGTAATAATAATAATATTAATTATCGCTATTTATAGTATAACATTAGAATCTTCAAACTTTCTGTGGATTATGATTACTTATATATGAGAGCCTACAGCGTTGTGGTGTAAATTTCAGAATTATTACCGATTATAATGGTATTTTGACTGATGTTGCAGGTTTGGTTTCAATATTTTTGTTGCAACCTGTATGCCACTAGTAAGCATTTTAGATATAAATTTTTCCTTTTCTAATAGTTGTAGTTCATAATCTTACAGTATATATATATATATATATATATATATATATATATATATATATATATATATATATACGTTGTAGCCTTTTTGCCACTATGGAGTTATATGGCAATGACCATTTCTGTTTTTATATGTTTGTTTTTATATATCATTTCTGTTTTTATATATCTCCGATAGAGCCAGGATTCCGGGGGCTTGAATGATGAGTGAATGGAAGCGTGGCCCATTGGTCTGGGCAAATTTGGGCTGTCTGTACGTTGCTACTCCTCACCCTGCCCTAGGGTGGGAAAGGAGGTCCGGATGATGATGATGATATATCTGAGTAATAATTACTTGTAAATTATAGCTTCGCACAAGGTATCATAATTTTATTTTTATTCAAAGAATTAAAGATTATGCAGTGCAAGTTTTTTACTTTACATTGCTCAGGATAGAGGTATAACTTGAGGGGTGAATATATAGGGTAGAGGGAGAAATGTAAATAAAGAGTGGGGGGGGGGGGCGCCAAAAGAGATCCAGCAAAAGCTAGGACCGGTGCCGGCACTGAGACAGACAGACAGACAGACAGACAGAAAGACAGACAGACAGAATATAGAAATCTGAAGGTGTGATTTTATAACAGAGAAGTGCAATGGGGAGCGAGAAGAAGTTAAGAGTTGCAGGGAGTGAGAGAGGGAAAATAGGGAGTGAGGGATTGGGAGATGGATATTTGGGGTGTGAAGTATCGAGAGTAATTATCTGGATGGGTGAGGGAGGAGTGGACGATGAGGGAGTGAATTAAAATCGAGAGACTGAGGCTTGAGTGTGTCATTGTTGGAACAGATCCAATATTTCACTCCAGCTAATGCCAGATGATTTTATTCAGCTGAGAGTGAATTATAGGAGCCTGAGAGAGTTATATGATGCTTTAGCAGGAATCTGAATGAAGAATATTATGTATTTGAACAGTATAAAATTATCTAAGAAACGAATTTTAAATAAGGCGCCAGTATCAGGTATTAGAATGACAAGGGATTTTGATATTCAAGTTTGATATTTTGTCCTTATTATATTTTCATAAATTTGCAATACAGCGTTTATTTATCTACTTCTTCTTGAACTATAGATATCAAAATTAATATTAGATTGGAGTGGATCCGAGTTTCGTTTGATATTTTATCCTGGGTTTTTCATAATCTTGCACTGTGGCGTGCACTTTTCTATATCTTTTTACATTATTAAAATTTTGGAGGAATTTGGCATACCCCATTGACTCTTTTGACCAGACCTTTAAAGGATTTTTTTTTTTTTTTTTTTTTTTTTTTTTAGTAGACTTGTTAGTTGTTACCGTAAGCGACGTAAACACCAGCTTGCACAGTGGCTGTCGTCTGCAGGATTGTTGTGACATTTTAAACTCAGTGTGCTGGGAAAGGTGCGTATTATCTTGATTAACTTTAGCACAAAATAACAATGCTTGGCGTCACCAATACCAAGAGAAAGATGTTTGTTTTGGTGGCTGGTGGCAGAGCTACTTCCGAGCTGTTAAGTAACTTATGAGTACCCCAGGGCTGTGTGTTGGGACCTGTATTGTTTTTTATATACATCAGCCACGTGACTTCATCTCTGAACTGACAATACAAGAGTTTTGCAAATTATTTAAAAATATATTTAAAAGTTAACAGGAACGGTAGTGTGTGTATTGTGTGTGGTGTTACTGTCAACATGACACAGACATGGTGAACAGTATTGGCGAGTCTTGGGGCCTACACCTTCACCCAGGTAAGTGTGGTACACTTAGGTTTGGCAGGAACTGCATTGTGCCTCAGCCTTGTGGTCAATATTTTGTAGGTAATCGTCCTGTCCCATTAACAACTGCCAGTAGAGACCTGGGTGTTGTGGTGGATAGAAATTTGAGGTTCCACCACCATAGCCGCACTGTGGCTGGTAAAGATGGGGTGTGGCTACAATTTTTTTAAATCCACCATCTGCCGTTCCTCCGAGTTCATGATATGACCATACACATCTCATGTTAGACCTTTAATGGAATTCTGTTGTGAGGCATTGGTGATGTCATATATTGATGTGGTGATATTGGTGATAGCTATAGTTTATGAGTCATGTGCACTCTCAGCTGGACTATTGCTCACCCATGTGGAGTGGATGTGGAGAGGTTTCACTAAAACAACTAGACAAAATTCACAACAAAGCTGTTGGATTAATAACCCTGCTATTATAAATAAACTACCTCTCCTACAAGTAAGAAGGAATGTTGCCTCCCCTGCATTATTTTACAGATATTTTTATGGCAAATGCTTAGATGAAGTTGCGTCCATGGTGCCACCTCTCCATGCCTTCCCTCGTGCTACATGGGTATCTGGCAGCGCTCATGACTGGAGTGTCACTCAGCCATATTGCAGAACTTCTGCCTATCAGAATTCTTTCATTCCCCGAACTGCATCTCTCTGGAACTTGCTTCCCTGTAGTTGTTTCCCTCCAATCTTCAACATACAGCTGTTCAAGTCCAACTGTTACAGATATTTTATGAATGGAGGACACAGTAATCTGGTGTATGGATTAGTTTTTTTTAAATTCATTTGTTTTCCTTCCTCTGTTCTATTATTTAAAAAAAAAAAATCAAACTACTTGAGTCTGTTCAGTGTAGGTGGATGAAATGTATTTCAGGTATGGAGCATTTACTCTGTTATGCACGACTTTCAGCCTTGGATTTGTTTTCTGTTGGTGGCAGGTTATTGTGTGCTGATCTTGTAGATGCTGGAAGATAATGCCTGGCCAGACATCCCTTGATGCCCGTAGTTTGTTGTGGTTTTCTCCAGTTGTGGGAACTAGTGGTCATATATAGTGGTCATATATGTGCTGTATGCTGCAAGGAAAAATAAACTTAAGGTTACAAACCTGCAAATTGTTCCTTTGTCGTATTGAAAGCTCCAGCGTGCTTGCATGCATCGGCATTGGTCACCCAATGACGACTGTCCATCCTGCTCAGTCTCTGGCAGCCTTCCTCCTCAGTTCCTTATCCCTGAGGTCATGCTTTATGACTTCCTGCCATGTCCTTTTTTGGTCAGCTTCTCATAACCCTCCCTCCAGCATTCACATCTTTCACCAGTTGTCATCCTCCATCCCCTCCACATGCCCAGACCATCTCACTGTACCTTTTCTCATCACAACACCAATACACTCCAGTTCTTCCAAGAAAAAAGATTCAAGCTCTCTTTATTTTGAGATACCCAGACACATTGTATTTAAATGACTGGAGGTGATTGGCAAAGGAAATACAGACAGAGGAGTACAGTTCCAGAGTTGACCTACTGCATCCATGCTGAGTTAGTGCTAAAAAGGGTGAATTATTTGCAGAACTGGTTTTAGAGAGGGTTGCCTTCATGTTGTGGCACTGATATTACCAGATGACTCCACTGCCTGGTTAAGCAAATGTTCCTCAGATGCTTCCCTAACAACAACAACAACAACAGCAGCAGCAACTTGGAAAACCATTAATTTACCAAGTCAGGATGGCTGGTACAGTTGTACAAGGCCACTCTCACTCATTATTACTTTCCAATTTTGTTTTGCTGATAGTGTTGTGTGTGACTTGTTCACTTGTGGCAGAGTTTGACATTCTTTTCTATTACCCCTTCAGAACTGCCAGTTTATTAATAATCTCACACCAGTTTGCAAATGAAATGCCATTAAATTGTT
This sequence comes from Coenobita brevimanus, assembly GCF_032717465.1. Taxonomy (NCBI): domain Eukaryota; kingdom Metazoa; phylum Arthropoda; class Malacostraca; order Decapoda; family Coenobitidae; genus Coenobita; species Coenobita brevimanus. Next base: position 40,160,170 of record NC_137044.1, read on the forward strand.
CATTATATCATTTAAAAAGGCTTCAACTGCTTGCATGCATTGGCTTTGGTCACCTAATGATGGCTATCCATGCTGCTTGATCTCTGGCAGCCTCCCTATTCAGTCTCGTATCCCTGAGGTTGCATTTTATGATCTCGTCCCAGGTCATTTTCAGTCTGTCTTTCGCCAACCCCTGACATTCACACTTCTCACCCTCCACACCCTGTTGTCATCCTCCATCCTCTCAACATGCAAGAAAAGTTATGTTAATTAATGCTGCTTACAAGAAGCAAAAGAATTATCCAAATCTTGTGAGTATGGGTTTGTAAACTACAACTAGATGGGTTGGGTTGGGTTTGCTGGAATATTATTTTAGGTTGGGTTAAGTTCTGTACTGCATCTTTTCTGGGTAATAGTGGATAATAATTAACTATCCTCCTATCTCTTTAATCTATCTATCTGTCTGTAGCCAGATGCCTTAATCCTGTAAGGGGTGGCCACAGACAAATTGCCTCCATGTCACCCTGTCCCTTACCATTTCACTGCCCTCCTCCCAGCTTACACCCCCCTTTCTGATACATCTCTACACAATCCCTCCATCTCATCCTCAGTCTCCCCCTCCCTCTTCCCCCTCCACCTCACTTATTTATACTCCACCAGCTAGTCTCGCACTCTCTATCCTCTCCACATGGCTCTCCATAATTAGGTGTAAAATTTCCATCGTTCTACCTTGAATATTGAGCTGTAACAGGGGATTAACAGGGGAATATAGTACTCTAGTTCTTTCACCTTAACTTTCTAACCTTCTTATAGCTCTTCATGACCAGCATTATATTTTAGTGCTAATCTATTGCTATAACTCAGCATTCAAGGTGGAGAGATGGCAGTTGTAGGCCAAGTTAAAGTAAAAGAAATTCTATGGCAGGGATGTTGTTCTTCCTTTCTTCTTCACTTTCCTTTCTTACTTCCTTTTTTCTTCCCCCTTCCCTGTTTCCTTGCTGTGTTTTTCCTTTCTTCTCACATCTTTCCCTCTTTCTTCATTTTTTTCATTTCTTCTCCCATCCTTCCTTCCTCTTTCCAGTCACCCTTCCATGCATCTTCACATTTCCTTCCCTTCTTTTTTCTTTCTTTCTTTCCTGTTTCCTTGCTGTATTTTTCCTTCTCTCTTCTGTCCTTACTTCTTCATTCTCTTTCATTTCTTCTGCCATCCTTCTTTCTCTTTTCATAAACAGTTATATTGCACAGTGTAAAAAAATCCATTAATTTACTGTCTTTCAACTTTTCCATTTAAAGTTGGTCTTCCCATCCACCATACAGTATCTGCGTCTGTCTATATCTGTCTTTCTGTCTGTCCATCTGTCTATCTATCTGTCTGTCTATCTATCTACCCATTGCCAAATGTTTTAATTTCCTAAAGGATGGTCATAAACAAATCACCTCCATCTCACCCTGTCCACTACCATCTGGGTGCCCTTTCTCCAAGGTTAACTCCTTACCCTCCTATACTTCTCCACTCCACCCCTCCACCTCATCCTTAGTCTCCCCCTCCCCTTTCTCCCCTCCACATCATTCACATATACAGTAGTCACCTATGAGAGGGCACGTAGCACCCATCTGGCAGCAAACTTTCATCCTTTCTCTGTCCAGCTCTCTAATGCAAGAATTAACTGTTACTCTCAGTCCTTCAATTATGTAACAGGTGAACTCTGGAACTGTCTTCCTCTGTCTATATTGCCTACTGCCTGTGACCTCCAGTTTAGGTAGGTAGGTAGGTAGGTAGGTAAGTACAGTAGGTAGGTAGGTAGGTACACAGGAGGTAAGTTAACCATTACTCCCAGTCCTTCATTTATGCAACAGGTCAACTCTGCAACTGTCTTCCTCTGTCTGTATTTCCTACTGCCTGTGACCTCCAGTGTAGGTAGATAGGAGGTTTGTGAACTGTTACACCCAGTCCTTCATGTATGCAACAGGTTAACTCTGGAGTTGTCTTCCTCTGTCTGTATTTCCTACTGCCTATGACCTCCACAGTCTTTTAAACATAATATGTCCAGGTATCTCAGGATGAATGAATCCTGAATTTGGCTGTTATTTTCATCTATGTATATTTTCTTGGAGGGAACAATCTTGCAGGCTGCTGGCCTTTGGTTCCTTCTTCCTTGCATCAAAGGTCAGTGTCTTGTTCTCCATCTCTTTCCACGGCCAGAACATTTATAAATTCATACATTTTTTGCATCTTATCATTCATTACATTTTGTTTTGTTTATAAAGGCTCTGACATGCTGGCATACATCAGCCTTGGTCACCTATTGGCAGCTGTCTGTGCTGCTTGATCTCTAGCAGCCTTTCCACAGTCCCTTATCCCTGAGGTCACAGTGTATGGACCTCATCTCAAGTCTTTTTTGGTCTGCCACAGACAACTCCAGCCTCAACAGTCAAACTACCATGCAGAATATAATGTTTTGTAGTTTTATACAGTAAATGGTAACTGTCCAGTTCTGTATTCCATTTATATATCTACAGCCAGATGCCTTAAGTCCAAAAGGGGTGGTCACAAATAAATCACCTCCATGTCGCCCTGTCCTCTGCCATTTCGCTTCCCTCCCTGCAACTTACACCCCTCTCATATACCTCTCTACTCCATCTCTCCATCTCATCCTCAGTCTCCTCCTCGCTTTCTCCCCTCCACCTCACTCTCATACTCTCTCCAACTTAAAAGAGACTAACAAAGCCCATTCTCTCTCATATACCTCTCTACTCCATCCCTCCATCTCATCCTCAGTCTCCACCTCCCTCTACCCCCCCTCCACCTCCCTCACATACACTCTGCTAGTTAGTCACTCACTCTTCATACCTCCTAACTCACACCCCCCCCTCTCTCATATACCTCTCTACTCCATCCCTCCATCTCATCCTCAGTCTCCACCTCCTTCTCCCACCCTCCACCTCACTCACATACACTCTCCTAGTTAGTCACTCACTCTTCATACCTCCTAACTCACACACCCCCTCTGTCATATACCTCTCTACTCCATCCCTCCATCTCATCCTCAGTCTCCACCTCACTCTCATACTCTCTCCTAGTTTGCCACTCACTCTCCATCCCTCCAGCTCACACCCTCCACATCCCCCTCTCTCATATACCTCTCTGCCCCATCACTCCATCTCATCTTCAGTCTCTCCCTCCCCCTTCCCCCCTCCACTTTTCTGGCATACAGTCTCCTCGTTAAAAAGACAAACCAATCCCATGTTGTCCCGTCACAGTGTAGGGTGTTGAGGTGAGGCTGATTAGTCCACAACATGTAAGGCTGGCACAGTTTGTGGTCACCCCTGGGTCTTGAACAGTCAGTGTAGTAGTAGTAGTAGTAGTATTAGTTGTTGTACGAGTAGTAGGAATGATAGTATCTATCTATCTATCTATCTATTGCCAGACGCCTCAATCCCGTTTGGGGTGGCCACAAACAAATCGCCTCCAAGTCGCCCTGTCCCCCGCCATTTCACTGCCCTGCTCCCAACTCACACCCCCCTCTCTCATATACCTCTCCACCCCATCCCTCCATCTCATCCTCGGCCTCCCCCTCCCTCTTCCCCCCTCCACCTCACTCACATACACTCTCTTCGTCAGTCTTTCACCCTCCATCCTCTCCACATGGCCAAACCACCTCAGTGTGTTCCTCATAACGCTTCCTATCACGTCCACATCCACACCACAACGCTCCTTTATATCCTCATTCGTCAGCCTGTCTCTCCACGTGACTCCACAGGCTCCTCTTAAATAACTCATTTCCACTGCTCTCACTCTTGACTTGTGTCCTTCCAACAACGTCCAAGCTTCACTTCCGTACGTTAGAGTTGGTATCACAATACTGTCATGTAGTAACTTTTCACTTCCATGCTCACTTCCCTGTTTCTTATCACTGCTTTCAAGGAACCAGCAACCTTTCTTCCCTGCTGTACCCTTTCAAGCACTTCACCCTCCAAACCTCCATCCTTACTCATCACACTACCCAAATACTTAAATGTACTCACATTTTCCAATTCCTCACCATCCAACCTCGCTGTACATTCACTAACTTCACCTCTCTCAAAGACCATCACTTTACTCTTCCCTACATTCACCTTTAGGTTCCGTTTCTTACACACTCTCTCAAACTCATCCACCAAGCCTTGCAACTCCCCTTCGTCTTCACTGAACAACACAGTATCATCTGCAAACAATAGTACAGGGAGTTTCCAAACACTATCCTCTCTCACCAGGGCCACTCCAACATCCACTTCCCTACCTTGTACCTCTTTTATTACCCCATCCATGTACAGATTGAACAACCATGGAGACATGACACATCCCTGTTTCAATCCAACCTTCAAAGAGAAAAATTCACTTAGTTCACCATCCACACGCACTGCAGCCTTCGCACCATCATACATACTCTTCACAGCATTCAACAACTTCCCATCTACTCCATATATTCTTAACACTTTCCACAATCCTTGTCTATCCACCCTGTCATATGCTTTCTCCAAATCCATGAAAGCCGCATACAACTTCTTTCCCTTCTCTAGAAACTTTTCCACTAAAGATCTAAGAATGAATATCTGATCTACACAACCTCTTCCCTTCCTAAAGCCTCCCTGTTCTTCTCCAACTAATTTCTCTGTTCTTTCTCTAACTCTGTCTATAAGTATCCTACCATACATTTTTCCTATTATACTAAGAAGACAAATGCCCCTATGATTACCACACACTTCTTTTTCCCCTTTTCCTTTGTACAAGGGAATAATTATACCTGACTTCCAATCCTCCGGGACTCTACCTTCCTCCCAGGCGAATCTGCACATCTTCCACATCCATTCTACTACCATCTCTCCCCCATGCTTCAGCATTTCACCACACACTCCATCAATTCCTGGGGCTTTCCCCGATTTAACTTTCTTCATTGCTTCCACAACTTCTATCCTACTGATTTCTTCCTGTCTTCTCACCTCCCTCCTTCTCCCAGCCATTCCCCAGCCACTTATGCTCGCATTACTTCCATCCTCTACGTTCAACAATTCCTTAAAGTGTTCTCTCCATCTGCTCACTTTTTCTCCCTTCTCCACTAGTAATCTACCATTTTTATCTTTCACTCCCCTGCTAACTTCACTTCCACCCTGTCTTACTCTTTTCACTTCTCTCCAGAACATTTTCTTACAGTCCCTCCACTTTACACTCAAATTCCTTCCAAATTCCTCATCCACTCTCTTCTTACTCTCTCTTACTAATCTTTTCACCTCTCTCTTCCTTTCCACATATAACTCTCTCTTCCGCCTCTCAACTTCTTCTACGCCCCTATTTCTCATCCATTCATTGTATGCTTTCTTCTTTTGTGCCACAGCCTGTTTCACCTCTTCAGTCCACCTCGCTGTTCCTTGCACCCCCCTCCGTCTTCTCTTCCTTCCACACACCACATCACATGCTGCACATATTTCTTTTGTAAATATCTTACACATACCTTCCACATCTCCCATCTGCTCCAATTCATATTTGCCCAATCGTTCCTCCACTTCTCTCTTATACTCTGCCTTTTTCTCATCCTCTTGTAACCTTTCCACTCTCCTTGCAACTACTCCTTCCTCTCGTCTTTCCCTTCTTCTATTCCTCCATCTTACTTGCATCCTAATTCTGGCCACCACCAAGTAGTGGTCAGAAAGTCCACTCCCCCAACCTCTATACACTCTTGCATCCATTACACATCTTCGCATCCTTTCATCCACACACACATAATCAGTCATTGCCTTCCTTTCATTCAGTTCACCACCCACCCTTCTCATCACTCGCCATGTATACCTGTGAATCATTTTATGCCTGAAGAGGGTATTGGCTATCACCAACCCCCTCCCAGCACAAATGTCCACTAATGCACTCCCATTCTCATCTATCTCAGCAGGCACACCCCACTCACCAACTATTCCATCCACCTTCACATTACCAACTTTACCATTCATATCACCAGTCAAAAACACTCTCTCATTCATTCCAAACTTTTCCATGCACACTTCCACATTTGTCCAGAACTCTTCTCTCACTCTTCTAGCACGAGCTTGCGTTGGCGCATACACACACACAATCACCCACATTTGTATTCCAACTTTCAACTTTACCCACACAATCCTTGACCCAACTGATCCATACTGTCTTATGCTCCTCTTCCATCTTTTACTCACAACTATACATACTCCTTCCTTTGCCCTCTCATTCTCATCTACTCCTGCACATATACCCCATCCATACTCCCATTCTGTCACACTTTCTCCTCTCCATTTTGTTTCAGTTATTCCACATACATCCACTTTCGCATCCTCAAGCACCTGGACAATCTCTCTCTCTTTCACCTAATAATAATAATAAAAATAATAATAGCAGCCATAGTAGTGGTGGTAGTAGTAATAGTAGTAGTATTAGTAGTAATAGTAGTAGTAGTAATGATAATGTGGTAGGTGGGGGCGCTCACCATCCACTCACATGTAGTGCTGCTCTTGGTTGTCTGCCCATTCCTCCATCCTTCTTTCCATCCATTCTCTTCTGACTTTCTTTTCTTCATTCTTTCCTCGTCCTTCTGCCTGCGGGTGACTTTACACTCCCTCTTCTGTCTTTCTTTCCTTCATTCCTTCCTCTTCCTTCTGCCTGTGGGTGACTCTACATTGAGTGACAAGCCAAATGATTTCCTGTACACCAGGAAACCATTTACTATGCTGGGTGGTAACCATATAACCAAATTTTGGCGCCTGGTGGTTTAGTGGGTAATAACAGCACTCCAATCAGATTGAGCTGGTGAAGGTTTATATCCAAGGGGTGGTTGGGATTTATTGCTCATGTGATGCCACTCAGGGATGAGCGAGGCTGGTCACTCTCATCTTAAATGTCAGGACCAACTTGCCTAGTTCCGGGCTCCTACGCTCCTCATGGGGCAACGTAGGATTGGATGATGGGTGTTGATGTAATGATAATGATAATAATACTGTATATTATAATGATCTGATTTCTGTATGTTTGTTACCATAACATCAAAAATGGCACATGTAGTGCAAATTTGTGTTGGAGCAAGGCACTGTTAAAGTGCATTAACATGAAGAATAAAACAATTTCCAGTCCAGTTGGGCCACCAGTTCCTGAGTTATGACTCATTTCAGGCCTTATGTTTCTAATTTAGTGAACCCAGTGGACTGCAGGTTGAAGTTACCCTCATCCAACAGTGCACCATCCAGGGGTAGGGAGGGAGGTGAGGGATATTTGCCTCTTCATGTATAAGATGTAACCAGATTACCAGAGTAACAGGTCTTGCCTAATTATACCTATCTATCTGTCTGCCTATCTATCTTGTAATATGTATGGTTGTTAGGTTACTATTTAGTGTATAGAACCTCATCAGTTTTACACCCAAACACTGCCTAATTAGACCCAACCCTGTTGTTGTTAGTGATGTTGTGTTACCAGTACATTTCCTATTAGGTCAGATCTGGCTGAGTGCCCTGACCCACTAAACCACCAGGCATCCATCTGGTTTTGCTCTTTCTTACCTTTCCCTATACTGTATTATTATAATGTACTTTACATTGGCATACAGGAGCTATGCATTTTTTAGTTTTTTTTTTTTCCAAAATATGAATTCATTTAATTTTTTCAGATGAGTGGAGGTGAAAGCCTGAGGAATGAAGGAAGAAAGAAGGACATCAAGAAGGTTTGGACATGCTGAAAGAAAGGCCCTGAGACCCTGGGTGAGGATGTGAAGTAGCTTTGAGGCTGCAGCCATCACCAGAGAGGTGGACAGTGAATGACACAGGATGAGGTGGTGTGTCCTGAGTCCTAACCTTATTTATGAGGCCCCTAATAACACAGTGTACTGAAAACCACATGTTGAAAACGGAAAAAACGCAGTTAAAGTTACGTAACTTTCAAAATGCCATAACTTTGGAACTAGTGAATATTTTTTAGTGATTTTTTTTTTTTTTTTTTTTTTAGCTTGAAGTTTGTACTTTCATGTCATGCTAATCTTGGTAGAAGAGAAATTAGTAGCATTCTGAAAGGTACAAAAATAGATGTGTTTTTCTCCAGTGCGGTTATTGAGAGACAAAACATACTCTCAGTAAGCATTTTTAATAATCAAACCAACCAAAGATATCAATGGGAAATGTTTACAAAAGCAAAAGTCCAGTGTTCCTGAGCTTCTTACTAATGTTTTGTGCCCACATCTCTGGCCTCCTCGCTCTTTTTCTGTTATGAGAAGGACCAGCAGCTTTTTGCTCACTACTAGAGTCACTCATGTTCTTGAGACAATGAGAAAAAACACTGAAACAGCTCTGAAAATAGCCAGTTAATCCAGGCAGTGTTCTAGGCCGGCTGGTAAACAAAAAACTGCGTCACGTTGCGACAGATTCCCAGATCACAGTTGCCAATATCTTGCTGAGCTCTCTGCCTTGCCCATTTTCTGTACATTATGGCTAACTTACCCTTAAAATCATCCAATTTTATGCTGAAATATTCCATGTTAGAATAATGGTACAATAATTAATCCATCCATCCATCCATCATCCATTCCTACGTTGCCTCATGAGGAGCGTAGGAGCCCGGGGCTAGGCAAGTTGGTCCTGACATTTAAGATGAGAGTGACCAGCCTCACTCATCCCTGAGTGGCATTACATGAGCAATAAACCCCAACCATCCCTTGGATATAAACCTTCACTGGCTCAGTCCGATTGGAGAGCAATAATTACCCACTAAACCAACAGGTGCCAAAATTTGGTTATATGGTTACCACCCAGCGTAGTAAATTGTTTCCTGGTGTACAGGAAACCATTTGGCTTGTCACTCAGCGTAGAGTCTCCCACAGGCAGAAGGAAGAGGAAAGAATGAAGGAATGAAAGACAGAAGAGGGAGTGTAAAGTCACCCGCAGGCAGAAAGACGAGGAAAGAATGAAGGAAAGAAAGACTGAAGATGGAAGGAAAGAAGGATGGAGGAGAGGACAGGGCAGACATCCGAGAGCAGCATTACATTGAGTGAGTGGATGGTGAGTGCCCCCACCTACCACAACAATAATTAATAATGGTATGAAAAAAATGCATGACTGTGAGCATTAAGAAATGCTAGTATCTGGTAACACCAAACAACACATTGCTGGGAGGCACTTGGTACATTCTGTGACCAGCATGAAGGCTTGTCGACGCAGTGAGGTGAAGCGGGCAGTGAGACCATATTACAGAAGGGGAATTTGGACCCTAATGCCAGTTGCTTTCTCTACCTCGTGGTTGCCTTCCAGATCAAAGAGGGTTTGGGCTACATAGTGGTATACTTAACTCGGTTTCGCTTGCAGTGACGCTCGGTACGCTGTTATTAGGGGCCTTATATACAGTATACCAGTAGAGCTACAGTGTTATTAGTGAGCTGGTACACAGGTATTACTAGAGTTATTACTACAAGTATTACAAAGAGAGCTTACATACAGGTATTAATAAAGTTATTACTGTACTAGAAGTATTACTGGTACTAGAGAGCTGGCACAGTGCTGTTAGTAGCACTAATATTAGAGGTACATTTGTTGGTGTTAATCTGTCTGGCCTAGCAGACCCATCAACCACAGGCAAGCAACTGCCCCTGCAGGTCCAGCTTTTGAAGTGAACTGATGTTCCCATGGGGTGGACAGCACCTCAACACAGTAAGGTGCAGGGAAGGGTGTGGAGGATTGGTTCCTGGATGGATGCCACATTTACATCTTCACCCATTTAACATGGGCACCATAATAGGCCCCACATCACCTCCTTATTTGGTTGTATGGATACCACCCAGCGTTATAAATGGTTTGCTGGGTTACAAGAAACCATTTTGTCCATCACTCAGTGTAGTCACTTGAAGTGGAAAGAAGAGTAATAAAAAGTGACAGGATGGATGGGAGAAATATGAAGAGAAGAGGGCGGCACAGAAAAAGAATGATAGAGATGAAGGAAGAAGTAGGAAGCACTACATCAAGTGAGTGGATGATGGGCTGCATCACCACATACCACTACTAGAGGTACAGTGTTACTAGAAAGCAGGTACACTAATATTAACCATTTAAACGCGGATCGTCGCGTTTGCGATGCCCGGCGAAAAGGACATAACGGTGGATCGTCGTGTTTGCGATGCCCGGCGAAAAGGACATAACGGTGGATCGTCGTGTTTGCGATGCCCGGCGAAAAGGACATAACGGTGGATCGTCGCGTTTGCGATTCTAGTAAATTTTGAATAACTGCGGGTAAGCAGACTCCAGCTGGTATTGTCTATCAGTACCACCACCCTTTAGCTACAATTAGCATACTTTACCTTTGTACTACTGACCTCCGTTGTTGCCAAGTATTGCGTTTTCCCCCCCTCCCCCCCACCACCACGGCCCGGCCAGCCTGGCTGTGATTCATGGCAGCGCTCTGACTGCTCAGAACTGTAAATCTGCATTCTCCTCTCAGAAGCAGTTTATGCTACTAGGAAACGCTTGTTTCCCCAGTTGTAACACTAGCTTTTTTTCGCACGGTTTGCCCCTGTTTAGCGTCAGTTTACCGCAGGCTTTCAAAGTGACATTATGGCGAGTTCTAGCTCTTCTGAGTCAGTGCGAGTGGCCGACAGGAACGAGAATAAAGTGACGGACGTAAGGCAGAATAAAAGGCGCGCCGCGGTGATCTTTTGGGAAGTAATATGATTGAAAATAATGTAGTATACGTGTTTTTAGCTGTGAAAATGGAAATGTTTGTTGAGTGACGGGAAGACCGCCGCCACAGTGCATGTCGGCCGTACGCTCTGTTGATTTTAGCCTTATTTTCAGTGCTTATTGTACAAATACGGATTCCAAACTACCTGTACGATGTAGTATAAAGTTTACTGTAACAGAATGAGGCTGTGGTAGAGGGGAAACCGGGTTGCTGGAGGTGTGAAAGTGAAGATTTGGTTACCCAACTTTGCAAGTCTCCACACGTCCTTGGGTAGTCCACGAAGACTCAACACCTGTCTCTGGAGAAAGCTGAATGTAAGTACTATCTGCCATACCAAGTATAATGTTCTAGGGTTAATCTCTGATTTTTGGCTAATATTTTCCTACAGGTACTCAGACCGCGATACAACCCTGCCACTCGGGGGGGGGGGGTCGACTGTTCACGGCCACGTTTAAGGGGTTAATAGAGGTTATTATAAGAAGTATTACTAGAGAGATGGCATGGAACACAGTGAGGAGGAGGAGACGTGGCAGTGCTGTCAGGTGAACCCATCTGGAAAGTACGTGTAAAACTGATAATGTGTTGTTGATGATGATGGTATTGATGATGATAATGATGATGATCCATATAGTTTGTGTTGATTGTTTTATAATTTAAGTGTAGCTGTGTGTTATGTAGTGTTTGTTTATTGTGTTGTGTTGTTAATGAGTGTGTGTGGCCCATTCACTGGACAGCCTGTTAACTGGTTCACTCTGTGTTGTGTTTTGTCTTTCCTGGCCTTTTGCACCCCACCTCACCCCGGCCTTGAGTGGGAAGAAGGAGGGTAGCATGATGATGATGATGATGGTGATGATGATGATGGTGATGGTGATGGTAATGATGATGGTGATGATGTTGATGGTAATGATGGTAATAATGATGAGTGTGATGGTGGTTCCTGAAGTATGTTATCTGGTTGATGGCTTTGTATGACAGTGGTGCAAATGGATGGATGTATGTGTATGTGAAGGGTAGTGTTGGGTGGAGGGGAAGGATATTGTCTGAATACTTCCTTTATTGCAGGCAGAAGAAGGAGAAAGGAATACCACACAACACATACCAACTTGGGTGAACTCTTGCTGCTGCCGAAGGAGAGGGAGGGGAAGGGACGGCCAGATGACACTCTCAGGAAGCTGCATCTGTACACAAGAAGAACCCCCCAGGCCTCTCACCCACAAAACACAGGTAAATTCTCTCCTGTAGGTTGTAATGTTTTTTTTTTTTTCAGTTGTATTCTTTGTGCCCCCTGCCTTATCACACAGGTTCATCATCATCATCACCATCATCATCCAGTGTCATCATAATCTTCATCGTCATCCATCATCCATTATCATTGTCATCATCATCATTATCACCATTCATCAGTCATCATCATCATCATCATTATTCCTCCTCCTCCTCCTCCTCCTCATCATCATCATCATCATCATCATCATCATCACACAGGCATCCTTTCCCACAGGGCCAGAAAAAACTTGATAGAATGAGATACTAACCAAAGTTTGCCAAGTTGAATGAGCCACACTGCCATTCACTCACCATTCAAGCCCCTGGAATCCCAGCTCCACCTGACAGATAAAAAAATAGCTACAGTAAATACATAGATGACAATTGAGCCATATATACATCTCACTCCTTCATTTGGCAGTTCGTGTGGTGACTATGAAGTTGTAAAGAGGTGCTGACCCCTGGTTGTGCACACCCAACATTGATCCAACCAGGTTATTCCCTGGTATTAGTATTATTATTATAGTGGTAGGTGGGGGCACTCACCATCCACTCACTTGATGTAGTGCTGCTGTCAGGTGTCTACCCTTTCCTCTTCTCCATCCTTCTTTCCATCCTCTTCTGTCTTTCTTTCCTTCATTCTTTCCTCATCCTTCTGCCTACGGGTGACTTTACACTCCCTCTTCTGTCTTTCTTTCCTTCATTCTTTCCTCTTCCTTCTGCCTGTGGGTGACTCTGCAGTACACTGAAAGACAAGCCAAATGGTTTCCTGTACACCAGGAAACCATTTACAATGCTGGGTGGTAACCATAACACCAAATTATGGCACCTGGTGGTTTAGTGGGTAATTAAGGCGCTCCAATCGGATTGAGCCTGTGAAGGTTTATATCCAAGGGATGGTTGGGGTTGATTGCTCATGTAATGCCACTCAGGGATGAGTGAGGCTGGTCACTCTCATCTTAAATGTCAGGACCAACTTGCCTAGCCCCGGGCTCCTACGCTCCTTGTGGGGCAACACTGGATTAGTTAATGAATGAATGAATGGATTATTATTTATTACTGGTATTATTATTTTCATTGTTAGTGGTATTGTTATTATTATCATCACTATTATATCATCATTATTACCGTATTCATCCATCCATCCATCATCCAATCCTACGTTGCCCTGTGAGGAGTGTAGGAGCCCAGGGCTAGGCAGTTGGTCCTAAAGATGAGAGTGACCAGCCTCACTTATCCCTGAGTGGCATTACATGAGCAATAAACCCCAACCACTCCTTGGATATAAACCTTCACCGGCTCAATTCGATTGGAATGCAATAATTACCCACTAAACCACCAGGTGCCAAAATTTAGTTATATGGTTACCACCCAGCGTAGTAAATGATTTCCTGGTGTACAGGAAACCATTTGGCTTGTCACTCAGTGTAAAGTCACCCACAGGCAGAAGGAAGAGGAAAGAATGAAGGAAAGAAAGATAGAAGACGATGGAAGGAAAGTAGGATGGAGGAGAGGAAAAGGCAGACACCCGAGAGCATCACTACATCGAGTGAGTGGATGGTGAGTGCCCCTACTTACCACACAAAATTATTATTATTATTATTATTAATATTATTTATTATTATTATTATTATTATGGTGGTAGTTGGGGGCGCTCACCATCCACTCAGTGTAGTGCCGCCCTTGGGTGTCTGCCCTTCCCTCTGTTCCTTCCGTCTTTTCTGTCTGTTTGTCTTTCATTCTTTCCTCTTCCTTCTGCCAGTGGGTGGCTCTACACTGAGTGACAGGCCAAATAGTTCCTATCTTTTCAGCTAATTTATTCTTTAAGCTTCTCCCTTGAGCCTCTTTACTCAGATAAAGAAAACCTGTTGAACTTTAGTGATGCTGTGCACCTTCTGTTCCCTGTTTTATCATCATCATCATTGTCATATCATCATTGTTGTCATCATTGTCATCATTCATCATCAGTCATCATCATCATCATCTTCAATAATCATCATAATCATCATCATCATCATCATCATCCACAATAACCATCATCATTCATCATCATCAATAACCTTCATAATCATCATCATCATCATCATCCTTAGTAACCATCATCATTCATCATCATCATCATCATCAATAACCATCATAATCATCATCATCATCCACCATCAATGATCATCATCATCATCCACCATCAATGATCATCATCATCATCATCATCCTCAGTAACCATCATCATTCATCATCATCATCAATAACCATCATCATCATCATCGTCATCAATAACCACCATCATCATCATCGTCATCAATAATCATCATCATCATCAATAACCATTATCATCATCATCATCATCATCATCATCTTCAGTAATCACCAATCACCAATCATCATCATCATCTTTAATATTACCCTGCTTCCCATTGAAACTAATGAGATGGATAGGATTAAAAAAACAAGAAAAGAGAGAGAGAGAGCTGTCAACACAAGGCTCATTGAAATGGCCACACAGTCACCCACACATCATTTTATCTATCTGTGTGGGGCAATGTAGGATTGGATGATGAATGAATGAATGTATCTATCATCCAATCCTCTTTTTGTCCCATCAGGAGTATAAGTCAAGAGTTGGGTAAATTGAAGGGTTGAGAGGATGGATGGGACTGGAGTGTATTGGTGTTGTGGTGCGTGACTGAGATGGTTTGGGCATGTGCAGAGGATGGAGGATGACAGTTGGGTGTGGAATTGGGGAGGTGTGAATGTCTGGGGTAAGGTTGTGAGAGGCAGGCCAAACAGACATGAGCTGAGGTCGTAGAGTGTCAGCTCAGGAATAAGAGACTGAATAGAGAGGCTGCCAGAGATCGAGCAGTGTGGAGAGCAGCCATTTGGTGACCAAGGCTGGTGCATGCAAGCATGTTGGAGTAGATGATGATGATTATTATTATTTATTTGTTTTTTTACTCATGCCTTCCAAGAGTGGGCAAGAGGTATAAATGATGACAATGATGGTGGTTGTTTGTGGTGTAATATTTGTGTAATGTGTGATGTATTGACAGGCGCTGCATCATCTGTATGTGCTGGCTGCTGAGCCTTAACCAGTCATGCCAGTAGACATTGACACCAGTCGCCTCTGTCAGGTCAAGGTGATGGTTGGGTAAGTCACACCATCATGCCACTTACATATTCCCTCTTTCCATGTTTCTAAATCCAGCATTACCTGTTGTACTTTTCTTTCTCCTTAATTCTGGATCCTATCTTGCCCCCATTTGCTATTTTCCATATTTCTGGACCCTACCTAATCTCCATTTGCTATTTTCCATATTTCTGGACCCTACGTAACCCCCATTTGCTATTTTCCATATTTCTGGACCCTACGTAACCCCCATTTACTATTTTCCATATTTCTGGACCCTACCTTACCCCCATTTGCTATTTTCCATATTTCTGGACCCTACCTTACCCCCATTTGCTGAGTACTGTCTGTATTGTCCTCTTGGCCAAAGTGCCTGGAACTGACAACATTGGCTGAGAATGTTAGTGCCAGTTGGTGTTTTAGTGATGAAGTGGTGGTCTGGGCAGGTTTACATTCTAGAGGTAAAAAAAAAATAATATGAAGAGGAAACTGTGCAATTTATTTTTATGCCAAACCTTTTTCTCCTCTCAGTTTACCTCAGAGTCTGAAGATTTTCATTGTGACAGTTGGGTTTTTAAGCAGTCATGTATGATTTGTTTTTGAGAAACACACACCAGCAGCGACCTTTGTTGTTGTGCTGTCAGGAAAGTTGACACACAAACAGCCTACTGTATATAACACTGAAACTCCACTACCATCCCATCCAGATTTCAAGGAGTGTGTGAGTATCCTGGAGTGCAGTACGAGGTGGTGGCACCAACGCTGGAGCAGACACCCATGACCACCACTATTGGCCTATCACCTTGATCCGAGGCCACGCCAGCAGGGACGTCCTGGCATGGCTGCTGGGATCTGGGGCAGGTGTAGTGGTTAAACTTTGAGATGGCCACCACCCCTACACCAGAACTGCCACCCCTCACCCTGCTGCTGCTGCTGCTAATCTACCACACCTTTATTTACAACTGATCCCACTGCTCGTTGGACCATTAAGGTTTGTTGGTTTGTAAACTGACAGACACATTTGGTCTTCTCACTGAGGTTGTCCCTTGCATATTCAGTCTGTACAGTTCCTCATCTATTCCCTATCCTTGTGTGAAAATCTCATATGTACTTTTATGCAAACTTTATTAATAATCTTGATGTTCATTCATGGTAATAATATTGGTGTTCATTCATGTTAATAATATTGGTGTTCGTGTTAATAATATTGATTATTCATTCATGTTAATAATATTGATTATTCATTCATGTTAATAATATTGGTGTTCATTCTTTTTTTTTTTCCTAACGTGAAAATCTTGTATGTACTTTTATGCATTGCTTTAACACTTTCATTGACACTTCAGTTTACTTATTTAACTTAATGGCTGAATAAGAGTTGGGATGAATTGATGTAGTTATTTATTTATTTGTCATACACTATATCTTTCCCAACACTTCCAGATCCAGAGCTGTGTACTGAGGTCAGTGGCTGCTCTGCTCAGCTGGTGCATGTTGGTGGAACATCACCCTCATCGTCGGCAGCATCAACCAATACATCATCCTGGTCATCAACCAAACCATCTTCAGCATCATCCAGGTCACTGGGGTCATCTGAAGGCTGCAGCAATGAGAGAAGAGAACAATGAAAATGGGTTCACTGCAGCACTTATGACAGTTGTATACAAGTACCTGTCTGTTGGAATGCCCCAGCCGTACCCAACCCCCTGGCAGCACTACAGGTGATATTTACTCTATTTTGTCAGTGTAATTATTATCTTTTGTCAGTGTAATTATTATATACCGTACAAGTACCTGTCTGTTGGAATGACCCAGGCCATACCCACCTGGCTGGCAGCACTACAGGTGATATTTATTATATTGTCAGTATAATGCACAAATCCTGCACCAGCACCACACAACACATGTAGTAGTGTCCTAAAGCACATCTGCAATGTGAACGCAGTGAACTGTGGGCTGCAGCTGCCCTCCTCCTGCATTTCACCATCCACTTTTCTGGGGATAGGGAGGGAGCTGAGGAATGTTTGTCAAACCTGGCAGTGGAGCTGACCAGTACACCACATGAAGGCATCGCTCCTTATATACTTTACAAAGCTTAAATTGTTTGTAAAATGGCATGTGTACATCTGTCTTCACTCAGTGTTAACAAACACTTCATAAGGAAGTCATTTAGATGGAATATCAGAGTAACAAAAACTAAACCATTTTTTAGTAAACTTAGGGAGGTTTGTTCATGCTGTTACTTGGGTTGGGACCATTATAAATACTTGCCAGTGTATCACCTCAGACATTACAACAGTTGAGACAGAATTAAGATATCAAGTATCCTGGATTTTTGTAACATGTTAGGAATAGTTTTCTGTGAACTGGTGGGTTAATCAAGGGCATAAATTGCTAGCCATGTGGGGAGGGTGAAGAATGAGAGACTGGTTAGGACAGTGTGTGTGCATGAGGTGGAGGGGGAGACCAGGGATAAGATGGGAGGATGAACTGGAAAGATAAGTGACAGAGGAGGATATGAGTTAAGGGCAGGGCAGCCAAAGGACAGGGCAATGTGGAAGCAGTTTGTTTTTGGTCATTCCGTACAGGATTAAGGCTTCTGGCAATAGTAAGATAAATTATTACTATGTATTGCCAGCAGCATTAATCCTTTAAGGTTTACTTATGATTGTTGTTTGCAATCAGTAGCCAGAGTCAGGAGTTTGAGGGTGTGGTTTCAATTCCAATAGCTTTTCTTGGGATCATTATGCATCCATTACAATTGGTATGCATTATTATAGGTCTTATGTTAATTTTGTTTGTGTGTTTTAGATATAACTAACCCTTCTTCTTGTATAAAACTGCCTCATATATAGCATAATAGGTGTATGTTGGTGGTGGTTATACACCCAGTCCCCATTTTTGCCCACAGGTTATGTACTCTTTCATACGAACAGATTTCCATAAACATAACCACTTGTATCATCAGGAGCCTTTTTGTATTAGGGTTTTGTATGAGTAACCACATTGCCATACTGAGCAGTGCATGTGTGGATGGTAGAGAAAAGGGTGAGTGGTACCTTTAATACTGTACTTTGTAAGTGTAGGTGTTTCAGGATTTAAGAAATGCTAAAGGGTGTATGTATGAGGTGGAGCCATTATTTCATTGTTTGGTGATATATTAATAACTGGCATATGTCACTGGGTATGCTGTTTGATTGTTATACTCTCTCTTTCTGGTGGGGGGGGGGGATCCTACCTCATCCCTTTTCTCTGATAGGAATTGGGGGAGAAATTTTGGAATGCTATGTATGAACAGGCAGTCTGGTGGTATGTCAGACCTCTCAAGTTTTTATATTTACCCAAGCAGAATCAGGTCTGTATATAGCAGGATTATACAGTGCTGAAAATCAGTGTAATTGCAGAAGAGTTAAAGTGACTCGTTCTCCCACAGGGCATTCGGCAAGTATCAGATCTGAGCCAGTGAGCAAGATTGTTAGTGTGGCAGGCAAAACTGATCAGCCGAGCCTCCCACTTCCTCCATCCCACCCCTCATCCCCTGGCCTGCCCATCATCCACAGTGGAAGGGCAGCAGCAACACGCAAGGCCTCTAGTGTTGCCCAAACATGCACTGTCTCTTGGTAAACGCCTCCACTCACCGATACTTGGATGATGCAAGGTTAGTCATATCTGCCTGTGTTTGCTGTCACTGTATGTAATTACCTTTGTTTGTGTGTATGTGTCCAGCTGTGTATTTATAACGAGGTAATGGAACTCCTCTGATATCTGGATGATGCACAGTTTGTCAGGTGGATTTATATTACTGACAAATCTGGCATGTAATTTTTGGCTTAGGTTTTATTATTATTGTTCCATCCATCCATCCATCCTTCATCCAATCCTACATTGCCCCATGAGGAGCGTAGGAGCCCGGGGCTAGGCTGTTGGCCCCGACATTTAAGATGAGAGTTATTATTATATAATTGTCTTCATAATTGGTTTATATATATATATTTTTTATTCTTTACCTCCAGCCAAGATATCAAGAGATGTAACTGGAGGAGTTAAGTATGGATTTCAGACACTTCATGATTAGAGGTTCATATAATCTATCTATCTATCTATTGCCAGACGCCTCAATCCCGTTTGGGGTGGCCACAAACAAATCGCCTCCAAGTTGCCCTGTCCCCCGCCATTTCACTGCCCTGCTCACAACTCACACCCCCCTCTCTCATATACCTCTCCACCCCATCCCTCCATCTCATCCTTGGCCTCCCCCTCCCTCTTCCCCCCTCCACCTCATTCACATACACTCTCTTCGTCAGTCTTTCACCCTCCATCCTCTCCACATGCCCAAACCACCTCAGTGTGTTCCTCATAACGCTTCCTATCACATCCACATCCACACCACAACGTTCCTTTATATCCTCATTCGTCAGCCTGTCTCTCCACATGACTTCACAGGCTCCTCTTAAATAACTCATTTCCACTGCTCTCACTCTTGACTTGTGTCCTTCCAACAACGTCCAAGCTTCACTTCCGTACGTTAGAGTTGGTATCACAATACTGTCATGTAGTAACTTTTTCACTTCCATGCTCACTTCCCTGTTTCTTATCACTGCTTTCAAGGAACCAGCAACCTTTCTTCCCTGCTGTACCCTTTCAAGCACTTCACCCTCCAAATCTCCATCCTTACTCATCACACTACCCAAATACTTAAACGAACTCACATTTTCCAATTCCTCACCATCCAGCCTCGCTGTACATTCACTAACTTCACCTCTCTCAAAGACCATAACTTTACTCTTCCCTACATTCACCTTTAGGTTCCGTTTCTTACACACTCTCTCAAACTCATCCACCAAGCCTTGCAGCTCCCCTTCGTCTTCACTCAACAACACAGTATCATCTGCAAACAATAGTATAGGGAGTTTCCAAACACTACCCTCTCTCACCAGGGCCACTCCAACATCCACTAGCCTACCTTGTACCTCTTTTATTCATATAATGCTGAAGTAAATAATCTGGCAATAGTCAGTGTATATTTAAAGAAACCACTGAAGTTTAACCTTTTGTGCTTTGGATCCATTAAACCTTTCAGTATGATGATGTATTTTTTTAAATTCATTCTTCTAACAATTTTATTGCATTGTGATGAACCACATACAGCCAAGATGCAATTACTCTCCTAAAAAATACAATAAATTTAAACTGTCTGTGGATAACGTTTTGTGATTTGGACCTAAACCTTTCAGTATGATACTGGTGTAAATTTTTATTTATTTTTAAAATTTCTCTGACAATTTTATTGAACTGGGATGACTTCCTGTAGCCAAGACGCTGATAGTACTCTCTTCAAAGTAAAATACAGTTAACGTTAATTGTCTGTGGATAATGAAAATAAATACTTTAAAAACCTCATACTGAAAGGGCCAGGTACCGGTATATGGTTGTAATTTATTGGTACCCACACAATGAAAAATCTTTATCATCTGATCTTAGGATTGAAACATCTTTACTGGTAACTTTTCCCTAAACAGTTTTCATTACTCTTCCTCCCTCAGTGCCAGCCTCTTCCTCCTCCTCCTCTCTTAATGCCAGCCCCCTTTCTCTCTCTCTCTTCCCCCAGTGTTAGTAATTTCCTTCTCTTCCCTTTCTCTCTCAGTGCCAGTCCCTTTCTCCCCCCTCCACCACCACCCTCTATCTTCACAGAGACTTATCCCCTCCCCCATATCTCTCATTTGCAGCCTTTTCCTCATCCCCCTCCTTTCTCAGTGCACTTCCCTTACACCTTGCCCCCTCCTCAGTCCCCTGTCCCTTACACCTAGCTTCCTCCTTTCTCAGTGCACTTCCCTTACACCTCCTTCTCCCTCCCTCCCTCTCACTTGTAGCCCCCTACTCCTCCTCCCCTTCATTTTGCAGTGCCCACCCCTTTCTGTCTGTCTCTCTCTCTGCCAGCTCCTTATTCCTCTTCCTTTCTGTCTCAATGCCAGCCCCTTCCTCCTCTTCATCTCTGAGCCAGCCTCTGCCTTCTCCATCGTGTGTGTATACCAGCTCAGTACTCCTCCTCCTTTCCGTCTATCACATTGCCAACCCCTTCTTCCTCCATTCTCCTCAATGTCAGCTCCCCCCCCCCTCCTTTTCTCATAATCCCAGCCTCTTCCTCCACTTCCATTTCATTCTCATCTTCTCTCTTAGTTCCAGCCTCCTCCTCCTCCCTTACTGCCAACACTTCCCTTATTCAAGAAAGAGCAACTGGTCACATGCCACGTAATCCAGCCTGGACTAAGGTGTGTAGACCCAGGCACCTGTGCTGCTGATGGGACACTGGAGGGTTGTATAATGGTTGGAGGAGTTGGTTTTAACAATTTTATTATTTTTAACCAATTTTGTTCTGATCCCATTCACAACAGAGGTACGAGGACACGTGATCAACTACTTTAAGGGTGAGACAGACTGCCAGTTGACACCTAACTGTGCCGTCATACTCACCCTTCTTGATGCCCAAGGTAATTAATGTATTGAAGGTTACAGTTGTTTTTATTATGAGTAAAATACATTTTATGTCCACTTGATTAAAACTTATCTTATTCATTCTTCATCATTGTCTTGTTTGTGAAAGGTGAAGCATTGGTTGTAATGGTGGTTGTATTTATCATTAAAAAATTATAGTATAATAGTGGAAGGTGGGGGTGCAGTCACCCTCTCTCCCTTCCCCCTTTTTCTCTGTCCCCACCCCTTCCCCCTCCTCTATGCTCTACTTGATGTAGTCCCCCCCCCTTGATACAATCCCCATCTCCCCCTCTCCTTGATGTCCCCATCCTCAACCCCCCTCTCTGCTTGTAGTCCCCATCCCCTTTCTCTCTACCTCATGTTGTCCCCATCCTTCCCTGTCTCCTGTGTAGTGCCCCTGAGTGACAAGTGAAATGGTTTGCTATATCCCAAATCATCTGCTATGTTGGGTGGTAGATTAGTGGGTTAAGATGCTCCAGCTGGATGGAGACTGTAAGGGTTTCATCTGAGGGGTGGGCAAGTGAGGCTGGTAACCGTTGCACCGTTGGCACCGAGTCATTCCAGCTGCCTGTGTGATAGGCCACAAAATAGCATTGTCGTTGTATCAGCATAACCACTGGGTCCACATTCTTGTAACTTAAGGAGGCTGCCTAGCATCGTTTCCTTAGCTAATTATTTTTGGATAGGGCTGCCTACTGTCAACTTGTATGTTATTTATGCTGAGTATGGAGGTATTGCAATGATTTAAATGACACAGGAGGATAGTAAGGAGTAATAAGCAGAATAATCACTTAGGAAAGATATTAGGCAGTTTCTTACTGATGGGCCTTGGTCATCCCCCTTCCCCCTCCAATCCTAGTGTCCACCCAACTTTTTTTTTTTTTTTTTTTTTTTAAGATAGGGTTGAGATGATTACTATCCCCCCCCCCCTGCATCCTTATTACCCTAACTTGTTGGTAGGTGGGGGCACTCACCATCCACTCACTGTGTAGTGCTGCTTTGGGTGTCTGCCCTTTCCTGTCCTCCTTCCTTCCTCTTGTGTCTTGCCTTCCTTCATTCTTTCCTCTTCCTTCTGCCTGTGGGTGACTCTACACTGAGTGACAAGCCAAATGGTTTCCTGTACACTAGGAAACCATTTACTGTGCTGGGTGGTAACCATATAACCAAATTATGGCATCTGGTGCTTTAGTGGGTAATTCAGGTGCCCCAGTCAGATTGGGCCTATGTAGGTTAATATCCAAGGGATGGTTGGGGTATAATGCACATGTAATGCCACTCAGGGATGAGTGAGGCTGGTCACTCTCATCTTAAATGTCAGGACCAACTTGCCTAGTCCTAGGCCCCTACATTCTTCATGGGGCAACATAGGGTTGGATGAGGGATTGATGGATAACCCTAATTCCATTAAAACATCAGGTTAGGTAGGATCCAGAAAGAGAAAGCTTATAAGTAGGATTTTGTTATTTTGTTGTATCAAGATGTTACTGAAGGATGCCTTCATGCAGTGGCACTGATATAACCATGTAGCCAGTATAGAGGGATGCCTTCATGCAGTGGCACTGATATAACCATGTAGCCAGTATAGAGGGATGCCTTCATGCAGTGGCACTGATATAACCATGTAGCCAGTATAGAGGGATGCCTTCATGCAGTGGCACTGATATAACCATGTAGCCAGTATAGAGGGATGCCTTCATGCAGTGGCACTGATATAACCATGTAGCCAGTATAGAGGGATGCCTTCATGCAGTGGCACTGATATAACCATGTACCCAGTCTTGTTATCCCCCGAAAAGAATGAGGACTGACTGCAAGATAAGAGCATGAAGTTCTCTGGTTCACCTTCAGAGGAGCCTGGGACTACAGCAGCAGGAAAAACATCATAAAGATGATGAATGTGAGGGCAGTATTTATTATTATGCTGATGATCAGTTATGATCATATGATGGTTTTCCTGCTGTGCTATAACACTAGGGCCCATATTGTCATCAGTAAACTTCGTAATATCTCTACCTAAGCAGTTATTTTGCTTATTACTCTAGTAACACAGTGTCTCTCTCCCTACCAGGCTGCAGCAATCCACTCTCCCTGTTGTCCAAGCTCCTCAACTCACTGCATCCAACATCTGTCATATCACTTGCTGGAGTTTTATTTATTAACCATAGGTAGAAGATGGTCATGCAAATACTGTAGGTGTGTTTTGTACATATAAATGGTTGTATATTAATTGAACTGGACTAAAGTGATTATGTACAAGACATTTTTACACTGAAGGTTTTGTGTGGGGGGGGGACTATTTTTTTTTTTTTTTTTTTCTTTTTAAATCCCAGGTTAGAGTTGTAGTACATATATACAAACGGACTTATGCTTAATGCTCAGCATGTTTCTTAGACACAGACATGAGTAGTGCTGGATCAGTGGATCTTTTTCTAAATGCTCCATTATGTGAATTTCTATTACCTCTTGCATCAAGAGGACAATTTTCTAAAGCTATTACTGGTAGTGTGAGTTGGGAGCGGGGCAGTGAAATGGCGGGGGACGGGGCGACGTGGAGGCAATTTGTTTGTGGCCACCCCGAACGGGATTAAGGCATCTGGCAATAGATAGATAGATAGATATTACTGGTAATTAATTGATGCTAAGCCATTGATGTGTGCAGACAAAAAATTAAAGTAGCTGTAACCACTTCACACTGGATGTTTACCGAGGCCATTCAGTATGGGGCACAAAATGTCTGCTTTCAGAGACAACACTGTAAAAGCCAGTCAGTTTGCCATTAGTTTCTTGTGATGGCCTGAATAAGTGAATGTAAAATAGATCCACAAAGGCTTCAACTGTAAGAATAATAGTTTGTCTGAAAGCACAACTAATATTACCATACAGTTTTTACCAGCACTCTAACTTGCCCCAAAATTAACATCTTTTCCATTATCACTGTACAGTACTTGTAACATTACCTAGAATATTGTGCTAGTCATGAGGAAGTGCTATGAAAATGATGTTTTTGGCATTGAACAAGAATTTCAGCCACAAAATTATGAAAATTCGTCCAAGTTAAGGTGAAGAGAGTATAGGCATGTACCATATATGTATAGTAAAGGAATGTTACTTTGTAAAAATAAATTCTTGTGTACATTTTTACAATCTTGTTTCAGTTGCCTGTCTATACCCTTTTTGCCTTAACTTGGTCCAAATTTCTTTCAGTCTTCTGTCTTTGTGCTAAGTACTGTTTGGAGTACAGCCGTATGTGATGTTGGTATTGTCAGTCAGTTATACCATTGTTCTGCATCACTGTATAATGTAAGTGTTAGTGTACAATGTAACACTGAAGTTGCCATTACTAAAGCTGGCAGCAAAATAATATCAGCATATGGAAAGACATCAAAGCTTACAGAATTTATGCATAAAAATATATATATTTTGTGGACCAAATAATTATATTGCAGTGGCATCTTTAGTATTACATATTACACACTGTTTAGTTAGACCTTTACACTGTGTTAAAAAAGTTTACCTCCTACACCTTATGCAGGAGAGAGAGGCAGGTACACAGAAGGGGAAATGGGATGTGTGTGTGTGTGTGTGTGTGTGAGTTAAGGGGGAGATGTATGATAAAGGGATATGAGAGAGAGAGAGAATTATGGGGGTCAGGTATGATAAGGGGAGAGAGAGAGAGAGAGAGTTATAAGGGGTGGGGTTCTTTCCTCAATTTATGGCTCAGATAAAATACAAAATGCTTTCCATGCACTGACCCACGCCTTATGAAGATATAATACTGGATGGTTTAGTAGTAGTAGTAGCAGTAGTAGTAGTAGTAGTAATAGTAGTTCATCTGAAATGTGAACCCAGTGGACTGCAGGTTGGAATTATTGTGTACTGCTGGTTATTATTTTCCCATCAATCACCGGTAATTTATCACTACATTGTCTCAGATGTCCTCCCCATACCCCCGTCACCCTGTCTATCCTGCCCTCCCACCCCCTCTCTCACTCTCCTACCCAGACTGTCTTCCCTTTATCAATACCGAGATTGGAAAATAATCAGTTACACAATAATTGCAGCCTTTAGCCCACTGGGTTCACATTTCAGATGAACTTGTGGCTAGAACTGCTACTACTACTACTACTTCTACTACTACTACTACTACTACTACTACTACTACTCCTAAAACCATCCAGTATTGTGTCTTTATATGGAGTAGTCGAGTCCACAGAAAGTATCTTTGATTTTTTTTTGAGTCATGAATTGAGAAAAGAATCCCCCCCCCCCCCGTGTGACTCTGTCTCTCTCTCTCTCCACTAACACATCTCTCCCTTCATTATTTACATGCTTTTTCACAGCCCTGAGCCTCATATACAATGTACCTTGAATGTAACGTGTGTAACACTGTAGTACAAAATAAAGTGGTGGCAATACTACCTACCCTGTTTCCTGTATCCTCTGTAGACAATACTTACCAGGCCCAGGGATGAACAGGGGGGAATGACGCCTTCGTGTTCACCACTGGTAAAATTCACATATTTTCTACCAGATGGCAGGACCAGTCTTCTCAGGAACAGCAAAACATAAGCCCCCTTCCCTGTGCAACCAACAATAGGTCAAAGAATGACCAATAGATGGCAGCACCATTGTTAGTGCTGCCATCTATTGGTCATTCTTTGAACTATCTTTGGTTGCACAGGGAAGGGGTCTTATGTTTTGCTGTTCCTGAGGAGACTGGTGCTGCCACCTGGTGGCAACAAGTGGAAGCTTGTACCACTGCTCAACACCCGGGCCTTATGATGCCCTGTTGCTAAATCCCGCAGCTCACCAAATTTTTTTTCGCTCTCCCGTATTTTGGAATTGAAACACACAGAAGACGACTTTATTTGCACAGGCGAAAATATTATTAACCAAAGACTACATAAAAAACAAAAAAAAAAAAAAAACCGCGTGGAAAAGCTGGAATAAAATACATATCACATCATCGGCTCTTCAGGCCGATGATATGGACGAGGAGGAGAAGGAAGGAGGAGGAGGAGATGGGGAGGGGGGAAGAAGAGAAGGGGGAGAGGGGGAGGAAGTTGGCACTGAGAGGTAAAGGAAGAGGAGGAGGAGGAAGGTTCGCACAGAGAGAGAGGAGGAGGAGGAGGTTGGCACTGAGGGAGAGGAGGAGGAGGAGGAAGGTTGGCACTGAGGGAGAGGAGGAGGAGGAAGGTTGGCACTGAGGGAGAAGAGGAGGAGGAGGAGGTTGGCACTGAGGGAGAAGAGGAGGAGGAGGAGGAGGTTGGCACTGAGGGAGGGGAGGAGGAGGAGGTTGGCACTGAGGGAGGGGAGGAGGAGGAGGTTGGCACTGAGGGAGAAGAGGAGGAGGTTGGCACTGAGGGAGAGGAGGAGGAGGAGGTTGGCACTGAGGGAGAGGAGGAGGAGGAGGTTGGCACTGAGGGGGGAAAGTGGAGGAGGAGGTTGGCACTGAGGGGGGAGGTGGACGAGGAGGTTGGCACTGAGGGGGAAAGTGGAGGAGGAGGTTGGCACTGAGGGGGGAAAGTGGAGGAGGAGGTTGGCACTGAGGGGGGAAAGTGGAGGAGGAGGTTGGCACTGAGGGGGGAAAGTGGAGGAGGAGGTTGGCACTGAGGGGGGAAAGTGGAGGAGGAGGTTGGCAGTGTGGGGGGGAGGTGGAGGAGGTTGGCACCGAGGGGGGGAGGTAAAGGAGGAGGAGGAGGTTGGCACTGAGGGGGGGAGGTGGATGAGGAGGTTGGCAGTGAGGGGGAGGAGGAGGTTGGCACTGAGGGGGGGAGGTGGAGGAGGAGGTTGGCACTCAGGGGGGAGGTGGAGGAGGAGGTTGGCACTCAGGGGGGAGGTGGAGGAGGAGGATGGCAGTGAGGGGAAGGAAGGAGGCAACTCACCTGGAGGTGTCTTGTGTTGCGGAGGGGCTCAGTCTGCTGGTGTGGTCGTGGGTGTGGCAGTGGGGGTGCTGAAATGAGGCAATAGTAAATGAAATACCTATTAACTGGACACACACACACACACACACACACACACACACACACACACACACACATTAACATTATACTGGATACTGTTTATATCCCATAATGTATTTTGTTACCTCACTCTTCCTACCAGCACACCATGTTATTACACACACACACACACACACACACACACACACACACACACGTATACTTTATCATTATATTGCAAACTGTTAATATCTCAAAATATATTTTGTTACCTGACTCTTCCTACCAGCACACGATTTTATTCCACACACACACACACACACACACACACACACACACACACACACACACACACACACACACACACACATGTACAGCTTAACATAATACTGCATACTGTTTATATCTCATAATGTTACCTCACTCTTCCTACCAGCATACCATGTTATTACACACACACACACACACACACACACACACACACACACACACATTAACATAATACTGCATACTGTTTATATCTCATAACGTTACTTCGGTCTTCCTACCAGCACACCATGTTATTCCATTTCAGGAGTGGTGCATCAGTGAAGGGGTTCAGGCAGACTGTATGCCACTCCTTCAGGGCCAAAAGTCTATCCTAAACTATATAAAGTCATATGGAAACAGCAACACCAAAATATCTGACAGCACCATTACGTGAGAGAGACAAATGAGAAGTGATGGAGCGAGGTGGTGTTGATGTGGAAGTGGGAAGCACATTAAAAGATGTACTGTGGGAAGCACATTAAAAGATGTACTGTGGGAAGCACATTAAAAGATGTACTGTGGGAAGCACATTAAAAGATGTACTGTGGGAAGCACATTAAAAGATGTACTGTGGGAAGCACATTAAAAGATGTACTGTACTATGAGATGGTCTGGCCAAGTGGACAGGAGGGAGGAAAGACACTGCCTACAAGTGTGTGTCAGCGAGGTGACACGGGAGGGTGAGGGAATGGACGACCCAGGATGAGACGGAGGGATGGCATACAGACGCAGCCGAGGGAGGGATGTGTGAGTTGGAGAGAGGTTAGTCAGATGGCGGACGACAACGCGTTTGTAGCCAACCCTGACGGGACTCAAGCGTGTAGCGATAGATAGATAATTAGACATAGATAGATGTAGACATAGACAAACATAGAAAGAGACATGCCAGGAGATACAGGCAAAATAATATATAGTGTGACGGGAGTCCAACCCAGGCTGCTGTAAGCTTATATCAATAAAGATAAATATTACAAGCACTGCTATAACCCATCATTCATTTTACTCCTGCCACCTTCAAACGATTTTACTTGTTGCTGGGGCTGGCCTTCTCTAGGGTTTCGTAGCACGTTTTACAGAGCAACTTATTCCAATATTACATGTTAGCCTTCTTTTGTACCGTATGTTATTTATCTATCTTGACAGCAATTTTAGTTTTACCATTACGAGAAGATAATGAGGCATAATGAGCAGAGTACATCAGTACGGAGGAAGTGTTACAAAATAATTAAATTACACCTAAACATTACAGTACATGCTATATGTCATTATAGTATAAATATAGTTGGGGTCAGTAACTTAAAAGATGCCACTGAGGCGTAATGTGCAGAATAAATAGCTAAGGAAAACGTGTTACGAATCTCCAGGGCCACCAGGAATACGAGGGTGAGTCTGCGTTGCCATGGATACCACTGGTCTTACCCCTCACAACAGCGACCTTCCTACCATCCTCACTCCACGGTGACCAGCATAAAAATGACGCTATTTCCACTATTTTATCGCGTAGGACTGTTTCCTTGGTGCAGACGGGTGGCTGTACCGATATTACAATACCCACATAGCTTAGTTCTCGCCTGTATAGTCGAATAATTGTATTTAAAGCTAAAATGATGTGCATACCAATGTTACCAACAGTACAAGTACCCTTGGCCTCTGATGTCGGTTCCAGATTAAAGGAATATTATAAAGACTGCTAGTTTCTCTTACATATTTCGTCCTTGCTGTCTTAGCGGTCATAATTCAAAACCATTCTGTGAGATATTCGTGTCTCTCTGTTAACTGAATTACTGACATGCAACTTCCGGAGACACCCTGTGATCTGGCAACTGTGTGGGGTGATGCGAGGCTGCCATGGCTGTAGCACCGTAGTCGTAAATGATCTTAACCATTTCTTACCATAAATATTCCTTGACGGAAGTAAATCGGTATCAGAAATCGGTGTGTATGGAGGTATTTCCAGCTAAATATTCAGCCTGGTTTGGTGGTGAAGTGTTTGGGGGATATACCAGTGAAAACAAAAGGCTCCTGTACACAGGTAAAGGTGAGAAATGTTATGAATATTACGTCATATTTTGTTAGAACTTAATGTGTCACGTCAGCTAATGTGGTGCTAATGTGCACTTGATGTCTGCCTTAACTTCACTACATAACTACACCCAAATTGGCAATTTTCTCAGTCACATCAGTTAATAATAATAATACAAAATAGATCAACGGCGCTAAGGTAAAATTAGTTTAATTCTGACGTCATTTTTAGGGTGTTGTTGGTGAGAGTGTCAAGTTGTAACACTAAGAAGAGAAACCCTTGCAAGTAACTAATTGACTGATCTAAGTTTGTCTCTTGTATCATTATTAGGTCATTCTGGAGGCTGGTAGTCCGCCTGAAGATGGTACACACTGGCCTCTTGGCCTATACAAGCAATAGCACAAAATTATCTCTTAAATGAAAGAAATCGCCAAGATATCACTCTTGTAATTTCTGTGTTGCGTTGGTCTCCCTGGCCCAACATGGATGCCAAAGACTGCAGATTCTAGCTTCATAATTTCAGCAGCAAGATCCACAACAGGGGTTGTTTTTTAACGCTGCTTGAGGTGTTTGTCGCTGATAATATATGGTAATTAACCGTACTGATGTGCTGTTGTGGCTGTGTGTGTGAAAATAAAGTCATA
This sequence comes from Coenobita brevimanus, assembly GCF_032717465.1. Classification (NCBI taxonomy): domain Eukaryota; kingdom Metazoa; phylum Arthropoda; class Malacostraca; order Decapoda; family Coenobitidae; genus Coenobita; species Coenobita brevimanus. Next base: position 40,190,660 of record NC_137044.1, read on the forward strand.
GGAGAGTGTAGTTCAAACACGCAGGTTATCTAACCTCGTTGAACTGAATCAATGAATCAGCTCGACCAAAGACATCTGTCAGTTCAACCAACACCTCGAGGCCTCACAACACCACGCAGTTCCCAGATCCAGGTGTGCTGGCCATTTACCAAATTTGATTTTATCATAATAGGAGTAGTTATACAATTAAGGGAAATGGCATAAAAATAGTCGTTATTGAAAATATTAAACTTTCATGAACCCTAAGTTGACTAAAACCAAGACGCCTGAGTAATTTTGCTATGAGTTATGATTGACTCGGCAGGCTACTGGTCTTATTATACTTGAGAACACTGTGTAGCATATTATTTTGCTGTAAATAATGTTTATCCTCAACGTCTGCAATAAATAAGTGGTGTAAGTATTGTACTATCCATACACCCACCCTCCTGCCCCAAAGAAACAGTCGAAAAAGATAAAATAATGGAAATATCGCCATTTTTATGTTGGCCACCGACGAGACAGGATGACGGGCGTCACTCTGTTGGCGGGAAAACGAGTGGTTTCCATGGCAACGCAGACTCAACTGGCACATTAAAATTATTTGCTGTTTTGGGAGTGTATGGGTAGGGGTAGGTGTAGATGGGAGCTGATGGGTGTATGTCAGTGTGGGTGGGGGTAGATGGGTGTGAGTGGGTGTAGGAGTGCTGGGATGGGCATTGGTGGATGTGGGTGTTTGTGGGTGAGTGTGAGTGGCTGTTGGTGGGCGTGGGTGGATGCAGGCTGGTATGAATTGGTGTAGGTAGGTGTAAGTGTGTGTAGCTGGGTACAGTTGTATATGGACGCGTGTAGGGAGTGTAGATGGATGAAGGTAGGTGTAGGTTAGTATGGGGGATGCAGGTCGCTGTGGGAGGGCATAGGTGGATGTAGGTTGGTGTGGGTAGTTATAGGCTGTAGGTGGGTATGAGTGAGGAATGGTGGGTATGGCTGGGTGCAGTTGGGAGTGGGTATGTAGGCGTGTTTACAGAGTGGGGTGTTTGGGTGAAGAAGGAGAGGGAGCCCAGGAACAAGGTGTAAGTGACAAAGTGACTAGGAGTGTGCTAAAGCGAGGTGGTTGTGGAAAAAATGAAAAGAAGAGTGAGAACGAGATGGAGAGATAAGATGCGAGAGAACTGATGAGAGGGAGGTGGTGAGCCGTGGGAAGCAGGGTCGTTACTGAGTAGGGACAAAAGCTTCTGAAAGTCGTTTAGCCGAGGCCACTGCTGACAGTATGCAGCGTCAGACCAGTGGCGTAGCAAGTCATCATAGTTGGGAGGGCCAAGGTGGGGCCATGTCCTAATCTGTGGGGCAAGGTGAGGCCATGTCCTAATCTGTGGGGCAAGGTGGGGCCATGTCCTAATCTGTGGGGCAAGGTGGGGCCATGTCCTAATCTGTGGGGCAAGGTGGGGCCATGTCCTAATCTGGGGGCCAAGGTGGGGCCATGTCCTAATCTGGGGGCCAAGGTGGGGCCATGTCCTAATCTGGGGGACAAGGTGGAGCCATGTCCTAATCAGGGGGGCAAGGTGGAGCCATGTCCTAATCTGGGGGGCAAGGTGGGGCCATGTCCTAATCAGGGGGGCAAGGTGGGGCCATGTCCTAATCTGGGGGGCAAGGTGGAGCCATGTCCTAATCTGGGGGGCAAGGTGGGGCCATGTCCTAATCAGGGGGGCAAGGTGGGGCCAAGTCCTAATCTTGGGGGGGGCAAGGTAGGGTCATGTCCTAATCTTGGGGGGGCAAGGTAGGGCCATGTCCTAATCTTGGGGGAGGGGGGCAAGGTGAGGCCAAGTCCTAATCCCTGGGGGGGGCAAGGTGGGGCCATGTCCTAATCTTGGGGGCAAGGTGGAGCCATGTCCTAATCTGGGGGGCAAGGTGGGGCCATGTCCTAATCTGGGGCGCAAAGTGGGGCCATGTCCTAATCTGGGGCGCAAAGTGGGGCCATGTCCTAATCTGGGGGCCAAGGTGGGGCCATGTCCCAATCTGGGGGGCAAGGTGGGGCCATGTCCTAATCTCTGGGGGGGTGCCAAGGTGGGGCCATGTCCTAAACTCAGGGGGGGTGCGAATGAGGGGCCATGTGCTAATCTCTGGGGGGGGTGCCAAGGTGGGGCCATGTCCTAATCTCTGGGGGGAGGTGCCAAGGTGGGGCCATGTCCTAATCTCTGGGGGGGGTGCCAAGGTGGGGCCATGTCCTAATCTCTGGGGGGGTGCCAAGGTGGGGCCACGTCCTAATCTCTGGGGGGGGTGCCAAGGTGGGGCCATGTCCTAATCTCTGGAGGGGGTGCCAAGGTGGGGCCATGTCCTAATCTCTGGGGGGGTGCCAAGGTGGGGCCATGTCCTAATCTATGGGGGGGTGCCAAGGTGGGGCCATGTCCTAATCTCTGGGGGTGGTTGCCAAGGTGGGGCCATGTCCTAATCTCTGGGGGTGGGTGCCAAGGTGGGGCCATGTCCTAATCTCTGGGGGGGTGCCAAGGTGGGGCCATGTCCTAATCTCTGGGGGGGGTGCCAAGGTGGGGCCATGTCCCAATCTCTGGGGGGGTGCCAAGGTGGGGCCATGTCCCAATCTGGGGGGCAAGGTGGGGCCATGTCCTAATCTCTGGGGGGGTGCCAAGGTGGGGCCATGTCCTAATCTCTGGGGGGGTGCCAAGGTGGGGCCATGTCCTAATCTCTGGGGGGGTGCCAAGGTGGGGCCATGTCCTAATCTCTGGGGGGTGCCAAGGTGGGGCCATGTCCTAATCTCTGGGGGGGTGCCAAGGGGGGGCCATGTCCGAATCTCTGGGGGTGCCAAGGTGGGGCCATGTCCTAATCTCTGGGGGGTGCCAAGGTGGGGCCATGTCCTAATCTCTGGGGGTGGGTGCCAAGGTGGGGCCATGTCCTAATCTCTGGGGGGGGTGCCAAGGTGGGGCCATGTCCTAATCTCTGGGGGGTGCCCACGTGGGGCCATGTCCTAATCTCTGGGGGGTGCCAAGGTGGGGCCATGTTCTAATCTTTGGGGGGTGCCAAGGTGGGGCCATGTCCTAATCTCTGGGGGGTGCCAAGGTGGGGCCATGTACTAATCTCTTGTGGGGGTGCCAAGGTGGGGCCATGTCCTAATCTCTGGGGGGGTGCCAAGGTGGGGCCATGTCCTAATCTCTGGGGGAGGTGCCAAGGTGGGGCCGTGTCCTAATCTCTGGGGGGGTGCCAAGGTGGGGCCATGTCCTAATCTCTGGGGGGGTGCCAAGGTGGGGCCATGTCCTAATCTCTGGGGGGGTGCCAAGATGGGGCCGTCCTAATCTCTGGGGGGGGTGCCAAGGTGGGGCCATGTCCTAATCTCTGGGGGCGGTGCCAAGGTGGGGCCATGTCCTAATCTCTGGGGGGGGTGCCAAGGTGGGGCCATGTCCTAATCTCTGAGGGGGTGCCAAGGTGGGGCCATGTCCTAATCTCTGGGGGGGGTGCCAAGGTGGGCCCATGTCCTAATCTCTGGGGGGAGGTGCCAAGGTGGGGCCATGTCCTAATCTCTGGGGGGGGTGCCAAGGTGGGGCCATGTCCTAATCTCTGGGGGGGAGGCAAGGTGGGGCCATCACCTACACCCAACCACACCGACATAATAGCCATCCACACCCACTTACTGTACAGTATATGCATCCCCACCCATCCAAGTGCAACCTCAGTCACCCACAATTGCCCACACCCACTCAGTCCCACCAACACCACATCACAGTTACGTACACTTAACAATACTACCTACACCCACCTAAACTCACCCACAATTACCTACATCCATTTACTGCATAACTAATCACACTAAACCTCACCAACCTACACCCACCCACTCTTACCTACACCATCCAACACCATCGTAAAAAACCCAACACCTATCCACTGCCACCGACACCCACTTACACCCACCCTCTTCCCTCGCACCTCTTCCTTAGCAATATATTTCTCGTATTTTAACTCAGTATTCTCTTCTATGACATTAATATCATTTTGATACTGGAATCATTTGTATTGATATAATCTAAGCAGATGCTGGAGTGTGGTGAGCACAACAAATCGCAATAGAAATGTAAAGCAAAACTACAGTCCAGCGTCTGCGTTGCCATGGCGACCATTTGTTTCCCTGTCCACTCCAGCGACTTCCAGCCACCCTCTGGCCTCGGTGGCCGACATAAAAATGACGCTATTTCCACTATTTTATCGCGTAGGACTGTTTCCTTGGTGCAGACGGGTGGCTGTACCGATATTACAATACCGACATAGCTTAGTTCTCGCCTGTATAGTCGAATAAGTGTGTTTAAAGCTAAAATGATGTGCATACCAATGTTACCAACAGTAAAAGTACCCTTGGCCTCTGATGTCGGTTCCAGATTAAAGGAATATTATAAAGACTGCTAGTTTCTCTTACATATTTCGTCCTTGCTGTCTTAGCGGTCATAATTCAAAACCATTCTGTGAGATATTCGTGTCTCTCTGTTAACTGAATTACTGACATGCAACTTCCGGAGACACCCTGTGATCTGGCAACTGTGTGGGGTGATGCGAGGCTGCCATGGCTGTAGCACCGTAGTCGTAAATGATCTTAACCATTTCTTACCATAAATATTCCTTGACGGAAGTAAATCGGTATCAGAAATCGGTGTGTATGGAGGTATTTCCAGCTAAATATTCAGCCTGGTTTGGTGGTGAAGTGTTTGGGGGATATACCAGTGAAAACAAAAGGCTCCTGTACACAGGTAAAGGTGAGAAATGTTATGAATATTACGTCATATTTTGTTAGAACTTAATGTGTCACGTCAGCTAATGTGGTGCTAATGTGCACTTGATGTCTGCCTTAACTTCACTACATAACTACACCCAAATTGGCAAGTTTCTCAGTCACATCAGTTGATAATAATAATACAAAATAGATCAACGGCGCTAAGGTAAAATTAGTTTAATTCTGACGTCATTTTTAGGGTGTTGTTGGTGAGAGTGTCAAGTTGTAACACTAAGAAGAGAAACCCTTGCAAGTAACTAATTGGCTGATCTAAGTTTGTCTCTTGTATCATTATTAGGTCATTCTGGAGGCTGGTAGTCCGCCTGAAGATGGTACACACTGGCCTCTTGGCCTATACAAGCAACAGCACAAAATTATCTCTTAAATGAAAGAAATCGCCAAGATATCACTCTTGTAATTTCTGTGTTGCGTTGGTCTCCCTGGCCCAACATGGATGCCAAAGACTGCAGATTCTAGCTTCATAATTTCAGCAGCAAGATCCACAACAGGGGTTGTTTTTTAACGCTGCTTGAGGTGTTTGTCGCTGATAATATATGGTAATTAACCGTACTGATGTGCTGTTGTGGCTGTGTGTGTGAAAATAAAGTCATAGGAGAGTGTAGTTCAAACACGCAGGTTATCTAACCTCGTTGAACTGAATCAATGAATCAGCTCGACCAAAGACATCTGTCAGTTCAACCAACACCTCGAGGTCTCACAACACCACGCAGTTCCCAGATCCAGGTGTGCTGGCCATTTACCAAATTTGATTTTATTATAATAGGAGTAGTTATACAATTAAGGGAAATGGCATAAAAATAGTCGTTATTGAAAATATTAAACTTTGATGAACCCTAAGTTGACTAAAAACAAGACGCCTCAGTAATTTTGCTATGAGTTAAGATTGACTCGGCAGGCTACTGGTCTTATTATACTTGAGAACACTGTGTAGCATATTATTTTGCTGTAAATAATCTTTATTCGCAACGTCTGCAATAAATAAGTGGTGTAAGTATTGTACTATCCATACACCCACCCTCCTGCCCCAAAGAAACAGCCGTAAAAGATAAAATAATGGAAATATCGTCATTTTTATGTTGGCCACCGACGAGAGAGGATGACGGGCGTCACTCTGTTGGCGGGAAAACGAGTGGTTTCCATGGCAACGCAGACTCAACTGGCACATTAAAAATATTTGCTGTTTTGGGAGTGTGTGCTTGATTTACGACATAAGTGGCTTAGTGGTAAAGACAGTAACATAATAATTCAATGTTTTACGACATAAGTGGCTTAGTGGTAAAGACAGTAACATAATAATTCAATGTTTTGCGACATAAGTGGCTTAGTGGTAAAGACAGTAACATAATAATGTTTGACGCATTACTTTGACAATATAAGCCTTCAATATCCCTTGAACCACAAACCTGAGTTGCTTTCCTTTGCTTGTCAGACCGATGTGGGATGACAGTATTGCTGTTTAACTTGGCACCACTGTAACACCAATACTTTTGCCTTTAATATACTTATTTAGGTATAAACGCGATACATAAATGATGCCAGTGTTGTAATGACCCTGTACCCACTCCCCTGTACCAAACACACACATAGGGATGTTACAATTGTGGAAATATCGTCATTTTTATGTGGGCCACTGAGGAGACAGGGTGAGGGGGATATCTCTCTCTCTCCCTCTCAGGGGTTCCTAAATGGGAGGGGGTAGGGAATCTGGATATTCTATGGGGGTGAGTGAACAGATAAGGCCAAAATGGCCAAAGTGTCCTTTCTGATGTGCTGTTCGTTATATAATTATATATTTACTGACCAAATCCTTTGGATTTTAATTTGGGCTTATTAGGAATGGTGATTTTTTGATATTTTTGATAATACATAATCATGTTACATACCATTATAAATTCCTGAACTTTATAAAAACGTCTATAACACCGCTGGCTTCCTTGCCGTTACCCTGTACAAAGAACCGCTAAATGCAGCCACACAACTTTACAACTGAATTACTGAAAACTGTTTCCACGGAAAAGTCCCCCCCCCCCCTCGAAGAGGAATTGCTGACAGGGACGGTGGTGTTGGCGGGAAAGCCTGTGGTGTCCATGGCAACGCAGACTGACGGTGGTACTCCAACTGGCTTTAGTTCGTAACACCTCTACCTTGGCAACTTATTCTGCACTCCACACCTCAGTATCTTTATGCAGGTTACTGATGTAAACTATATTTATATTGAAACCATATAATTAATGTGTACGGCAATGTTAAGGTGCTATAGGCAGAATAAATCGCTAAAGGTTGGGTATTACGAAGCCTACTATGCCACCTTAGCTAATTACTCATCATATTACACCTGGTTAATGTGTGTGTGTGTGTGTGTGTGTGTGTGTGTGAGAGAGAGAGAGAGAGAGAGAGAGAGAGAGAGAGAGAGAGAGAGAGAGAGAGAGAGAGAGAAACGAAATCTGAAAGTAAATGTAGGAAAGAGTAAAAATGGTGGTGTTTGAGAGGAATGACGTGATGAAGTGTTTGTGATGCTGCAGGTGTGTGTGTGTGTGTGTGTGTGTGTGTGTGTGTGTGTGTGTGTGTGTGTGTGTGTGTGCCTTTAATACACTGCCAGCTCACCTGCAGGCCCTTGTGTGTTGCGGAGACGGCTCAGGCTGCTGGTGTGGGTGTGGGGATGGCAGTGAGTGTGCTGAAATGAGACAGAGGAAATAAGCATGTATACCTATTAATTAAACATGGAGTTAATTATCACACGCGTGTATACTGGCACTTATTACTTCACTACCCTCACAGCACACACACACACACACACTAGCATGCATACTCTTAACATAACATCTAGAATTAAATACCCTCATAGTACACACACACACACACACACACACACACACACACACACACACACACACCAACTAGCATCATACTCTTTAACATCTACAATTACTACTAGTACACTTTATTAAGGCAAGTGTTTCATAGCAATGTATATGCTTTTCCAATTTATTTATGTATAGACTTGTTATGGACTATAATTAGATGTGTTGTATATGGTGTGTATGGTATATGGTGTGTATGGTATATGGTGTGTACGGTATATGGTGTGTACGGTATATGGTGTGTACGGTATATGGTGTGTATGGTATATGGTATGTATGGACTATGGTATGTATGGTATATGGTGTGTATGGTATATGGTGTGTATGGTATATGGTGTGTATGGTATATGGTGTGTATGGTATATGGTGTGTATGGTATATGGTGTGTATGGTATATGGTGTGTATGGTATATGGTGTGTATGGTATATGGTGTGTATGGTATATGGTATGTATGGTATATGGTGTATGGTATATGGTGTGTATGGTATATGGTGTGTATGGTATATGGTGTGTATGGTATATGGTGTGTATGGTATATGGTGTGTATGGTATATGGTATGTATGGTATATGGTGTGTATGGTATATGGTGTGTATGGTATATGGTGTATGGTATATGGTGTGTATGGTATATTGTGTGTATGGTATATGGTGTGTATGGTATATGGTGTGTATGGTATATGGTGTGTATGGTATATGGTGTGTATGGTATATGGTGTGTATGGTATATGGTGTATGGTATATGGTGTGTATGGTATATGGTGTGTATGGTATATGGTGTGTATGGTATATGGTGTGTATGGTATATGGTGTGTATGGTATATGGTATGTATGGTATATGGTATGTATGGTATATGGTGTGTATGGTATATGGTGTGTATGGTATATGGTGTGTATGGTATATGGTGTGTATGGTATATGGTATGTATGGTATATGGTATGTATGGTATATGGTGTGTATGGTATATACAACAGTTTTGTTACATACAGCACCAAAATAACTTGGATGGACTGACCAATATAACTAATTGTCCAACACCGCCGCCAATGCCACCACCTCCTCAACCACTTATTAATTACAAATACTTCACATTTATTGTTGCCCCTGTTACTTTATCTAGGTGTGTGTGGGGGAGGGAGCAGACCCATCAAGCACATGCAAGAAGACGCCTTGTTGTGGCAAGCAGCGCCTGGCCAGGGTGGGAACAGAGTCCTTCCACATGGCGAGGTGCAGGTAAAATGGAAGAGGCATAGCCAAGACGATATGCGCTATTTCGTAACATCTCTACCTTGGCCACTTATTCCACACTCCACACCTCAGTACCTATATGCATGTTACTGATGTAAACTGTATTAAAACCATGTAATTACTAAACAAGACAATGCTGAGGTGTTATAGCCAGAACAAATCGCTAAAGGATGGGTGTTGCGAAGCCTACTTAATTGATTGATGGCCCAGGTTGTCTGTCTTTCACGGCTTATTTCACGAAGCTCGGTGCCAGAAAAAGACAATACTGTGGCTCTACATCCTGGCCACTGCACTTCTTCGTGACTAGCATCATATTTTAATGCTGACCTACTGTTATAACTCAGCGTCAAGGTGGACAGTGGCAATTTTAGGCCAAGTTGGAGTAGAAGGAGTATATATAGTTGTTATTATTATTATTATTATTACGGTATTATTATTATTATTAGTAGTAGTAGTAGTATTACTCCTGCACCTCCAGACAATTTGACTCAGCTTGATGTGACAAGACCGAATTCTATGGGGAACACAGGAGACTCCGCAACACCTGCTCCTTAGCGATTTGTTTTCCCTATTAAACCTTAATATTTATTCTTCCCATCACTAACATGGAGTTTTCATCAATAACATAAACATGGAGACTGAGGTGTAATTAGCAGAATAAATCGCCAAGGTAGAGCTATTACGAAATAAAAGTTGGTATAAGACAGTGAGTCTGCGTTACCATGGAGACCACCTCTCCTTGTTGGTAGGGGAGAGAGAGAGAGAGAGAGAGAGAGAGAGAGAGGAACTAAGGCCTGGAATGATTTATAACTATGGCCCGTGGGTGTTGTGAGAGCGTCAGGCTGGCATTTATAAAGGATCCTAACTAATCTACAGCATAAACTCAACGCCATAAGTTATCTAGTATGACAGGTGGTTTGTTTGTCATATTTTGTCACTGTAATATTGACTAATTAGTTTGTAAAGTGTTTGTTAGTTGCCTGAGTGATGCTAAGCGCCTATACAGGCAGTTATATACACAGTTTATGTTTAGAACAGTTTATAAATACAACACAGGTTTTGGCTGAACTAAATCAGCGGGTTTGCCTAATGTGCTGTTAGTGTAGATAGGTTGTCTGTTTTAATCACACTACATAACTACCCAATAAATTGCCTCCTTCCTGCATACATAATTAACAGTAATAGCACAGAAATAAATCAAGGCAGCTAAAATACTATTACCATTAAAACAGTAAGTTGCATTGCTTGGTGGTGCTGTAGTAAAGACTGTCAGGTTTGGATACCAAGAACAGAAACAGCAGGTATAAGTTGACCTGAGCCTTTCCAATCACTTGACCTGGTATATTTTGTACAGTCAAACTTAGCCTGACATCTGGCCTGTCTTGTCCTACCCTAACAAATGTTCTGTTCTCACACAGCATCAGTCTTAGCCTATCCTCTCCTATTTTCCCTTTCTGCACTACACCCTCCTTTCATCCACCACACCAACCACTTCACACCAACCATGCTTCGAACCTGCCAGCGCTCCAGCATTTTCCTAAATACTGGGGTTTAATTTACCCAACTGATGGTGCAATTAATGTTGTTACATGGCATGTGTTCACTTGGGTTCAGCCAGACAGCCGCATCAATGGTAACTGCAGCTTAAACACACATTACCTGACGTGAAGGAAGCAGTTCAACCCAAACCTTGAACCTTTTCCAGCACAGACTGACACACAACAGTTGCCACATCAGCACTGCATTACCTGTTGACCAGCTGTGGATTTTACCACCAGGATAATAAGAAAATAAAGGAGATATACCATAGGAAATATAGTTACTTCTGATATTAACACCATACAAACCATCACTTTATTACAAACTAGGAAGTAAAGCTGTTTTTATTTGTCTTAAGAGTGTAACTGGGATGGTACGTTTCCTCCTCATATTGGCAATACTGAAAGAATATTATTTTTGGCCTAAATAATGTTGTTCAGGTACACAGGCGATACATAAGTGATCCAGTGTTGTAATAATCATATACACACCCGCCTGTACCAAAAACACACAGCTGGCAGGGGAACTTAGTGAAATATCGCCAGTTTTATGTTGGTCGCCGAGGAGTGAGGATGATAGGAAGGTCGCTCCTCTCTCTCTCTCTCTCTCGTTAGGCAGAAAGGAGAGATGAAGTTGACGGGAAAGCAAATATCTCCATGGCAACGCAGACTCTCGGTCTTCTTGCAACTGACACTTGAGAAATCCTAACACATCTTGCTTACCGATTTATTCTGCATATTAGACCTAGTTAATGAGTTTGGAAGTGAGTGTATGAAACGAAATCTAAAACTACATACAGCAAAGACTAAAGTTACGGTCTTTGAGAGGAATGATGTCAGTGATGCTATACTCATTCTACACTAACCTGGCCAAAAACTGCCATCACTCTACTCTGAATGCTGAGTTGTAACCAGAGATGAACACTAGAGTATGATGCCAGTCACGAATAAGTGCTATGGAATGGCTAAGAGACACAGTATGATGCCAGTCACGAATAAGTGCTATGGAATGGCTAAGAGACACAGTATGATGCCAGTCACGAATAAGTGCTATGGAATGGCTAAGAGACACAGTATGATGCCAGTCACGAGTAAGTGCTATGGAATGGCTGAGGAGAACACAGGTTGCACCTAAAAATGCCGTCTCTCCATTATGAATGCCAAGCTGTAATAATTACAGTTCCCCACTGGAGTTATGATACTAGTCACGAAGAAGTGCTACGAAAGGGATGTAGGGCCATAGCAGTCTTTCTCTGCCACTGAGCTACGTGAAATAAGCTACAAGAGAACACACACCTGGGCTAAGTCAAGGTGAAAAAGTCATGAAGCTAGTCACGAAGAAGTGCTATGAGTGATGTACAGCCACAGCATTGTCTTTTTCTGCCAATCAGCTGTGTGAAATAAGCTGTACAACGACGACAATTTGGGCCATGTTAAGGTGACAGAACTATAGGCCATATGTGTGTGTGTGTGTGTGTGTGTGTGTGTGTAATTCACCGGGTCGGTCAGGATCACTTGATGGTCGTGATCGTCAGCTTTTACCCTCCCGGAAGGGAGCTGAGAGCTCATATAGTCCGATCTAAGGGCAAGGCTGTGACCTTCACACACGCACACACCCGTCCCCTTGCTCAAGGGGGACAGTAACCACCCACTTCGTCAGTGAAACTTTTCGCAACCTGAGCGAGGCGCGAACTCCCGTCTACCAGATGGCAAGCGAGAACGTTACCACTGCACCAGCGAGCGGTGTGTGTGTGTGTGTGTGTGTGTGTGTGTGTGTGTGTGTGTGTGTATTAGTCACACACACACACACACACTTTTTCAGCCACCTGCTACGTGAAATATATGTGTATGAAGGTATGTATGTATGTATGTACGGTAGTCACACACTTTTTCAGCCACCTGCTATGTGAAATATATGTATGTATGTATGTATACTGTATATGTATGAATGTATGTATGTATGTATGGTAGTCACACACACTGCCACCTGCTATGTGAAATATATGTATGTATATGTATGTGTGTGTGTGTGTATGTATGTATGTATGTATGGTAGTGACACACACAGCCAGCTGCTACGTGAAAACAGCTGCCAAAGGACAACATTTTGCACCAAGTTAAGGTGCACCAACTACAGTCATCTTTCACAGGCATTATCTACGGTAACTTTATCTTTGCCTGTCACCTGAGATACTGGTGTGGATGTGGATGTGATACACAGCGTTAGCAGAAATACACTGAGCTGGTTTGGCCATGTGGAGAGGCCTGGGAGCGAGAGACTGACGAGAAGTGTGAGTGAGGTGGAGGCCGAGGATGAGATGGAGGGATGGAGTGGTGAGGCATATGTGAGAATGGGGTGTGAGCTGGGAGGAAGGCAGTAAAATGGCGGGAGACAGGGGGACATGGAGACGATTTGTTTGTGGCCACCCCTTACTGGAATAAGGCGTCTGGCAATAGATAGACAGATAGATGGACAGACGTATATTCTAATCTGATAATAATCCCTATCCCATGTCAGCTGGGTTGATAACCAAATGTAGTCAGTTTGGAGGGTTGATTTGACTAGTAACCAAGGAGACTCATTCCTACCTTAAGGCTCATCAAATTTCACGTAACCACGGCCTAATATTCAGGTGGGAGGGTTGATTTGACTAGTAACCAAGGAGACTCACATTACCCCATAGCTAAGGCTCATTGACTTTCACGTAGCCATGACCTAATACTGTATTCAGGTGGGAGGCTTGATTTGACTAGCAACCAAGGAGACTCACTCTTACCTTAAGGCTCATCAAATTTCATATAACCACGACTTAGTATTCAGGGTGTGGAGGACTGATGTGACTAGTAACCAAGGAGACTCATTCGAATTTCACGTCACCTCAACTAAGTATTTAAGCTGTGAGTGACCCTGTGCCCCAGATGAAAATACTGATATAGTAATATACCGTAATAAAAATAATTATAATAATAGAAATAATGATAATAATAATAATAATAATAATAATAATAATTACTGCAGGACACATTAACTGTATGAAAATTAGCTTATACTATACTACTACCATCACGTTAACTATCCTACTTGGCGATAGGATGAGGCAGCACCACAAACATTTATCTGTCTATCTGTCTATTGCCAGATTCAAAGAGCCAGGGGGAACAAGATGTCGGGGATGATGATGATGATGAGGAGGAGGAGGAGGAGGAAGAGCAGGAGATGATAATGATGGTGGTGGTGGTGGTAATGATGATGATGGTGATGATGATGCAGGAGGAGGAGGAGGAGGAGGATAAGGAGGAGGAGGAGGAGGAGGAGTTGATGACGGTGCAGGACGATGATGATGATGATAATGGTGGTGGTGGTAGTGGTGGTGGTGGTAGTAGTAGTGGTAATATTGTAGTATAGCCATGTTCATCTGTTGCCTAAGTCCACCATTTTCCTTTCGTGGGGCAGGGCAGTAGCTGGGGGTGTTATTTAACCATGCAGTGTAGCCGCCCAGACATATCAGTGCCACCACATGAAGGCGTCCCTCTCCACCACCAAAGCAAAGTGGCAAATCAGCTTTACAGTTACAAATGGAACTGTATTGGGCTTTTGTCTGTAATTTATTGTAATATAACCCCTTCAATCCAGTGACATCTATCTATCTATCCATCTATCTATTACCACAAGGCTTAATCTTGTAAGGGGTAGCCACAGACAAATTGCCTCCACGTTGCTCTGTCCTCTGCCATTTGACTCCCCTTCCTCCAACTCACACCCCCTTCTCTCATATACGAAATATTTCTCCATTCCATTCCTCCATCTCATTCTTGGTCTCCACCTCCCTCACATACACTCCACGTCAGTCTCTCATTGTCCATCGTGTCCACCTGGCCCAACCTATGCTTCAGATTATTCTTGCTACTATGGAAGTTTATATTCAGCTTAGGACAGACTTCAACCTGGCGAGGTTACATACAATATAACCTTCTTTACTGCCTTTACTATACCCGGGTGCAGTGGTGGCTGCTGCCCACTATCATCCATTCACTTGATGTGATGCTGCCTACTTCCTTCATTCATCATTCCCCATATGTGTCTGCCCGACTATCACGCACTCACTTGATGTGGTGCTGCCTACTTCTTCCTTCATTCATCATTCCCCATTTGTGTCTGTCCCACTATCACGCACTCACTTGATGTAGTGCTGCCTACCTCTTCCTTCACCTGTCAGTCCCTTTTTGTGTCTGGCCTCTTCTCTTCCTGTTTTTCCCGTCCTTCATGTTGCTTTTTATTAAGCTTCTTTCCACTTCAGGTGGCTCTACACTGAGTGACAAGCCTACTGGTTTCCTGTAACCTTTTCTATCGCTACTTCAACGTTCACTGCTCCTCTGAACTGTCTGCTTGCATTCCTCCACCTCTACGACGGGCGCGTAGCACCCGTCTAGCAGCAAACTCTCATCCCTTTTCTGTCCAACTCTCTAATGCAAGAATTAATCGTTACTCCCAGTCCTTCATTTATGCAACAGGTCAACTCTGGAACTGTCTCCCTCTGTCTGTATTTCCTGCTAGCTTTGATCTCCAGTCTTTCAAACGCAGTGTGTTCAGGCATCTCGAAATGATCGGTTCTTGAATTTGGCTCTCTCTTGTATCTTGTTTTTTTCTTGGAGGGAACAGTTTGCGGGCTTGTGGCCTTTGGTTCCTTCTTCCTTGCATAAAAAAAAAAAAAAAAAAAAAAAAAGGAAACCCTTTACAACGCTGGGTGGTAACCATAACACCAAACAGCAGGATGATGTGCAGCCAACTATGGCATAACCAAGGAAACCCTTTACAACGCTGGGTGGTAACCATAACACCAAACAGCAGGATGACGTGCAGCCTACTTTGGCGTAACCAAGGAAACCCTTTACAACGCTGGGTGGTAACCATAACACCAAACAGCAGGATGACGTGCAGCCTACTTTGGCGTAACCAAGGAAACCCTTTACAACGCTGGGTGGTAACCATTGCACCAAACAGCAGGATGACGTGCAGCCTACTGTGACGTAACCAAGGAAACCCTTTACAACGCTAGGTGGTAACCATAACACCAAACAGAAGGATGACGTGCAGCCTACTGTGGCGTAACCAAGGAAACCCTTTACAACGCTGGGTGGTAACCATAACATAACCAAGGAAACCCTTTACAACGCTGGGTGGTAACCATAACATAACCAAGGAAACCCTTTACAACGCTGGGTGGTAACCATAACATAACCAAGGAAACCCTTTACAACGCTGGGTGGTAACCATAACATAACCAAGGAAACCCTTTACAACGCTGGGTGGTAACCATAACATAACCAAGGAAACCCTTTACAACGCTGGGTGGTAACCATAACACCAAACAGCAGCATGATGTGCAGCCTACTATGGCCGTACAACGCTGGGTGGTAACCATAACACCAAACAACAGCATGATGTGCAGCCTACTATGGCGTCCCTGTTACTGGATGCAGATGCAAATTCCGTCTGGCAACCCAACCTCCATACTCTTGCCCGCACCTGGCAGTGGCAAGGTGCTGTCCACTGCAAGGAAACACTGGTTCACTGCATGGCACGGCCCTGCAGGGGTAGCTGCTTGTTTGCTATTGATAGGTCTGCTCAACCAGACAGGCCAGGGTTACTCAAGAACTGCTCACGAGTAGTCTTTAAACTGAATAAAGTGGTCCAGAGATACCAAGAACAAAAGGTTAAATACATCAGTGGACTGAAGGGGTTACAGCTGTCTTAAAGTACAGTACAGTGTGGTGTACACATGGCAAGAATAACACTGACAATGGCACTGGATTGAAGGGGTTACAGCTGTCTTAAAGTACAGTACACTGTGGTGTACACATGGCAAGAATAACACTGACAATGGCACTGGACTCAAGAAGTGTACAGCAAAAAAGACTGGAAAAAAGGGCAACATATAACAAGGAATTAGTGTATTCTTCTCGCCTGACATCCATGTGACTTAACAACATTTGTCCTAACTTGCCAAGATTCCCAACCCTTTTCAGCTTGGTGATGGCCAGGTGTAGTCTAACAAGGGTGGATGGACTTAAACTGATACAAACATGGAGAGGCATTTTGTCTCATTATTTTGTAAGAATAATAGTGTTTCATGAAAGACCTATTTTGCCCCACAATAGCCTCATGCGGATGTACCACCAACTTTAAAATCCCCAGCTCCAGAGGTGAAAATCCTCTCTCTGATGCTAATGGAAATGACAAAATGAAAAATATGTAAGGTGGTGTGTGGGATGAAGAGAAGACGAAAGGGGGTGCAAGGAACAGCATGGTGGAATGAAGAGGTGAGACAGGCTGTGGCGCAAAAGAAGAAAGCATATAGTGAGTGGATGGGAAGCAGAGGCATGGAGGAAGTTGAGAGACGGAAGGGAGAAGAGGTGAGACAGGCTGTGACACAAAAGAAGAAAGCATACATGCAGTGAGTGGATGGGAAGCAGAGGCATGGAGGAAGTTGAGAGACGGATGGGAGAAGAGGTGAGACAGGCTGTGGAGCAAAAGAGGAAAGCATAATATAGTGAGTGGATGGGAAGCAGAGGCATGGAGGAAGTTGAGACGGAAGGGAAAGTTATATGTAGACAGCAAAAGAGAGGTGAAAAGATTATGTCGTGTGCTTGCCATTCTCAACAGGGTTCAGAAAGACCTCAGCTTAACACACCAAGACACAACACTTAGAGACATAAATTTTCGGTCTGAGTTGAATAAAATGACCTGGAGATGGCAAGAATACACTATGACATCATCGGAGTGAAGTGGCAAAGAAAGAAGCTGACCTGGACTGAAAACACACCACACTCAAAGACTCTAATTTTCATGTAGGTCTATCTATCTATCTATTGCCAGACGCCTCAATCCCGTAAGGGGTGGCCACAAACAAGTCTCCTCCATGTCGCCCTGTCCCCCGCCATTTCACTGCCCTGCTCCCAGCTCACACACCCCTCTCTCATATACCTCTCCACTCCATCCACCTCAACCTCGGCCTCCCCCCTCCCTCTCCCCCCATCCACCTCACTCTTATACACTCTCCTCGTTAGTCTCTCGCTCTCTATCCTCTCCACATGGCCAAACCATCTCAATGTATTTCTCCTAACGCTTCCTATCACATCCACACCACAATGCTACTTTCAAGTAGGAAATACAGACAGAGGGAGACAGTTCCAGAGTTGACCTACTGACTAAAATCACTTGGAGCCTGCCAGACTAAATTAAGGTGTCAGTGCACTAAGAAGGCTAAAAGACTCACCTTAATTCGAAAGCCACTACACTGGGGCCACTGGTTCTCTGTAACTTAGGCTGCCACGTACCGCTGCCTGACTCTGTATTCCTGTTGCCATCTTGCAAGTAACCCAAGTAACGCACTAGTAACAAGTAACATCGTACCTGCAAGTGAAAGGAACAATTAGTTGCAGGTGGGGGGAGAAAGTGACCAATATTACTCTTGTTATTATCAAAGAAAATACACCACATGTTGAGCCTGTACCCCATGAAGAGTCCAAGAGGGGCCAAAATTGTTGTACAAGGCAGTATGTAAACAGAGCTTCACAAGACACTCACCTGCAATATCTGATGTGTTGTGGGCACAGCTGTGTGTGTGTGTGTGTGTGTGTGTGTGTGTGTGTGTGTGTGTGGCAGTAGGAAGGGAATACCCAGTACATGATACACAACTGACACTGACAACACTGACAGCCGTCGTTGCAACACACAAGAAACAGCCAGGTGGAGTAGCAGAGCAGCGTTATAAATGCACCACACTATTTTCACACAGGCCACACAACTTCAATGCAATATTAGAGTACACAGTCACGTTGCCCACACTTTGCAATGTCTGCCCCAACCCAGCAGTGCTGAAAGCAATTTGCCTAATTACCGTACAAGATTTTTTGTGAATACCAGTCAGTATTATCCTTAGCCAACTTTAAGCCCACAGTACCCTGTATGACCTATCAGTTCTTACCATCATCCCCTAATACACCCCCTTAAGTTCGTTCTCTCTCTCTCACTCTCTCTCTCTCTCTCTCTCTCTCTCTCCTGACGAAATTGTTCACACTGGGGTAGACTACCAATCAGTGTACAAATCCCGTGTGGCCTCATTATACGCAGGTGTGGTTCACACCAAACAGGTATGAACAATACCACAAACCCTACAAACCCCCGGGCCACACCCCGCCCCAGCCTCTGATCCCCCCTCCCCCTAAATAGCCGCAAACATGGCTACTAAGCTGCCTCTTTGCAGGTTATTTTGCAATTTATGTGGATAATGAAAAGGCAGGATTAACATAATACACAATACCCGGTAGTAAAGTGCAATATGCAAACTAATTCGCTAAGGAAGAGGTGCTAAGAAAACCTTGTAAACTAACGACACTGCTAAGATGATAAACAGCAGACCAGGTAACTTTGGTGCAGTTACCACGTGTACCTGTCAGGTTGCCTTCACCCCTTCAACAACGTGACATATTGCAATGTATTCAGGCCAGCAGCCTGGGTCGCCATCACACCCTTATCACCTATTTACCCCAGATCTTCACAAAACTGTCTCCAGGTGGCAAGAATGACACACAAAATCGTCTAAGGAAATACATCAACAGACTGAAGTTTTTTTTTTTTTTATCATAATTATGTTACAAGTACCGGTATGTGCTTCTTTAATCTGATCTCAGAATTATACTCTTTTTACTTTAACTTAACCCAAGATTATTATTTTTTATTTAGTCATTGGTATGTGCGCCTTTAATCTGATCTCATACTGTTGTCACTACCTTGGCCTACAACTGCTATCTCTTCCTCGTGCACTGTGCGTTGTTAAAGAGATTACCATCAGAATACGATACTAGTCACGAGGAAGTGCTATGGAAAGGATGCTGTTGGGACGCAGTTGTACAGATTAGCATTAGAATACAATGCTAGTCACGAAGAAGTGCTATGGCTATGATGTGGAGCCGCAGTATTGTCTTTTTCTGGCACTGAGCTGTGAAATAAGCTTCAAAGGCCAAGAGTGTGGTCCAAGTTAGAGTACAAATTCCAGCTTTATTCTTTGTATCAGTAACCGATGTTATTCCGCTTAGGAGACGCCATGGTAGTGTGGGGCTGCATGCAGGCTGTGTCTAACCCTTCCACTTCCAAAACCCGTCTTGGCTAAATAAAGTGAAAAATAAAGTTATAATCGTCAGCAGGCAGCAGTAGTAAAGTGTTAGTGTGACTCCAGGTTGACCTAAACGTCTATCTATCTGTTGCCAGACGCCTTAGTCCCGCAAGGGGTGGCTACAAACAAATCGCCTCCACGTTGCCGTCCCCTACCATTTCACTGCCCTGTTCCCAGCTCACACCTCCCTCTCTTATATACCGGTACCTCTCCATTCCATCCCTCCATCTCATCCTCGGCCTCCCCCTAACTCCCCCCATCTCCACCTCATTCATACTCTTCTCCAGGGGCGTACCTAGGGATTTGGGGGCCCGGGGGCTAGGTTCTTTGTGGGGCCCCCCCTCCAGAGGGAGGGCCCCACAAAGAACCTAGCCCCCCTCACTCTCAAAACTTATCTAATATCTCAGCCGGGATTGTCGGGATGATAAATATATATATTTTTAAATATTAATAAAAAAGCTTAAAAATCTTTAAGGCTTTTGGTGGCCTCCCTCAATCGGGGGCCCGGGGGGCAATTTTAAACAGCCCCCCGGCCCCCCTCCTCAGGTACGCCACTGCTCTTCTCGTTGGTCTCTCGCTCTCCATTTTCTCCACACAGCCAAACGTACAAAGTTAAAATCGTCAGCAGACAGTAGTAAAAGTGTTACTGTGGCTCCCTGCTCACCTAAACGTGAACCCGGTGGACTGCAGGATGAAGTTACCTCTTTGCAGTGCCACATCCTGCTGTCATGGGATAGATTGAGGAACGTATATATTAAAAGTGGTACTGGCGTGGTTATATCAGTGCCACCACCTGCAGGCGTCCCCCTCCAACACGTCATCGGAATGAAGGAACTATTTACGTGGAATTCTCTTCAAAAAATACCCCCAAATCCACAACATAATAAAAAAAACGACAATAACCAATAAATCGACGGAAATACATAACATACGAATAAAAAAATGTCGGGGCAGAATGTTTACAAAATGTCGGCAAGGCCACGAAAAACACCGACATCCTTTAAATATCTGCAAACAACAATATTCTGCCACCAAACTACACTTATTTATCTCCACCACCATGTATAACAACAGTAAGCAGAATTAAGTGGGGGAATTGGATGTTAGTAAAGAAAATATGGAGGCAGAGCAGGATACTTAACTTACTACACCAGCCATCTTCGACGTCAAATCTTACAATGCCAAATATCATCTCAATACCTCCACTTTCCCTCACACACATACACCCAAATAATCTCTATTGCTTATCTAACATTAGTGAGTAGAATTATGTAAGTAGATTAGATGGAAGCTGCCGAAAAACGAATCAGAGCAGGATAGCCTACCTAAACTGGCCTTCTTCGGCGTCTGTTCTTCCATTCACGTCACCATTCCTTCAACCACCTCAAAACACGAATATTTCCTTCACATACTTACTCCCTAGTACGCTCCATTAATTTATTTAATATTAACGAGCAGACTTTTGCACGTAAATCAGAAGCTAGTGGTAAAATTATGGAAGTGGACCAGGATACTCACGACGCCGACTTTCCTGAGTTTCTGCTCGCACTTTGTCGTCCTTTATAATCACGAAACACGAATACTCACTAGAAATGCTCACCTCTAAGTTATCTCCACTGCCATAACTAATTTTCACAAACACAATAATACAAGTAAATTAACTGTAACTGCTTGAAAATGTTCTCTTTAAACATGGCGTCCGTTACACTTACACTCCCATTCCAACGCCAACCTCGGAAGTATTCATAAAGATCTTTAACCAATTTCCGAGATTTAAAAAGTCTTCATAGCATTTTAAAAGCATTAGAAATAATTTAGTTCGGTTGATTGTTTCGGTTTTTATTATTTTTTTGGTTTGGTTGCGAGAAAACTAAAAAATAAACAAGCAATTTTATACACGTGCGCCGGTCGCTTAAAACATTTGTAATTTTGGAACCTGGGCTTTGCTTCTGATGTGATGCCCGCGAGGTTCAAATTGGTATTATAGTTCTGATCAATTCGCTTGTTTACTGTATATGCTAGTATCGCTGCATTTATGATCGAGTTAACTGTGTAAAATATGTTTATATGCTACATTATTTGTATTAATACTACCTCCTTACGGGATATTTTGAGTTTGCCGAACAAAATTCCCACATCTTGCATCTCCTCTCTAGTTTCAAATTTTCTTCCTAAAATTAGTTTAAACCTCAGCAGTAGGCTACTAAATGTTACCTTTTTAGAGACTTAGGGAGGAAATCACGGTACAATTTTCTTTTGCTTCCCTTAGACGAATATAATGTACTGTGACAGATACCGCGATGCAGTGTTACAAAATACAGCATGTGTAGTTAGGCAGCGAGATTTTTTAAGAATACACAAACTATATACTTACCCCTGTGACTTGATCATTGCATTTTTAGTGAGTCTAGGTTATTTAGTGTCTGCATTTACATTTGAATTATAAGTCCTCGACCCAAACCTTTCCTTTTACAACTTTAATCACGTACCTCAGCGGCAGAAAAGGATAATGTTACTACTCGACATCTATATCTCTTCATTACTAACACCATAGTCCAGCATTCGTCTTTTGCTACAACGCAGCATTCAAGATAAAGAGATGGCAAATTTAGGCCAATTTAAAGCGAATGGAGCACTGTAGGCCTTTACTTATATTATTATTATTATTATTACTATTATTATTGTTATTATGGAAGGAGGTGTCATCGAGACTGATGTGGGTGAAAGCGAAATTTGAACGTGAGTTGTGGGTGTTTGTGAGTGCATATGGGCCTGGTAGTGAAAGGGATGAAGAAAAGAGGGAGTCTTTCTGGAATGATGTTGATGAGTGTCTGTAGAGTTTTGGAGCGAATGTGAATGTGGTAATGATGGGAGATCTGAATGCTAGAGTGGGAAATGTAGCAGTTGAAGGTGTAGTTGGTATGCATAGTGTGCCTGGAAGAAATGAAAATGGGGAACGAATGATAGCGATGTGTGTTGAGCGAGAGATGGTGATTGGAAATACGCTGTTTGAAAAGAAAGATATTTATAAGTATACATGGGTGAGACAGGAGGGTGGAAGAGTTGTTGATAGAGCTTTGATGGACTATGTGGTTGAGTCCAGGAATGTAATAGGAAGATTGCTGGATGTGAGAGTTCTGAGAGGGGAGGGTGGAGGTATGTCTGACCACTACCTGGTGGAGGGAAAGTTAAGAGTAGGTAAGAGATGGGTGAGAGCTAGGAGGGTTAGGTGTGGCAGGGAGGTTTTGAAAGTGAGTGAGTTGGATAAAAGAGAAAAAAAGATAGAGTATCAGGAGAAATTGAAAGATAAGTGGAACGCAGTGAAAGATCAGGATAATGGCAGTGTGGAGGAGGAATGGCAGTTGTTTAAGAGTGCTGTGGTGGGGCATGCAGAAGAGGTGTGTGGTGTGAGACGTGTGGGTGGTGGCGTAAGAAAAGGAAGTGAATGGTGGTGCGAGGAAGTAAGTATGGCTGTGGCTGAGAAGAGACGTGCATATGAAGTGTGGCTGCAGAGGAAGGATGAGATGTCATATGAAAGGTATAAGGAAAAGAGGAATAGGGCGAGAAGGGCTGTGTGTGAATCTGAAGTGGCAGCAGATGAGAGGTGGGGTAGGTGGCTGACTGAGAATTTTCAACAGAATAAGAAAATTTTGTGGAAGGTGAAAAGGGTGCGAAAGGGAGAGTCTGGAAAGGAAGAGCGACTAAAAGCAGAGGATGGAAGGATGTTAATTGAGATGGATGCAGTAAGGAAGAGATGAGCAGAGTATTTTGAAAGACTGTTAAATGTAGAGGAGGAAAGTGTGGCTGAGATTGTGGCGGATGGAAGAGTGCAAGGAATAAATGTGTTGGGAGAGTTGAATGATTCTTTGATCACGAAGGAGGAAGTGGAGAAGGCAGTAAAGGAGATGAAAACAGGGAAAGCTGCAGGTATGGATGGGTGTGCTGTGGAATGCCTGAAGGGTGGTGGAGTGACTATTGTTGACTGGTTAGTAAGATTGTTGAATGTGTGCTTTGTGAAAGGTATGGTGCCAATTGACTGGGCAAGTGCTTGTGTGGTCCCGTTGTATAAAGACAAGGGTGTTAAGTATGAATGTACTAGCTTTAGGGGTGTAAGTCTGTTGAGTGTTGTAGGTAAGGTGTATGGTAGAGTGTTAATTATGAGAGTTAGAGAGGGTACAGAGGGAGTGATTGGTGATGAGCAATGTGGCTTTAGGAAAGGGAGGGGATGCATGGATCAGGTGTTTGCTGTGAGACAAGTGTGTGAAAAGTATTTAACGAAAGGCAAGGATGTGTTTTGGGCATTCATGGATTTAGAGAAAGCATATGATAGAATTGATAGGGAGGCTTTGTGGACTGTTTTAAGATTGTATGGACTTGATGGTAGGTTACTAAAAGGGATGAAAAGTTTTTATGTAAATAGTAGAGCGTGCGTAAGAGTGGGAAATGCTGTGAGTGATTGGTTTCCCGTGAGAGTGGGGCTGCGACAGGGATGTGTGATGTCTCCTTGGTTGTTTAATATTTACATGGATGGTGTTGTAAGGGAGGTGAATGCAAGAGTTTAAGGTGGAGGTCTGAGTCTGGAGCATGTTGATGGTGGACAGTGGAATCTGAAGCAGCTGCTGTTTGCAGATGATACTGCACTGGTGGCTGATTTAGAGGAGAGATTGAGAGAGTTGGTAGAGGAGTTTGGAAGGGTGTGTGAAAGGAGGAAATTGAAAGTAAATGAGAATATGAGTAAAGTGATGAAGTGTACGAGGTTGGTAGATGGTAGGGGGATGAATATAGTTTTGAATGGTGAGTTGCTTGAGGAGGTAGGGTGTTTTAAATATCTAGGGTCACATGTTGCTGTGAATGGAAGAATAGATGTAGAAGTGAAGTTTAGAATAAATGAAGTAGGAAAGGTGCTGGGAGGAATGAAAAAAGTGTTTAGATGTCGTTCGCTTAGAATGGATGTAAAGAGAAGGCTGTATGAGGGTGTTGTGGTACCGACTGCATTATATGGGGCTGAAAGATGGAACATGGGTGTAGCAGAGAGGAAAAGTTTGAATGTAATGGAGATGAGGTATCTGGGGAGTATGTGTGGAGTGATGCGTATGGATCGAGTGCGAAATGATGAAGTGCGAAGGCGAATTGGAGTTGTTCGGGAGATGGCTGGTAGAGTTGAGCAGAGGGTGTTGCGATGGTTTGGGCATATGGAGAGAATGGATAATGAGCGATTGGTGAAAAAGATAACTAGATCTGATGTGAGAGGTGTAAGGCTGAGAGGAAGACCACGAATAGGATGGATGGACAGTGTGAAAAGAGCGCTGGATGCGAGAGGGATGTCTGTTGAGCAAGGAAGAGTGGCTGTGCGTGACAGAAATAAATGGAGAGAAATTGTGAATGAATAAGTGATGACGCAGCCCTGAGGGGATATTCTCCCGCATTTGGTCTGATCAGCTAGTCAGGTCAGGTGCGGGTAAGGGGATGGGTCTGTCATGATGTGGCAGGGGTAAACCAGCTCTGCTGTCAGGCCCTGCTGCGGATGTCACTGATTGCATTGCGCAGTTGACCCTTGTGCGGTGTGGTGCAGTGAGGATCTGTCCGTTCTCCCCTTTGGGGAGAATGAATGAATGTGTTTGAATGGATGAGTAAATGGGCAGTGTGTCGTCCTGTCTCGGCTACCTCCCTTTCCTTGGGGGAAGCAGCCTAGGTATGTAGATATAGATAGAATAATAGGCTGCGAAGCCTATGCGGATACACACACACACACACACACACACACACACACACACACATACACTGCTTGCTGGTACAGTGGTAACGTTCTCGCTTGCCATCTGGTAGGCCTAGAGGGGAGTTCGCGCCTCGCTCAGGTTGCGAAAAGTTTCACTGACGAAGTGGGTGGTTACTGTCCCCCTTGAGCAAGGGGATGGGTGTGCGTGTGTGAAGGTCACAGCCTTGCCCTTAGATCGGACTATATGAGCTCTCTGCTCCCTTCCGGGAGGGTAAAAGCTGACGATCACGACCATCAAGTGATCCTGACCGACCCGGTGAATTACACACACACACACACACACAAGAACAGTTGTGGTAGTAGCAGTAGCAGTAGTAATAGTAGTAGTATAGTAGTAGTTGTTGTGCTAGTAGTAATAATAACAATAAAACAAGAACAACAACAACAATAATAATAATATGTTGAAAATTATGAGATAATAATATGTTGAAAATTATGAGATTCTATGGTATACCAGAAAAGTTTGTAAATATTATTAGAAGCCTGCATGAAGGTGCTTTTTGTAAGGTAATGGTGGGTGGTTCTTTGAGTGATCCATTTCAAGTTAGGTCAGGAATGATTCAAGGAGGAGTTCTTTCGCCATTGTTGTTTGTTTTGGTTGTGGATTATGTTATGAAAAAGGTTGTAAGGAGAACAGGTGCAGGAATTAACTGGAAAGAGAATGAGAAGCTGATGGATTTGGACTATGCTGATGATATTGTACTGATTTGCGGAAGTATTTACGAGATGCAGAGGGTGCTCGATTGTCTGGTGGAGGAGGGAGAAAGGGTAGGATTGGTGATAAATTGTGGAAAGACTGAAATTATTAATATGAACGTGGAGAACCAAATCGATTGTGTAATTGGGAATAATGTGGTGAAGAATGTAGAAAGCTTTGGATGTCTGGGAACGATTGTATCATCTAATGGATCATTAAACAATGAAATTGAGGAGAGGATTAGACAGGCTTGGCGAGCTGTTGGATTGTTGAAATCTGTATGGAATAATAATATGCATTCGGTACATACTAAAGTGAAAATTTACAAGTCCATGGTTAGACCCATTTTAATTTACGGGCATGAGTCATGGTACAGTACAATTGCAACAGATCAGAAAGTATTAGGATTTGAGATTAAAATATTGAGAAAGATTCTTGGGGTAAAGTGGCAAGACAGAGTTACAAATGAAAGAGTAAGGGATATTACGAGAGTGGAACCAGTTCATGGATATGTGAGACTGTCTCGCTGGAAGTGGCTGGGGCACATATACAGAAAAGAAGGTTGTTTAATACAGGATGTGCCAGAGTGGATTGCTAGAGGAAGAAGAGGCAGAGGTAGGCCGAGGGAAACCTGGTTGAGGACAATGAAAAAAGAAGCAGGAGAGGAGTGTTGGTGGGACCTGAAGGTGATGGCAAGAGACAAATATTGGTGGAGAGAGTTCATTGAGACCCTATGCATCCCGTGGGGTGCCACAGGAAATGATTGATTGATTGATTGATTGAATAATAACAATAATAATAATAATAATGATAATAATAATATTATTATTATTGTAATAATCATCATTCATTCATTCATTGCCAGACGCCTTGTATCCCAAACGGGGTGGTTAAGGGCTTAGAGTTAATTGTTTTACAGGGAGGGGCACTAATCCTCCACCAACCCCACTTGACACGTAGGGATAATATTAGTAATAATAACAACAACAATAATAATAATAATAATAATAATAATAATAATAAAGGTCAAATACCCACCCCAACGGGAGACCAGGGAAGGGGTGGGGCAACACCCCCCCCATGGAGGAGCCACAGACAGGGTGTGGCAACTCTCACCCCAGGGGGAGACCACAGGGAGGCGCCCAGGGCAGGCGAAGGGCCCTGTCAAGACGGGCCTACAGTATGTCTCGCACTACCTGCCCTCAACGGAGCCACACCAGAACGCCGCCCCGGCAGACTACTCTCCAGCCGTCAGCGGGACCAGCACTCGCCAGGATCGGGGTGGCACTTGTCGCAATACAGTCCCAGGCAGCACTGCGACGACGGCCACCGTCCGCGCCGGGGAGGGATTGGCCACCGTAGGTCCCTCGTCTGCTGCCCCTGGGACTACCCTCACGGAGGACGTCCCTTGCTTGCCTCACCTCCATCCACAGGCCGAGCGGGACACCCTTCTCTCTCTCTCGCCACAGAGGCAGTTCCCCGGCGGAGTTGCAGCTGGAGATCTGGCGAGGCCCCGTGGTGAGTCTGGGGATCCGTGCCCTGCAGCCAGCGCCCCAGCGACGCCCCTCGCTGTCGGACTCCAGGAGGAATGGACGCCGCAGGCAGCCCCTGGTGGCGGCTCAACTCGAGCGAGAAAGCAGCCCCCAGTCACCCAGGGATGCCCCCAGGACTGCGGGGCGTGACCTCCCCACCCCCATCGATAAGCAGTCCTCCAGGTGCGGGCATAAACAAGCGCTCCTGCTCGTTCTGTTCGGCCCCAGTCCCGAGGGCCGCCCTCCCCACCGAGGCCCCACTAAGGAAGGGCCTCCCTCCACGCCGCCCAGCAGCCCACTCCGGACGACCCAGCCCCTGGCAGTGGTCCCGTGCTTCCTGCGGGAGGGCACGCCTGACGAGGTTTCTCCCACACCTGGACGACACCTGTGAGCAGCCGAACCAGAGTCCTCCTGTCTTATTGTGAAATACCCGAACAGTACAGTGTATAATATTAATATTGTATTCAGTATTGTGTTGTGACTAAGGCAATATACGTGTAAGGTTGGTTGACCCGAGTTTTTATTCCTTGTTCCTTTAGTTGCATGCTCTAGACCCCAGTTCAGTCGTTCGTGTTCAGGGAACAAGTTAACCCTCGAACACGTAGCATAACGGTCGGCGCCGAGATAATACTGGTGCCAAGTTCGAGTGGCCGATTGATTGGAAATATAAGTAAGAATAATTAGTAAAAACAATTCATGTTGGCACAACTTTGCAACAATAAATCCATCAATCAATGCAGAAGAAAGGAGCTAAAACAGAGGCATATTCTAAAACCAATACTTCAATTTAAAAAGAAAAATAAACTTATCATTTGGGTTTTGAAAAGAAAACTTTATACTGTATTAACAAATCAAATCGAGGTATGTAATCGTAAAAGAAATAAAGCAAGGGGCCGAAACAAATTGAATAGCGAACTGTTTTTTTAGCATTTGTTTTGGTAGGGGATTTGGGTGGACTCGCTGACGGTTTTAAATTCCCTTGTGTTAATAAATGTTGCTGCTGCTGAAAATGACGTTATTTTTTCAAGCATGGCTATCTGGAAGGACACTCAGGCTGCCTCTAATTCCCTATAGACGGCCTGAAACTCTTTGACGGGCGTTACGTGAATGAAGGTGAGAGAGATTATCTTTTTACTTTAACTTGGCTTAATATTGTGTGTTTTTACGCCACAAAGCCACTCATGTAAGGTATCGGTAAATTAGGTGTCACTTGAGATAGAAAATAATGTCGATATTGGACTAATAGTACAAAATATAGATAAAATTGAGGGTGAAATACTACCTTAGTGAGAGTGGACTTGTAAATTTCTGCCAAATTACCGTCGCTTATTCTATATTCACTTTATCTAGGTGCAAAATTGCCATCTCTGTCTTCAGTGATGAGGCCGGATGGGCAGTTAACTGCATTAACATATTATTGTTATTGGAGTGAGAGACTACGGTAACTAGGGGAATGAGTGAATGTATGAGGGGAGACAGGATGAGATGGAGTGGAGAGGTATATGTATATATATATATATATATATATATATATATATATATATATATATATATATGTACCGGGTATGTATGGAAGCAATGAAGAAAGTTAAATTGGAGGAAGCCCCAGGAATTGATGAAGTGTGTGGTGAAATGCTGAAGCATGGGGGAGAGATAGTAGTAGAATGGATGTGGAAGATGTGCAGATTGGCCTGGGAGGAAGGTAGAGTCCCAGAGTCAGGTATAATTATTCCCTTGTACAAAGGAAAAGGGGAAAAAGTAGTGTGTGCTAATCATAGGGGCATTTGTCTTCTTAGTATAATAGGAAAAGTGTATGGTAGGATACTTACTGACAGAGTTAGAGAAAGAACAGAGAAATTAGTTGGAGAAGAACAGGGAGGCTTTAGGAAGGGAAGAGGTTGTGTAGATCAGATATTCATTCTTAGATCTTTAGTGGAAAGTTTCTAGAGAAGGGAGAGAAGTTGTATGCAGCTTTCATGGATTTGGAGAAAGCATATGACAGGGTGGATAGACAAGGATTGTGGAAAGTGTTAAGAATATATGGAGTAGATGGGAAGTTGTCGAATGCTGTGAAGAGTATGTACGATGGTGCGAAGGCTGCAGTGTGTGTGGATGGTGAACTAAGTGAATTTTTCTCTTTGAAGGTTGGGTTGGAACAGGGATGTTTCATGTCTCCATGGTTGTTCAATCTGTACATGGATGGGGTAATAAAAGAGGTATAATCATGGACAGAGAAACCTGGACAGGTGAGGCGAGGCAAATGTCATATTTTCTCTTTTCCCCCGCCTTGTCCGTCACTCTTCGTTCACGACTCCTTTCCCCCATCCCCCCCACCCCCCATCCCGTTTACCCCCTCTTCATATCACCTGCCAGGCTGCACTCCCCATACCCTCTTCCCTGCCCCCATACACACCAATTCGCTAATCCGCCGACTTTGAACCGTGTGTGTGTGTGTGTGTGTGTGTGTGTGTGTGTGTGTGTGTGTGTGTGTGCATCCTTGACACAAGTAACTCCCTACATTTTTTTATCACAACCCATCCCTCCCTCTTCCCTACTGCTACTCTGCTATCACACACACACACACGCACACACACACAATGAGAAGCTCGTCTTTATTCTTCGTATACACAGCTGCTCTCTCTCTCTCTCTCTCTCTCTCTCTCTGTTTATCAAGATTCTTTAGGAATGAATAGTAATGTCAGTGCAAAGTATGCCTTTATTATTGTGATACCTCCCTTTCCTTGGGGGAAGCAGCCTAGGTATATAGATAGATAGAAAATAAAACTTAGGAATATATTTAAAGAAAACAACTGCAGTAGGCTGGTTGGCCCATGCGAGGCGACTCCTCCTGATTTTGGATCAGCATACGAGAGAGAGAGAGAGAGAGAGAGGTGAGGAGTGACCACTTGTCCCCCCATCTCTCACTCTCTCTCTCTCTCTCTCTCAATAATCTGTAGCAGTGAATAATAATGTCAGTGCAAAGTATGCCTTTACTGTGATATAAGCATTACAAATTAAAACACTGGAACATATTTAGAGGGAACAACTGCAGGAAATCCTCTCGAGATGTCAGCATGTGGAACTGTCATTATTTCCCTGCGGGCCAATTAACGTCCAACATCATACTTGCCTACTCCCTTCTGCCACCATTTTCGCCAGTTCTCCTCATCTTTACTTTCCAATTCACAGCATGCCATTCATTATGATAATAATTGCACACACACACACATATATATATATATATATATATATATATATATATACAGTAATCACTCCAATATCCGGATCAATAGAGCCATCGGTAGGTTCGGATATTGGTTTTGTCCGGATATTGGGCCCCAGCTTATGGACTTGTACTTACGGACCCTAACACAGAGAAACACCTATACAACTCCCTCCGGACATGCATAGCACCTATTTAACACCCAAATCACACCAATAAGGCACATAAATGACTGAAATAAATGCAATAGACACATAAAATGTGGGTTTAGAAGTATGTTCATACATTAATAAACATTCTGGTACTTATGGACTCTAACCGAACCTAACCTAACCGAACCTAACCGAACTCTGAAAAACCCATTCCTACTGCACATGCATGAGGTAAGTTTAGTATGGAAAGAAGTACAGTATGACACTTTCTGGTAAGTATAGTATGGGAAAAAATACAATATGAAACATTCTGGTAAATATAGTATGGAAAATAGTACAACATGAAACATTTTGGCTACTTACAGCAAGTCCCTGGCCACCTCGATGAATAACCGCCTCCTCTCGGACTCTGACAGTAAGAACGATTTCCTGAAGCACTTGCACTACACTCTTCCTGAAGTCTTGCACTGAACTTAGTCACTAACACACAGAAGTCCGTTCTTTTCACAGTGTTCACTTTAGTCCAAATAATGTTCCATTAAATTTAAGTGTTGCACATTAACTTTTCCCAAGTTTTTTTAAGTTTCCAAAGCCAAAACAAAGAAGGTTAGTTACGTTAAATTTCTTTTCTACTTAGTCTTTTCTCCCAACTTGAAAACCTTAACACAACACACCGTTTTTTTCACTGCACAACACTCAAAATTCCCGTGTGGTCTAGTGGAGAAGTTCTTGCTGTTTATTCACTGTCAGAGCCCGAGAGTATCACTGGCAGGCGTCCAAGGGGTGCATCGGTGGGTAGTGGTGATGGCGTACCGACTACAGAAGACTCTGAAGACAGCCGCAAACTCACGTCGAGCGGTGACTCCACTGTAGCTGATGTGCTGGGCTGTGGCTCGGAGCATGAGGGCCTGTCTTGGGGAGGCAACGGAGTGGAACCAGGGCTTGGCACAGCGGGGTCACGGGCCTGAAAAAACTGTCAATCGTTGACTGACGCAAGGACCGACGATTCTGGCGATTGATGATGCGCTGCCGGAAAGCACGCACTTCCTCCCACGAGTCCCAAGGGCCCCATCTCCCTGTCGCAGTCCGGGTGTTCCAGGTAGTCTAGGACGAACTCTAGATGTTCCCGGAGTGCGCTCAGCTTGGGGATGGCTGGAGTAGTGTCCTGCTGGGCGGAGTCTGCATCATCATCGCCTTCGTCCGGAATCTTCAAGTTCGGGACTGACACCAGCAACCGAAGACGCGATCTCGATATCAGACAACGTCTGATACCCAGGATCGCCCTCGTCGTCCTCCAACCACTCACGAACATCGTCCACATCAACATCGTCGCCGTGCGTACGTAGCCGTGCATGGAAGTCATCCACGTCAAACCCTAGGAAATCGTACTCCACATCTGTTCCGAGAAGCAGACGAGACCAACCATTTTCAAGAGTTTTCACAGGGACTTCCTTCCATGCACTAGCCCAGTTGTACAGCGCAGACTTGATGTTGTAGCGGCGAAGGTTTTCCAAAGTCCGCTTGCCTCGAGTGTCACGTCCTTCCTGCGCTCGTCCTCGTCCTCGAGAACCACCATCACCTCGTCCAGGAACTTCCGACGGTACAGGCGCTTTGTTGCCACGATCACTCCTTGGTCCATTGGTTGAATGAGAGCAGTCGTATTAGGTGGCAGAAACATGCACCTAATACGGCCATTCTCAGCAACCAAGTCCTTGTCGCACGGGTGGGCAGGTGCATTGTCGAGGAGAAGGAGAGCCTTTACCTGGTCGCGAGGAATTCCCAGTGTCTTCGTCTGGTAATGTATGACCTCCTTG
The DNA here is from genome assembly GCF_032717465.1 of Coenobita brevimanus. NCBI lineage: Eukaryota > Metazoa > Arthropoda > Malacostraca > Decapoda > Coenobitidae > Coenobita > Coenobita brevimanus. The sequence continues at coordinate 40,223,448 of NC_137044.1, forward strand.
ACGAAGTGATGGTGAAACCAGTCTTTGAAAATCACAGCTGTGAACCATGCTTTCAAAGAATGGTACCATACGACAGGAAGGACATCCATCACCCCACGAAGGCACCGAGGCTGCTTTGCACGGCCAACAATAACGGGCTTAAGCCGGTGCATGCCGTTAGCATTGGCACAACACAAAGCAGATATCCGTTCCTTAGAAAGCTTGCGGCCAGGTACACGCTTCTCCGTCTCATCGGCGAGAGTGTTCGTTGGCACCGAGCGATAGAATAGGCCAGTTTCGTCAGCGTTATAGACTTGACCGAGAGTGAGGCCCTCCCTGTCGATCAAGCCTTTCACCTTGTGCCGAAACTCGTCCACTCCATCCTCGTTAGCGTCCAATGCTTCGCCATGTGCTTTACGGTTAGTAAGGCCATGTCGCAACTTGAACGCGAAGAGCCAACCCTCGGATGCCTTGAAGTCTAGGGCGTCGTGAAGCCTTGCAAACTTCTCAGCAGCAGCCTTCAGCTCCGTTCCACGTACCATCACACCAGCTGCACGTTGCTGTCGATACCAAATCAACGTGGAGCGGTCGATCTCTGCATACTTGGGAGTAAACATAACCTTCCTCTCCACGTTGCGTTTGCTTCTCGACGAGAAGTCAGCCGTGTACTGCATGAGCTTGTCTCGGGAACGCTTGATATCAAAACAAAGTCGACCGGGCCAGGTTGAACTCGCGGAGAATGCGAGAGGAAGACCAACCCGCATCAACCTTCTCCAATATCTCCCGTTTCTTCTCCAGAGTCAACACCACTCTCTTCCTTTTCTCAGGAGGCGGGGCCATCATCACACACACTAAGAGTAGGGCAGAGAGCAGCAGGAGGCCTTGCAGCAAGTACGGCACCACCACAAAAGCGAGCACGTGGGCAGCCATGACGAACAGCGCAGGTCCAGTCGCGGTGAGAGACAGGCGGGAAGTGGGGATGATGCAGCGGCGCTCTATCGGACGTCGGAGGAATGACGAACCAAAACAATGCTCTCACGCGGCGCGCGCGGCAAGTTCAAATTACGGACGGCAAAAAATCGGTTTTTTTTCCAATTTTTTTGGATTTTCGGACCATTTTGGGAATGTTTGATCCCAGGACGATAAGGTTCGGTTAGTGGGGATGTTCGGTTATTGGGCGTCCGGATATTAGAGTGATTACTGTATATATATATAAGACAGACAGACAGAGAGATGGTAGATGGGGGTGAGAGGAGAGGGCGAAGAAAGGATGGGAGCAAGTGTTTAGATTGAGAGAGATGGTAGATGGGGGAGGGAGGAGGGAGAGAAGACCATATATATATATATCAGGGATTGAGAGAGAGAAGACCATATATATATATATCAGGGATTGAGAGAGAGAGAGAGAGAGAGAGAGAGGTGAGGAGTGTCCACTTGTCCCCTGGGAATGGGTAGGACGGAGAGGAGGTGAGGGAAGGAAGGGGATGGGGGGATACGGCTCATATGGACGAAGATTTGCTGGAGAAATCGAAAAGGAAAAAGAAACTATCAGCTCAGCCCCTGAGTGTCCAGCTTTTTTTGTCCATGACTGTACAAGGTAGGGTAGTGGATGTTGGAGTGGCCCTGGTGAGAGAGGTTAGTGTTTGGAAACTCCCTGTACTGTTGTTTGCAGATGATACTGTGTTGTTGAGTGAAGACGAAGGGGAGCTGCAAGGCTTGGTGGATGAGTTTGGGAGAGTGTGTAAGAAACGGAATCTAAAGGTGAATGTAGAGAAGAGTAAAGTGATGGTCTTTGAGAGAGGTGAAGTCAGTGAATGTACAGCGAGGTTGGATGGAGAGGAATTGGAAAATGTGAGTACGTTTGAGTACTTGGGTAGTGTGATGAGTAAGGATGGAGGTTTAGAGGGTGAAGTGCTTGAAAGGGTACAGCAGGGAAGAAAGGTTGCTGGTTCTTTGAAAGCAGTGATAAGAAACAGGGAAGTGAGCATGGAAGTGAAAAAGTTACTACATGACAGTATTGTGATACCAACTCTAACGTATGGAAGTGAAGCTTGGACGTTGTTGGAAGGACACAAGTCAAGAGTGAGAGCAGTGGAAATGAGTTATTTAAGAGGAGCCTGTGGAGTCACATGAAGAGACAGGCTGACGAATGAGGATATAAAGGAGCGTTGTGGTGTTGATGTGGATGTGATAGGAAGCGTTATGAGGAACACACTGAGGTGGTTTGGCCATGTGGAGAGGATGGAGGGTGAAAGACTGACGAAGAGAGTGTATGTGAGTGAGGTGGAGGGGGGAAGAGGGAGGGGGAGGCCGAGGATGAGATGGAGGGATGGGGTGGAGAGGTATATGAGAGAGGGGGGTGTGAGTTGGGAGCAGGGCAGTGAAATGGCTGGGGACAGGGCGACTTGGAGGCGATTTGTTTGTGGCCACCCCAAACGGGATTGAGGCGTCTGGCAATATATATATATATATATATATATATATATACACACACATATATATATATATATATATATACACTATCTATCTATCTATCTATAGCCCGACGCCCTAATCCCGCAAAGGGTGGCCGCAGACAAAACACCTCCAAGTCACTCTGTCACCCACCATTTGACTCCCTTCCCCCCAACTCACCCCCCCCTCCCACATATCCCTCTCAACTCCATCCCTCCACCTCATCCTCGGTCTACCCCTCCCTCTCCCTCCCTCCACCTCACCTACATACACCCTCTTAGTCAGTCTTTCATTCTCCATTCTCTCCACATGTCCAAACCACCTCAGTGTATTTCTCCAAATCTTTTCAACCACACATATATATATATATATATATATATACAGTAAACCCTCATTATACAATGCCTCATTGTACGATATTTCACTTATACAGTGTCAAAATTTTAGTACCCTATGCCCACTATACAATGGGAACGATTTACAACAACGATGGATCATTCGCGGCTCAGTGAACAGCGAATGTGCAAACGCAACAAAAAAGTCCTCACACTGTCGGCATTAGACCACACACACTTGTCCACCGATCCCGCCTCATTAGCTAGCCCTGCCCAGCCAGGCAGTTCTGACATTGATGAGTGAGGGCTGTGAGTCCCTGTGACTGTGAGGCCGAGTAGGGACAATTCGCCATCAGGACGATTCCCCATCATTTATTTACGTATCAGTTTATTTAGCAAGTACACTAGTTTTTTAATTATGTAAGTTATAAAAGTGATGGTGGTTTATTGTTTATATAGTAAATGTAAAATATGGCATCAAATCATGGGCATTAAATGAAAAATAATAATATATTGAAACGTGAATCAGCTGATTTATGATCGATCCTTCATCTTAGCATAAGGCTACATACGAGACATTGGCATTTATATAAATGCCTAACTACCTTAAGTGAACGATCGACATACTTTGGAATTATACAAATAATCTTCATGTTACGTCTGTATAAATGTTTCGGGATATTTCGCCATCAAGTCTATTCGCCATCACAACAATAACAAGACAATTCGCCATCGGGACTTTTCGTTGTCAGGATGATTCCCCGTCGTTTAATTTCATATCAGTTTATTTAGGAAGTACACTAGTTTTTTAGTACTGTACTTGTACCTCTTCAAAGTCGTTTTAAAATATACCCAGGATGTTGTAGTACCAATGGAAATTAATGGAAACAGCTGTGGGTGATGCTAGAACATAATTCAAAGTCAACTACAGCAAGGTAGAAACAAGTTAAATATTGTCTAAAAGTGCAACTTACAAATGATATCCAAAGCCAATGCTATTGAATGAAAATAGACTTTGATAGATCCCCCTGAGAATTAATTATTAAAGTATCAGTTAATCCGTAATAAGTATGTTTATAGAATGACGGGGAATTGTCCTGACGGGGAACGTCCATATTATGACGACGAATTGCCGACTTCATGGCGAATTGTCTAGGAACCACATAAACAACCGTTGCTTGCTTCAGTAAAGGTAAGATCTACTGTATACTGTAGTTTTCATGCTTTTTTCTCTTTATTCACTATTAATGTGTTACTTTAAATGTTTAAACATAAGGAGATTTCATGTATGAGTGCTAAGGTGTGTGTATGTGAGAGTTTAGGCACGTCTGGGAACGTATCCCCATTGACTCCATGTTATAATGGGATTACTATACGATGGATTGCTTTACGATGGGGTTTTCAGTAACGGAACCCCATCGTATAATAAGGGTTTACTGTATATATATAAGCAACGTTGGGTCTGGTTATTACTTGGATGGATGACTGCCTGGGAACACCAGATGCTGTTGGCATAACGTTCTCCCTACGTGTCAAGTGGGGTTGGTGGAGGATTAGTGCCCCTCCCTGTAAAACAATTAACTCTAAGCCCTTGGCCACCCCGTTCGGGATACATGGCGTCTGGGAATGATGATGATATATATATATATATATATATATATATATATATATATATGTACTGGGTATGTATGTATATATATATATATATATATATATATATATATATACTGGGTATGTATGTGTGTATATATATATATATATATATATATATATATATATGAGAGAGGGGAGTGAGCTGGGGGGGAGGGCTGCAGTATGACAGGACAGGGTGACATGGAAGCGATTTGTTTGTGGCCACCCCTTATGGGATTAAGGTGTCTGGCAACAGGTAGATAGACTTTAAGCTGCATTAGGACCTTACCAATTCATTTCCTATTCCTCTAGTCTGTTTTTTGTATTTTTTTTTTTTTTTTACTGTTTTTGTGGTGGTAAAAAAAGTGTTTGTTTACCTTTTTTTTTTATTTTTTTTTTTTATCATGTTGCTGATGTCTTGATGTTTGATTTCACGGGCATAATGACAGATTTACTCCAACTTACTTGAATCTTGGTTAGGTTAGGTTAGGTTCAAGAGAAGTTCCAGAGGCGTGGAAGACCGCAAACGTAATGCCCATCTTTAAAAAGGGAGATAAATCAGCTGCGTCGAATTATCGTCCGATAAGTCTAACGTCAATAGTAGGAAAAATGTTAGAGTCAGTTTTGGCAAATAAGATTAGAGAACACTTAGAAAGATTTAATCTTATAAACGAAAGTCAGCATGGATTCAGGCAAGGACGATCCTGCCTCACAAACTTCTTGTCATTCTACTCGGAGGTCTATGAGGCAGTAGATAGCGATAAAGCTTACTATGTTATTTATCTGGACTTTAGTAAAGCTTTTGATAGGGTCCCACACGAAAGGTTAGTTAGAAAGGTTCGAGCACACGGTATATGCGGTGATATCTTAAAATGGATAGAATCCTGGCTGAAAGGACGAAAGCAGAGAGTATTAATAAATGAAACTAAGTCAGACTGGGGATTAGTAACTAGCGGTGTACCACAGGGTTCAGTACTCGATCCCTTATTATTTATTATATATATAAATGATCCAGACTTAGGAGTCAATAGCAGCATCAGCAAATTTGCCGACGATACAAAAATAGGGCGTATCATTAACTCGACTGACGATTGCCATAACTTACAAAAAGACCTCGATATATTGTCCAAATGGTCTAAAACTTGGCAAATGGAATTTAACGTTGAAAAATGTAAAGTACTTAACGTAGGCAAGACCGTTGGAGATACTAAATACAGCTTAGATAACAAAGAAATTAGCAAATCAGAATGCGAGAGAGATCTAGGAGTTATGATTAGTAACGACCTTATACCAAGGCAACAGTGTATTAATGCGAGAAATAAAGCAAATAGGATCTTAGGATTTATTTCGAGATGCGTGAGCAATAGATCATCAAAAGTGATACTGAAACTTTATCTACCATTAGTAAGGCCACATTTAGACTACGCAGTACAATTTTGGTGTCCTTACTATAGAATGGATATTAATTCGTTAGAAAATGTACAGAGAAGAATGACAAAAATGATACATGACGTTCGGAACCTGTCGCATGAAGACAGACTGAAAAGACTAAGTCTGCATTCGCTAGAGAGGCGTAGAGTAAGCGGAGACTTAATTGTGGTGTTTAAGTGGATGAAGGGTATAAATAAGGGAGATATTAGCAAGGTACTTAAAGTGAGCATACAGGATAGAACTAGAAATAATGGTTTCAAACTAGAAAAATTCTGTTTCAATAAGGAAATAGGTAGAAATTGGTTTGGTAATAGAGTAGTAGACGAATGGTGTAGTAAAGTAGTTGCTGCCTCTTCCACTGAGCGTTTCAAGCATAGGCTAGATAAGCATATGACAAATAAGGGGTGGATATAGAAAAAAGAAAATCTTATAACCAATACTAATTCATAATTTTTCCCTTTCAGGTTACACTATGATAGTCTCTATTCTCCTTTCACACTTTCCTGTAAAATGTCCATGCCAGTTTTTCTATACTGCGTGGTGTTCTTTCTGACTTTTTCCTGCCGGCTTCAGCTGGAGGGTATGGAGGGCGGGGGAGAGCCTTCTTCTTTGCTATCCTTATCTCATTCTAGTAGTTCAGTTACTCTTCTAGGAGCTGCCTAGCATGGGCCAACCGGCCTACTGCAGTTATCCTCTCTTCTTATGTTCTTATGTTCACTTATTGGATAGGTTAGGTTAAATTGCTAGGTTAGGTTAAATTATTTATTTATTTTATTTTACGCAAGGAAGAAGGAACCAAAGGCCAGGAGCCCTAAAAATTGTTCCCTCCAAGAGAAAACAAAAACAATACAAAAGAGAACCAAATTCAAGATCCGTTCATTTCGAGATGTCTTGACACACTGTTTGAAAGACTGGAGATCGTAGTAAGTAGGAAATACAGACAGAGGGGGACAGTTCCAGAGTTGACCTGTTGCATAAATGAAGGACTGGGAGTAATGGTTAACTCTTGCATTAGAGAGTTGGACAGAAAAGGGATGAGAGTTTGTTGCTAGACGGGTGCTACGCGCCCGTCGTAGAGGTGGATGGATGCAAGCAGACAGTTCAGAGGAACAGTGACCATTGAAATAGCAATAGAAAAGAGATAAAGATGCAACAGTGCAGCGAAGAGACAGAGGTTGAAGGGAGCCAGTACATCAAAAATCCAATTATTCGGTAGATCCAGTATTTTGGCAGTTTTTGAGAAATACAGTAAGGCCTCACTATAACGGACTAATTGGGGCCCAAACCATTCAGAAAATTGCAAAATTCCGATAAAAGCGACATCTGAACTTCCCCCTGCTAACCCATACTTTTCCCGATATATCAGACATTAGTTCAGATTACACAAGCGGTTTTTAAACTGTTCTGACTACCACTGCAGTACTGTACTGTGTTATACCTTCACTACAATAATCAAATGGTATAATATATATAATAATACTGTACTGTGTTATACCTTCACTACAGTAATCAAATGGTATAATATATATAATAATACTGTACTGTGTTATACCTTCACTACAATAATCAAATGGTATAATATATATAATAATACTGTACTGTGTTATAACTCCACTACAATAATCAAATGGTATAATATATATAATAATACTGTACTGTGTTATACCTTCACTACAATAATCAAATGGTATAATATATATAATAATACTGTACTGTGTTATACCTTCACTACAATAATCAAATGGTATAATATATATAATAATACTGTACTGTGTTATACCTTCACTACAATCATCAAATGGTATAATATATATAATAATACTGTACTGTGTTATACCTTCACTACAATAATCAAATGGTATAATATATATAATAATACTGTACTGTGTTATACCTTCACTACAGTCATCAAATGGTATAATATATATAATAATACTGTACTGTGTTATACCTTTCATAGTACAGGAATTGGAAACTGGGACCATCTCCTCTGATTCCTCACACTGTAATGGTTCTCCCTTAACCTTAGTGAAATTCCAGCATTTGTGATGAATAATTATCCCTTCAGCACAAGGTCCCACTATGAAGTGTTAGCATGTGATGGGAATTACTAGAAAAAGGTTGCATCTAAAGTGGAATTGGGGTTATTGAGAATTGTATGTAGAGTGAATAGGTTAAGAAATACTGTGATTCATAAAGGAAATCGTTGACAATAGCAAGGGCTGAAGAGAGTTTGTTTAAGTGGTGTAGTGGTATGGAAAGAATGGATATAGATGGGGTGGTGGAAAGGATGTATGAGTGAGAAATTGCAGGTACGAGGAGACATGATAAGGATGGATAGATATGGTAAATATGTCTCGGAAAGTGTAGCATGGAAGGTGAGGAGACCAGGGAACAGAACGAATTATGTAAAGAAGAGAACATGATAGGAATTTGGCACCCCCTCTCTCTCTCTCTCTCTCTCTCTTTTTTTTTTTTTTTTTTTTTTAATAAACTTGATGCAGTAGTTGAAAATATCAAAAAATATGTGAGGTAGAGCCAGGACTCCTGAGACTTGAATATTGAATGAATGATTGTCTGGCCCATTTCACTGGGTGTATCATTGATAGTTCTCCCCCTTTTGTTCTTTCCATTTCCTGGTTTTCTGAATTCTGTCTCACCCCATCCTTAGGTGGTACAAAAAGGCCATGATGATGATGATGATGCTGATGATGATTTTGTGTCCAGGGTATACATTTTCCAAAATCTGCAGTACAGTTGACAATGATGATGATGACATTGATAATGATGATGATGAAATTGATGATGATGATGATGATGGCAATTTCTTGTCCAGTGGATACATATACCAATATTTGCACTACAGGTGACAATGACAAGGACAGTGATGATGATGATGATGACAATGATGGTGTTGACAATGATGATATCATATCCACTGAATACATTTTCTAAAATCTGTACTGCAGGTTGTATCATGAGGTCAGATCCAGTTCACTTCAACTGAGGAATACTCACTGACCTCAACCCCATTACCCTTGGATGGCACTCCACTCTCCCCTTTGCCCCCTCCTCCTCCAGGCACTTTGCAGGGTAGCTTGTCTATTCCCTTCACACTCCCACCCTCAGCATCACCAACTGCTAAGGTGAGTACAGTGTAAACCATGGGGGAGGGGGGGATTCTTGAACAGAGTCAGAAAATCCCTCAAGTCAGATACAGGTTGGGCTCTCTTGTACTGTACTGTATTATATTTTTTGATCATTTTTTTTTCTGTTTGCATAGTACGAGTATGTAACCATTCTATTAGGAAAAATACAAATCTTCCAGAAATAACTGCCTAGAGAGGAATTAATTGATTTTTTTCAACAGACTTTTTAAAGCAAAGGGTTCTTATTCCCCCTTGGGTTGGGGTGGTCACAGGTATGTCAGGTTTGCAGATAAGTCAGAAAGGCTTAAACCCCAATTAGTCTGACTTAAGGAGGTCTTATTGTATTTACAATTGATTCCCTTTTGTAACTTGACTTGTTTTTCATTGGAAGTACTAGAGACATGGAAAGGATTCGCACTCTCCTTTCCCTGTTCTTCCTGCAGAAAACAGATATAGCCATCAATAATTTTCCTCTCATTACTAAGATTAGGTCCTCTAGGAGACACAGGAGACATGGAAGGACTTGACCCTCATTTTCCTGTACTTCACACAAAAACAAACCAGATTTGTGACAGAGAGTTGATAATAAGCTTGTGCGTAAATCCCAGCCCAGTATGTTATGGGGAAGAGGTATGGAAACTGATAAAGGGTTGAGAATGGTTAGATGAAGTATATATGGAAATGTGCAGGAATGTTGTGTGGCCATTATTTTTTGACCCCATCTCAATGGGTATGGTTTGGATACACCTCACCCTAATCTTTTGTCTCTGTCTTTGTGTCAGTTCTGCCTCACCCCATCATTAGGTGGCAATGAGGCTTTGAAAGACCATGATGATGATGATTGACAATGATGATTGCTGCTGCTGCTGCTGCTGCTGCTGATGATGATGATTATTGCTGCTGCTGCTGATGATGATGATGATGATTGATGATGATGATAATGACACTGATGATGAATGGTGATGATCATGATGATTGATGATGATGATAATGACAGTGATGATGATGATGATTGATTGACTGATTGATGATGATGATGATGATAATGATGATGTTGAGATGATGATAATGATTAATGATAATTGATGATGATGATGATGATGACAATGACAGTGATGATTGATGATAATGATGATGATGATGATAATGATGACCGTGAGAGGTAGGATCAGAATTATGGGGTCTTGAATGGTGAGCACAGGAGTGTATGGTCCATTACCTGGGCAGGCTTTCCATACTGTATGATAGTAATGCCAGGTTTTTCTCTTGCTATCTGGACCCCACCTCACCCTCTCCTTAGGTGGGAAAAGAGGTTGGGATGATAATGATGGGTGCTGTGTTATTCCTGTGGTTATTAATATACGGTACATATCCAATGATATAGATGATAATGATTTAAGGTTTGACGATAGATAATGAACTGTTTATTTCTTTCAGTGATAGGTGATTGTGTGGTACAGCCGGGAAAATGGAGAGCTGGTGTCAGATGTTCGCAAACTTAATGTGGAGACTTGCTACACGAACCCTGTCTTTCTTGGTTGGTCCAGCCGTAGGGCTCATCCTGGCGACGAAGTGGATATCAGATTAGCCTCTGAGCCTCTGTCTGTCTGTAGTCTTGGTAAGGATAGTTAAATAGTGTTGGGTCAGTGATGTCTTATACTGTATTTCTTAATCCAGCCAAGTACTTTACCTTAGTCACATTTTGTTATTTTTTTCCTAGTCAGTTGCAGCACTCAGAAAGACATAAGAACATGGTTTTCAAAATCCAGACATCTCTTTTGTGTGTGTCTTGCTAGGAGTAGTTACTCCACATATATATATATATATATATATATATATATATATATATATATATATATATATATATATATATATATATATACAGTAATCACTCCAATATCCGATGTAATAGAGCCATAGGTAGGTCCGGTTATTGGTTTTGTCCGGATATTGGGCCCCAGCTTATGGACTTGTACTTATGGACCCTAACTCAGATAAACACCTATACAACTCCCTCTGGACATGCATAGCACCTATTTAAGACCCAAATCATACCAATAAGGCACATAAATGACTGAAATAAATGCAAAAGAAACATAAAATGAGGGTTTAGAAGTATGTTCATACATTAATAAACATTCTGGTACTTATGGACCCTAACCTAGCCTAACTCAGAAAAACACATTCCTTCTGCACATGCATAGCTACTAACACCCTATTCACACCAATAAAGGACATTAAAAAGTGAAATGAGGTAAGTATAGTAGGGAAAAAAGTACAGTATGAAACATTCTGGCTACTTACGGCAAGTCCTTGGCCACCTCGATGAATAACCGCCTCCTCTCGGACTCTGACAGTAAGAACGATTTCCTGAAGCACTTGCAGTACACTGTTCCTGAAGTCTTGCACTGAACTTAGTCAATAACACACAGAAGTCCGTTCTCTTCACAGTGTTCACTTTTGTCCAAATAATGCTCCATTGTAACTTAGTGTTGCACTTTAACTTTTCCCAATTTTTTTAAATTTTCCAAAGGCAAAACAAACAAGTTATTTACGTTACATTTTTTTTCTATTGAGTCTTTTCTCTCACAACTTTAAATCCTTAACACAACACACCATTTTTTTCACTGCACAACACTCAAAATTCCCGTGAGGTCTAGTGGAGAAGTTCTTGCTGTTTATTCACTGTCAGAGTCCGAGAGTATCACTGGCAGGCGACCTAGGGGTGCATCGCTGGGACGTGGTGATGGCTTACCCACTGCAGAGGACTCTGAAGAAAGCCGCAAACTCACGTCGAGCGGTGACTCCACTGTGGCTGATGTGCTGGGCTGTGGCTCGGAGCATGAGGGCCTGTCTTGGGGAGGCAACGGAGTGGAGCCAGGGCTGGGCACAGCGGGGGTCACGGGCCTGAAAAAACTGTCAGTGATTGATTGACGCAATGACCAACGATTCTGACGATTGATGATGCGCTGCCTGAAAGCACGCACTTCCTCCACGAGTCCCAAGGGCCCCATCTCCCTGTCGCAGTCCGGGTGTTCCAGGTTGTCTAGGACGAACTCTAGATGTTCCCGGAGTGCGCTCAGCTTGGGGATGGCTGCAGTAGTGTCATGCTGAGAGGAGTCCGCATCATCGTCGCCTTCAGCGTCGGAATCTTCAAGTTCGGTACTGACACCAGCAACCGAAGACGCAATCTCGATATCAGACAACGTCTGATACCCAGGATCGCCCTCGTCGTTATCCAACCACTCACGAACATTGTCCACATCTACATTGTCGCCGTGCGTACGTAGCCGTGCATGGAAGTCATCCACGTCAAACCCTAGAAAATCGTACTCCACATCCGTTCCGAGAAGCAGACGAGACCAACCATTTTCAAGAGTTTTCACATGGACTTCCATGCACTAGCCCAGTTGTACAGTGCAGACTTGATGTTGTAGCGGCGAAGGTTTTCCAAAGTCCGCTTGCCTCTTGTGTCTTGTCCCTCCCGGCGCTCGTCCTCGTCCTCGAGAACAACCATCACCTCGTCCAGGAACTTCCGACGGTATAGGCGCTTTGTTGCCACGATCACTCCTTGGTCCATTGGTTGAATGAGAGCAGTCGTATTAGGTGGCAGAAACATGCACCTAATACGGCCATTTTCAGCAACCAAGTCCTTGTCGCACGGTTGGGCAGGTGCATTGTCGAGTAGAAGGAGAGCCTTTACCTGGTCACGCGGGATTCCCAGTGTCTTCGTCTGGTAATGGATGACCTCCTTGACGAAGTGACGGTGAAACCAGTCTTTGAAGATCACAGCTGTGAACCATGCCTTCAAAGAGTGGTATCAGACGACAGGAAGGACATCCATCACCCCACGAAGGCACCGAGGCTGCTTTGCACGGCCAACAACAACGGGCTTAAGCCGGTGCATGCCGTTAGCACTGGCACAACACAAAGCAGATATCCGTTCCTTGGAAAGCTTGCGGCCAGGTACACTCTTCTCCGTCTCCTCGGCTAGAGCGTTCGTTGGCAGCGAGCGATAGAATAGGCCAGTTTCGTCAGCGTTGTAGACTTGACTGAGAGTTAGGCCCTCCCTGTCGATCAAGCCTTTCACCTTGTGCCGAAACTCGTCAACTCCATCCTCGTTAGCGTCCAATCCTTCGCCATGTGCTTTACGGTTGGTAAGGCCATGTCGCAACTTGAATATGAAGAGCCAACCCTCGGATGCCTTGAAGTCTAGGGCATCGTGAAGCCTGGCGAACTTCTCAGCAGCGGCCTTCAGCTCCATTCCACGTACCATCACACCAGCAGCACGTTGCTGTCGATACCAAATCATCGTGGATCGGTCAATTTCTGCAAACTTGGGGGTAAACATAACTTTCCTTTCCACGTTAAGTTTGCTTCTCGACAAGAAGTCAGCCTTGTACTGCATGAGTTTGTCTCGGGACCTCTTGATATTGAACAAAGTAGACCGGGCCAGGTTGAACTCGCGAAGAATGCGGGAAGAAGACCAACCCGCATCCACTTTCTCCAATATCTCCCTCTTCTCCAGAGTCAGCACCACTCTCTTCCTTTTCTCAGGTGGCGGGGCCATCATCACACACACTAAGAGGAGGCCTGAGAGCAGCAGGAGGCCCTGCAGCAGGTAGGGCACGACCACAAAAGCGATCACGTGGGCAGCCATTACGAGGAGCGTAGGTCCAGTCGCGGTGAGAGACAGGCGGGAAGTGGGGAGGATGCAGCGGCGCTCTATCGGACGTCGGAGGAATGACGCGCCAAAACAATGCTCTCCCGCGGCGCGCGCGGCAAGTTCAAATTACGGACGGGAAAAAATCTTTTTATTTTTTTATTCTTTTGGGTTTTTGGACCATTTTGGGAATGTTGGATCCCAGGACAATTATGTCCGGGTAGTGGGGATGTTCGGTTATTGGGAGTCCGGATATTAGAGTGATTACTGTATATATATATATATATATATATATATATATATATATATATTTATATATATATATATATATATATATATATATATATATGTATTTATATATATATATATATATATATATATTTATATATACAGTAGGCTCACCCAGTGCGCATCATCACAGTGCGCGAATCGCATTGTGCACGAGTGACCAAAAATCATAATGAAAAACCTTGAATGCGCGAGTTTACCCCACAAAACACGAGGTAGAGGCAAGAAGTGGCTTAGAAACGCCATTTTCTATCAGTACACGACCCCCCCCCCACCACACAATGCACCATTAGTGACCTAGAGGTTCATGGGGAAGGTGCTCAAGAGGAGTCTACAATAAGATATCGCCAATAACAGCTTCAATAATAACGTTTTCGGCAATAACAGTAAGTTAGAATAGATACCCAGTTTCTATAATAATGATGTTTATTTCGTGAATACCAAGTTATTGTACTGGCAATACGTCCATAACAAGATGAGGAATGAAACAAACAAGCAAGAAGAGATGAAGGAAATTGCCAAAAATGTGAGCAATCGCGAGGAGAGGGAGGATCCTCCCCTCACCACCTCCCCTGACTCGCCTACCACCGTCCTCCACTGCCCCACCTAACTCACCAGCCGCCTCCCTCTCCACCTTCACAGCCCCACCTGACTCACCTGCTTCACCTGGCATACCTGCAACCCCTACCATAATGACTGTTGCTGCATTCTGGAAGAAATGTAACATTCAACAGGCCGTAAATTCCTTAATCAAAGCCTGGAATAATACAACATTGGCAACCATTAAACAAACGTGGTGCGGCCGGGATGGTGGCGGGGGCACTGTAAGTGCGTTGCCGCGCCTCAGAACTCTTGTTGTTTAAATCCATCAGGCCTGTTGTCTACTGTTGTTAAGGTGACTACCCATATTTTTGTTATTGCAGCTATATCTGTAGTGCAATGTCTGAAAAATTTGACCTTTTTTATGTCTCTAAGGGCCAAAAAATGTCCAGGTATTAGGGGGTACCACCCATATGTAATTTTTCCCATAAGATTATGTATTCTCAGTGCATGAATTCCCAGTGGGCGAGGTCGTGGACCGCCCAATCTCTCGCACACTGTGCGAGCCTACTGTATATAGATATATATATATATATATATATGTATTTGTGGTAGGTGGGGGTGCTCACCATCCACTCACTCAATGTAATGCTGCTCTCGGGTGTCTGCCCTTTCCTCTCCATCCTTCTTTCCCTCCATTCTCTTCTGTCTTTCTTTTCTTCATTCTTTCCTTGTCCTTCTGCCTACGGGTGACTTTACACTACCACTTCTGTCTTTCTTTCCTTCATTCTTTCCACTTCCTTCAGCCTGTGGGTGACTCTACACTGAGTGACAAGCCAAATGGTTTCTTGTGCACCAGGAAACCATTTACTACGCTGGGTGGAAACCATATAACCAAATTTTGGCGCCTGGTGGTTTAGTGGGTAATTATTGTGCTCCAGTCAGATTGAGCCGGTGAAGGTTTATATCCAAGGAGTAGGTTGGGGTTGATTGCTCATGTAATGCCACTCAGGGATGAGTGAGGCTGGTCACTCTCATCTTAAATGTCGGGACCAACTGCCTAGCCCCGGGCTCCTACGCTCCTCATGGGGCAATGTAGGATTGGATGATGGATGAATGGATATATATATATATATATATATATATATATATATAGTGTATATTTTTTTAATGAGCCACAAGGTTTTTGCCATGTTTCAGATAGTCAGATGCTCAGGTTCCCTTGTAAAGTTCTTATTCCTCTGATGACCAGTTCTTGTTCAGTAATCCCACACTGGATGGGATACAGTGTACAGTCATCCATAAAACTACTTGTCCTCTTATCACAGGTATCATCCTGAAACATGGACGAAGCATTGTGATATATGGGGCACCCTTTGGTTACAAGTGCAAATATTGTCCTTGGTAACTATTAGGACTTGAAATCATGTAAAACGTTACATACTAGTTGCTATATTTTTTGATGCACCATGTTAACAGATTCATGTGTTTCTGCAGAACTCACTATATCCATCAAATCCTAGGGTTTAATACTTTTTTGGCTGACTATATGTTTCTGTTTACATATTTTTGGAGAGTCAGACAAGGATCCCAAGTGTATTATGGTTACTAATGATATATTTCAGAGAATATTCATATTTATCAAGACTTGTTTCCATATAGATTTATGGATGTGTGGAGTGGTTTGGAGGAGGAGATGTTACAAAGAACATCCATGTGTTTGAAAGAAAATTGGGTGAAGTGGATATGGCGACATAACTGCATGAACTTAGCTCATATCTTGTATATATCAAGTAGTTAGTTACTATCTATCTATCTAGTTTCAGGCACCCTAATTCCGTAAATGATGGCCACAAACAAATTGCCTCCACATCTCTCTGTCCTCTGTAGTTTGGCTGCCTTCCTTCCAGCTCACACCTCCCTTTCACATATATCTCTCCACAACCATTCTTCCATTACATCCATGGTCACCCCCTCATCCTCTCCCCCTCCACCTCACTCACGTACACTCTTCTAGTAAGTGTCTCACACACATGGCTGGCTAATATTCAGTTATATTCCCAGGTGTGGTGGACAAGAGTGTAGAACTGCTGTCAGTAGAAACTGACACATTGACTGAGAGTGAGGTATTTGGATTAGCGACAACAGCCATGGTAGAAGAATGGGAGAATCGACAAATGGATGATTCAAAATACTGTAAACACTGTGAGTATCTCCTGTGTCACGTAAACACTACTATTTTCATCTTACTTGGCTGAACAAAGCCACCCCTCTATTTTGATTAACAGTAGAATATGATGCTTGCGGCTAGGAAAAATAATACAGTATTTTGGAAAGGATGTAGAGCTGCAGGACAGTAGATGCTCAATTTAATGAACTAATTCAGCCAAACCCCATTCTGTTATTCTGAATTTTCCGCTAAATTTAGTTCCGTAACCAAGGTTAATATGAAGGAAGATTTTCCGATATTTCAAGCTATTTTCTGCTAAATCCTTGAATCCAGTGGTCAAGCTGAGTTGCTGACAATGCACACCCAAACCCAGCAAACTATGCTAACTCTCAATGCCACACACAGCAGTCTGAACCCATAATTAATACCTCCATTTAAATGCATTATTGTGTACATACAGTACTGACTTAGTAATAAAATATGCATACATAATGAATAAGGTGAGGATAGTAGTGTACCAAATACTGTAGTATATAATAAATTGGGATAGTAAACTGCAGTAAGGCTTACCTCCAAAAGTAGGAGTTCTGCATTTGTTGCAGAAATATGCCTGACACAGGTAGCCCTACTGGTCCCCCCAAACCTGTGTCAGGCCTGGGGGTGGTTTAGTCACTGTCAGAGTCACCTTACATCGGCACTCGAGGTGGTACAGGGGTGACAGGCGGGCTGGGGAGCATCAGGGATGGCACTCCATCTTCTCAGTTACTTCCAGTTTCTGGCCAAGAGAAAGCCTCACCCCCTCCTTCTTTTCCTGAACCTTAGGCCTGGCTCATAAAAGCTTTGGTAAACTGAAAACACACACACACACACACACACAAGGAACAGCAACCAAGATGGTCCCCAGTCTGGCAGATCTGTCATACATAGAGAGGCTGGAAAAGCTGGATTTGCCTTCCTTAGAGGAAAGGAGAAAGAGGGGAGACATGATTGCAGTGTTTAGGACCATGATAGAAGTAGATAAAATTGACCGAGAAGATCTGTTTGTATGGGATAAGAGAGCAACAAGAGGATACTTAATGAAATTGAAAAGTCAAGCTGCTTGAAGGATATCAAGAAATATAGCTTTCCTTACAGAAGTATAGACTTACGGAACAGCCTGGACAAAGAGATTGTCCAGTCTAAAAACTTAAACGAGTTTAAAGCTAAATTTGGCTTACTGAGAAACAGTGACGGGAACCCATGAGCATAGCACATTTCCTGTATATCACAATATGGTATATTAGGTAAATACATAAATATTTCGAACGACTTAGACGAAAAGGTGGTGCAGGAGACAAAACATTCATGTGTGTAAAAGCAGACTAGATAAATGTGGATATGGAGACAGGACAACACGAGCATTGCTCATTTCCTGTATACTACAAATAGGTAAATACACACACACACACACACACACACAAATAAGGCCGGAATACCAAGGCAAAGCTGCACACTCATGGAGCAGTTGTTTATATTGGGGGATCACTGAAGACTGCATGCCTGGTGAGGACGTGTGACAGCACTGCGTGTCGCCGATCAGGTGAGTGTTTCCGGTATGGGCTTGATGATGCGCCCAATTAACAGGGCTTTTTTTGTTATTTTGGGTTTTTAGGAACGGAATTTCCTTAATGGAATTATTATCATTAATGGTTTCCTGTTCACCAGGAATTCATTTACTATGCTTGGTGGTGACTATATAACCAAATTTTGGTACCTGGTGGTTCAGTGGGTAATTGTGGCACTCCAGTCAGATTGAGCTGGTGATGGTTTATATCCTAGGGGTGGTTGGGGTTTATTGCTCACATAATGCCACTCAGGGATGAGTGAGGCTGGTCACTCAACTTAAATGTCAGGACCAACTTGCCTAGCCCCGGGCTTCTACGCTTCTCATGGGGCAATGTAGGATTGGATGATGGACGGATGAATATAACAAATTTTCCTTTAAATTGGGCAAAAAAAAAAAAAATGGAAGAGAATGATTCCGTTTATGTTATTTAGTAGCAGTCAACAGTAATGAGCACCTTCATCTATCTATCTATCTATTGCCAGACGCCTCAATCCCGTTTGGGGTGGCCACAAACAAATCGCCTCCAAGTCGCCCTGTCCCCCTCCATTTCACTGCCCTGCTCCCAACTCACACCCCCCTCTCTCATAAACCTCTCCACCCCATCCCTCCATCTCATTCTCGGCCTCCCCCTCCCTCTTCCCCCCTCCACCTCACTCACATACACTCTCTCTGTCAGTCTTTCACCCTCCATCCTCTCCACATGGCCAAACCACCTCAGTGTGTTCCTCATAACGCTTCCTATCACATCCACATCAACACCACAACGCTCCTTTATATCCTCATTCGTCAGCCTGTCTCTCCACGTGATATATATATATATATATATATATATATATATTGCCAGACGCCTTAATCCCGTAAGGGTTGGCCACAAACAAATCACCTCCATGTTACCCTGTCCCCCACCATTTCACTGCCTTGCTCCCAGCTCACATCCCCCTCTCTCATAGACCTCTCCATTCCATCCCTTCATCTCATCCTTGGCCTTCCCCTCCCTCTCCCCCTTCCACCTCACTCACATACACTCTCATCGCCAGTCTCTCACTCTCCATCCTCTCTACATGGCCAAAACACCTCATCGTGTTTTTCCTAATGCTTCCTATCACATCCACAGCCACACCATAACGATCCTTCACTTCCTTACTTGTCAGTCTGTCTCTCCATGTGACTCCATATGCTTCTCTCAAATAACTCATTTCCACAGCTCTCACTCTTGACTTCTGTCCCTCCAACAAGGCCCAAGCTTCACTTCCATACATTAGAGTTGGTATCACAATACTGTCATGTAGTAACTTTTTCACCTCCATGCTCACTTCCCTCTTTCTTAGCACTGCATTCAAGGAACCAGCAACCTTTGTTTCTTGTTGTACCCTTTCAAGCAATTCATCCTCTATACTTCCATCGTCACTCATCACACTACCCAAGTATTTAAACACACTCACATTTTCCATTTCCTTCTCATCCAACCTCACGGTGCATTCACTGACTTCACCTCTCTGGAATACCATAACTTTACTCTTCAATCCTTACTCATATATATATATATATTAGGGAACATGAATTCCCTATATGAGACAGCCCTGCAGGGACAGTTGTTTGCTTGCTATTGATGGGTTTGCTTAATCAAACACACTAGGGTAGCAGGAGAACAACAAAACTAACTGATTTTTTTTTTTTTTTTTTTTACAGATTTTGAGACTCATGGTGAAGATGTACCCACAGATCCCACAGAGATGGAGCACTACATGCTTTTCAGATACGACTCTGACTACTTAGATTCTCTTAAAATGTTTGCTGTAAAAGACTGTGCTTTATTTTATCTGTTTAGTTCGTTTATTAAACAAAACTAACATTTTTTTTTACAGATTTTGAGACTCATGGTGAAGATGAACCCACAGATCTCACAGAGATGGGGCACGACATGCATTTCATTTACAACTCTGACTACGTAGATTCTCTCAAAATGTTTGATGTAAGAAATTGTGCTTTATTTTATCTGTTTAGTTCATTGGTTGCACTATATTGTAACTGTATTGTCCAGTTGTGTTTTTCTGGACTACAGGGAAACACAGCTTTCATTTTCTTCAGACTTTTTTGTTCTTTTGCCTCCTGGAAGTGAACTAATTCTCTTGCAGTAGAGTACTGTATTGTACTACCAAATTTTTGAGAACATAATGGTCCATCCATCCATCCGTGGTAACATTTTATAATACATGTACCATCAATACACCCAAATGTGAATTTGTATTGCTAAGTGAAGATGATCCTTTGTGCCTCAGTGAACCAGGAACTGTATATCGGTCATCTTTCTCAGACTGGTTGTTTTCCAGTGTGATCCTCAGGTTATATAATAGGTTACTGTTATGTATGAAGCAGCTGATTTCTGCTGAACATTTTAAGGGGCAGACCATACTCTTTCACTTTTTGAGAAGCTGCAGTCTTGAGAAAGGTGGTGTGGTATGTTATTAATAGAGTCTTGTTTTCTTTTTTCCTCCTAAATTAGGGTGACACAAACGGGGGCGGCGCTACCCGGGTTTTTCCCGGGTAGTATTGTATATACGTTTTGCTGTTGTTGTCATTTTGTTTTTTTGTTCTCCTTTACCATGAGTAAACAACACCAGTGCCCTCGCTGCAGTAGGTCTGTAGCAAAAAGTGCACAAGCACTGAAGTGCGCCTACTGCAGCGAGTGGATTCATATAGCTTGTGAAAATTTGGATGCAGGCGACTATCCAATCATAAAGAGGAGCCACCAGCTGGGCTTTTGCTGGCTGTGTAGCCAGTGTGTTGCACCAGCAGACGAGGTCTTGGCTGGTGGAGGAAGTAGTACCAAGAAGGAGTATGAAGATAAAGTTATTGGGCCAATCTTTCAAGCAATCAGAGACGTATCAAATAGACTGGAGGCACTAGAGACCAAGGTCTCATCACCCATGGCGGTCACACAAGATCAGGCCAAGTCATTTGTGGATGCTGTTCGTGGGTCTCTCATGGAGGGAGGGAAGGATCTGCCTGGGGGCGTGATTGAGATCAGTGCTCATGGCCAGAAAAAAGCCATTCATAGTCAGCATGTACTGATTGTGAAGCCAGAGAGTGGCGCTAGTGCCCTGACAAATCAGATGGGACCAGAAGACATCAGAGGTGTACTTAACTCGGTACCAGTTGACAGCTGCCTTAAGACCAAGGCTGGTGGGCTGGTAATGAAGTTTCCGTCAGCTGAGGCCAAGTGGGAAACAACTGGGGTGCTGACTGATCATTTTGGCTCTGAGGGCACTTTTTGCATATCAGAGCCAAAGAAAATGTTGCCTAAAATGACCGTGACAGGCCTTTCTTCTTCCTTGGATGACTCTGACATCATCCCAAATATTCTGAGAAAAAACAATAAAATTAAGATGCTCGTTGATCGAGGTTGTACCCTCAACCTTCTCTTCACAAGGACAAGGAATGACACCAAAACTGCTGTCTTGAAGATGTCGCCAGAGGTGAGATCCTCCATTGTAGAACAGGGCAATTACATCTATGTGGATCTTACAAGATGCCATGCTTTCGATAGATTCTGGGTTACACAGTGTCATCACTGTCAAGGCTTTGGTCATACATTTGAGAGATGTTCTAGGAAAAGTGATGAACCTAAATGTGTCTTTTGTGCTGGAGCCCATAAATCTAAGGACTGTAGTAACAGAAATTCTCCCAAATGCATCAACTGCTCCTCTTTAAGACATCAAGATGCTAATTCAAATTCACAGGTGGTTGCCCATTTTGCTTCAAGTAGAGAATGTCCAATTATGATTTCTCATAGGAATAGATTGATTGAAAACACCAATTTTGACCATTCAAAAAACTGACTACGTCCCTCTTGAACCAGTTAAGGATGGGTCTTTTAAATATTCGGTCCATCCGTAATAAGATGGACTATATTAATGAAACCCTAAATCAGCACGAGCTTGACATATTGTGTTTGACTGAAACCTGGTTGTATGAGTCTGATAGCGATATTATTCGTAATTCCTTGCCTAAGACACATTCTATTATTAGTATTCCCAGGCCTGCTGCTGACTATCCAGGAGGAGGCGTAGCACTCATCTACTCAGCAGCACTTGCAAACGTTTCTCTCATTGACTCAGATCTGACGCCATCATCATTTGAATTTATGGAAGTATTAATAAATTTCCATCAAAATACCATTAGAATTGCATTTGTCTATCGACCAGGTCATCCAGGCAGAGATCGAGGTTTTATGGAGGAGTTTGGGCAGTTTCTTGAAGGGTTTTCTCTTAAACCTGGAGGACTTCTTGTTTGTGGTGATTTCAATTATTGGGTTGACAGTCCAGAGTCAAAACCATTTTCTTCAGAATTCCTTGAGTTGATCACCCAGAACAATTTTTTCAATCATGTGAGTAATCCAGCTCATGTCTTAGGACATGTCCTTGACTTGATCTTGTCCCCTGTTGGTTGCAGGCTCGTATCAGATGTGGAGGTTGACTCATTTGACCCCCTCATCTCTGATCATGCTCTGATCACTCTTAGTTTTGATGTCCCGAAATCCCCTTCATATAAAAAGGTCATCAGGTTCAGAAATTACAACAATGTTGACCGCCAGTTGATGTATTTTGAAATTGATCAACGTTTAAACTCCATCGATTCTTCAAGTCTTTCTTCTGGTGAATTGGTTGATATTTACAACAACGAGCTCAGGTCAATTTTTGACCTGTATTGTCCTGAGGTAGTAAAAACAATCACTGTACGTGATAATTCTCCGTGGTATGGTCCATCCATTAATTCTTTGCATAGACAACGTAGAAGGGCAGAACATGAGTGGCGCTTGCAGCGGACCGAAGTAACTCGTTTGCGTTATGTTTTTGCAAGAAGAGCAGTCGTTCACACTGTAAAAGCCCAAAAGGCTAGGTATTATCAAAATAAAGTTGATTCATGTGGTGGTGATAAAAAAAAATTGTCTGCAGTTGTGAACAATTTGGTTGGTCGGAGGAATGTAATTGTTAAACCAACTTCTGTATCTGATGCCCAATTGGCTTCTGATTTTGCTTCATTTTTTACAAGTAAGATATCTCGCATAAGAAGTGATTTAGACAGCAGTTCTCCTAGTGAAGCATACTCAGTTGACTTCCAGCCACGGTGCACCGGGGATCATTTGCTTTCAACATTTCATCCACTGGATGTAAACAAAGTCAAATGTTACATCAGAGAACTTAATAAAACATTTTGCTCACTCGATCCATGTAACATGTCACAACTGCCTGATGTGTATGAGCATGCTGCAGACTTTATCTGCAACATAATAAATAGATGCTTCTTAGAAAGTAATTTTGTGCAGTCTGAGAAACGTGCTTTGCTTAGGCCCCTAATTAAGAAACCTGGCCTTGATGTCGAGAGCATGACAAATTATCGTCCTGTCTCTAACCTGTCTTTTTTATCCAAGATTATTGAGCGAGCCATACTCGACCAACTCTTACCACTACTGGAACACAACAGAGTTGTTCCTGATGTTCAGTCAGCATACAGAAAATACCATTCAACTGAAACTGCACTAACAAGGATTCAGAGTGACTTGGTGGCAAACACTTGTAGTGGGATGTCCTCTCTCCTAGTTCTGTTGGATCTGTCTGCAGCTTTTGATACAGTAGATCATACACTATTGTTGGATGATCTGTATTTTTATGGCGTTCGTGGTAGTGCCCTTTTGCTCCTTGAGTCGTATCTGTCGGACAGATCTCAGAGAATGGTTGTTGATTATGCTAGCTCTGATTCTGCTCCTCTTCTATTTGGAGTTCCTCAAGGATCAGTTTTGGGTCCAATTCTATTTACTATCTACACAAGTAGTTTATTGTCTCTACTTGATGCTCATGATGTGTCCTATCATTTTTATGCTGATGACACCCAGCTCTATGTTAAGATGTCAGATATCAACGATACTAAGACAAAGTTTGAATCTCTAATGTCTGATATTAAGATTTGGATGGCTAAGAGGAAACTTAAGCTGAATGATGGTAAAACTGAGATCATCATCATCAGAGGAAACAGAAGGGGTGATGACACTGACAATGCCCTGGCTTTGAACATTGGCGTGTCACAGCTGCATCCAGTCAGTTCTGTTCGAAATTTGGGTGTTTATTTTAATTCTAAGTTAAATTACAAAGAACATATTAATCAGGTTGTAAGAGGGTGTAACTTGCATATCAGAAATCTGTACTCTTTGAGAAGATTCCTGAATAGACGGTGCCTCTTAACATTGGTCCATGCAGTGGTCTTGTCTCGTGTTGATTATTGTAATTCACTGTGGGTTGGTCTTCCAAATAATATACTAACAAAAGTTCAGTCTGTGTTGAACAGGGCGGCACGGCTTATCTTTGGTCTCCCCTTGAGAACCTCAACTACCCCGTTTCTGATTGAGTTGCATTGGTTACCAGTAAAGGCTGGAATTGAATTTAAACTGTGTCTTATTACATTCAAGGTTCTTAAGTTTGGTGAACCGAAGTATCTTGCTGAATTGTTAAAACTCCCATCGACACGCCCGGGTGTGATGTTACGCAGTGAAGATGATTCCTTGCGTCTTGATGAGCCAGGAGCCATTCACCAGTCATCTTTCTCTGATCGTTCTTTTGCATATAGAGCCCCTAGATTATATAACAGATTGCCATTGTCCATAAGACAACTCTCTACTGTTGAATCCTTTAAGAGACAGCTGAAAGCCTTTCTTTTTTCAAAATGCTACGACCTGGAGAGAGGTACTATGACGGATAATTATAGGGTTTAATTTTTGCCACTTTCATGTATATATGATGTAGCTTGTGTTATATACAAGAAATGTCACAATTCTTGTAACTGTAAAAATAATGTATGTGTGTCGAGCGCTAGTGAATTCCCAAAAGGAAGAACTGGCGCTTTTGAGAAACAAAAGGCCAGATTATTATTATTATTATTATTATTATTATTATTATTATTACCTCTTCTGTAGATGAAGTTTGCGTGGTTTATAAATAATGTCACAATTCCTATATTGTAAACCTGCAAACATGTTTCACATGTTAGTAAATTCCTTTAGAAGACCTGGCACTTTTGGGAAACCAAGATACCAGATAAATAATAATAATAACAACAACAACAATAATAATAATAATAATAATATGAGTGATTCTACACTGAGTGACATGCCAAATGGTTTCCTGTACACCAGGAAACCATTTACTATGCTGGGTGGTAACCATATAACCAAATTATGGCGCCTGGTGGTTTAGTGGGTAATTATTGCGCTCCAATCGGATTGAGCCGGTGAAGGTTTATATCCAAGGGATGGTTGGGGTTTATTGCTCATGTAATGCCACTCAGGGATGAGTGAGGCTGGTCACTCTCATCTTAAATGTCAAGACCAACTGCCTAGCCCCGGGCTCCTACGCCCCTCATGCGGCAATGTAGGATTGGATGATGGATGGATGGATGAATAATAATAATAATTATTATTATTATTATTATTATTACTATTATTAATTATTATTATATCAGTTATTATTATTATTATTATTATTATTATTATTATTCACTTTCATCTTAAATATCAGGACCAACTTGCCTAGCCCCAGGCTCCTACGCTCCTCATGGGGCAACGTATAATTGGATGATGGATAGATGGATGGATTATTATTATTATCATCATCATCCGGACATCCTTTCCCACCCTAGGGCAGGGTGAGGAGTAGCAATGTCCAGACAGCCCAAAATTGCCCAGTCCAATGGGCCATGCTTCCATTCACTCATCATTCAAGCCCCCGGAATCCTGGCTCTATCGGATACGCCAAAAACATTCACCACGTTCTGTAGCTTCACATAATTGTATCTGACAGAGTCAATCCAGATGCTGCCTCGTTGAAAAGGGGTGTCAATAATCCCTGATCATGCACTTCTCTTCACAAAATTCATCGAGCTGGCTGGATGAAGCTATAGAACGTGGTGAATGTTTTTGGCGTATCCGATAGAGCCAGGATTCTTGGGGCTTGAATGATGAGTGAATGGAAGCATGGCCCCTTGGATTGGGCAATTTTGGGCTGTCTGAACATTGCTACTCCTCACCCTGCCCTAGGGTGGGAAAGGAGGTCAGGATGATGATGTTGATAATAATAATAATAATAATAATAACAACAACAGATATAATAATAATTAATAATAATGATAATAATAATAATAATAAAATAACAGCTATAATAATAATTAATAATAATAATAATAATAATAATGATGATAATAATAATAACAACAATATCAGGAAACCATTTACTACACTGGATGGTAACCATGTACAGTAACCACATTTTTGGTGCCTGGTGGTTTAGTGGGCAATTAAGGTGCTCCAATCAGATTGAGCCTGTGTAGGTTCTATCGATGAGGTGGTTGGGGTTTATTGCTCATGTAATGCCACTCAGGGATGAGTGAGACTGGTCACTCTCATCTTAAATGTCAGGACCAACTTGCCTAGCCCGGGGCTTCTATGCTCCTCACGGGGCAACACAAGAGTAGATGATGGAGGATGGATGGATAACAATACAGTAATCATTTTGTTTTGTTTATAAAGACTCCAATGTGCGTGCATACATCAGCCTTGGTCACCTAATGGTGGCTTTTCATGTTGCTTGATCTCTTGCAGCCTCCCTGTTCAGTCCCTTATCCCTGAGGTCACACTCTATGGCCTCGTCCCATGCCATTTTCAGTCTGTCTATTGCAACTCTACCCCCATCATTAACACTTCCCTCTTTCTACACCCAATTGTCATCTCCAACTCTACCCCCATCATTAACACTTCCCTCTTTCTACACCCAATTGTCATCTCCTATTCTCTCCATGTGTCCAAACCATCTCAAGCCAGCTTTCCTTATCACAATACCAATACACTCCAGTCCCATCCTTCCTCTTAACTCTTCCATCATAAACCTAGCCCTCCCAGGCCTTGCAGTCATGGATGCAGTGTATATCCACCTAACCATTGTCATTACTGAATGTTTGAGCCTGCAGATATCCTCTTCCTTTGCTGCCCAGGTCTCACTACCATACATTATTACACTTCTAACACATGCTGCGTGCAAAGATCCCGTAGCATAGAGGGAGAACCCTCTCAGTGTGAGGAGAGACAACAGCTCCCTGAACTTCTTCCAACCACTCCTCACTCTAGCCACAGAGCTAGCTCCAGTTCCACCTCCAACACGTAACATATCTCCTAAGTAATAAAACTCTTTCACGCACTCAAGAGACTCACCAGCAAGATCAGTCCTTTCACCCCTAACAATCTCCAAATGCTCTCCCTGACATATCACACACATGAAATGAGCATTATCTCACAGTCTGCCACTAAAGCCACTACATCTCTTATGTATTGACATATGAACAGGTACAGCACAAATTCTCTGCCACCCTTGGTTCCAGTCTTGCCAGACTCACTGAGGCTACATATGTGACTTATAATTCAACAGGGACCAATGGGGATCATTTATAATACCTCAGCAATATACCTCTGATCCACTATCCTTCAGTGTAATCACAATCATGTTCTAAATTAAGTTTTGTATGGAACATCTGAGCCTGTTTTGCTATCAAAATATCTGACAAGTTCACTTCATCAAGCGCTGCTGAAACCATTCCATCACCACTTGATCATGTTCAGTACTCTTACCATCTTTCATAGTTTTCTAATATTGTAATAATAATTAATGAAAAGTGTCCTATTTACAAGAATGGAGAATGATGGTTAGGCATGGATAGTTGTAAGAATTTCATATTGACAGACAAAATACATTGATAACAGTGTTGGCTCACAAAGTTAGTTAGCAAAATAAGAGAGAAAAGAGTTGTCTGGTTCATGATTGAGCGTATCAAAATTTATGTGACATTTCTGATCCAGTCACTCCAGTGTTTGTAGGGGTTATGAAATGGGTATTAGGCAAAAAATGAGTGTAAACCTGTGGGTCCTGAACCAATTAACATTTATTCCAATTTATTGCTTTATTTGGTTATTGAGGGATTTTGTCATTGCAGTAGTTTGGTGGACCAATTAACCATGATCAAGGAGTTTTGATTATTGGAATAGACTGATGTTTATGCTTTGACACCAACAATGACATTATAAAGCAGCCTTGTCAGTTTCCCCAAATTTAAATAACCAGTTACATGGACAAAGTTGTGATAATCTTGAGCAGTTCATGCTTTATTATAAAGATTCTGTGTACTGTAACTTGATAATGAGTGATTAGCTGTGTCTGGAATGATATTTATATATTCTCTTATTTCCACAGGACTCTGGTCTCTACATATTTACTGACCTTACAGTGGAGACAAGACCATGCAAGAAAGGTAAGCTTATGTGTAGTAACAGTAGTTGCTGTTGTTATTATTGTTGTGGCCCTGGGCCATCTGCAAGTGAATCTTGGTGGACTGAATGCTGAAGTTGCCCTTCTCCTACAGTCCACCATCTTCCTTTTAAGACATAGTGAGGGAGTTGAGGTACATTTGTATAACCAAACCGCATATCTGACTGTAAATGATGCCACCACATGAAGGGATTCGTCATGGCTTTGAGTGCCATGAAAATGAGCGTAACCTCCCAACACTATAGAATAATATTGTAATCTGATCTTCATACGGGACTGTGTGCTTGTTGTCCCATTTTACCGCATATTGCAGTCTTCTATAAAGTATGCTTTGATTTTTTTTTTTTAATGTTTTTATATAAGTTAGCAATACCATCAGCACTGAAAACACTAGTAACTTCTTCACAACTTAGGAACAGTGTAAAAGCACCATTGCAGATTCAAGTACTGTATTGGCAGCATATCCTCCTATAAGTCTGTTTCATGTTGATATAAGTTTGGATTATCTTTGAGTAATATTCAGTCTACATTATCTTTGAGAGAGGGGTGTGTGAGTTGGGAGCAGGGCAGTGAAATGGCGAGGGACAGGGCGACGTAGAAGTGATTTGTTTGTGGCCACCCTGAACGTGATTGAGGTGTCTGGCAATAGATAGATAGAGATTATCTTTGAGTAATACTGTATATAATTATCACTCCCAGTGTATAATTTCCAGGTGAAAATCCTCCACCTTAGGCCTCCTCTTTCTCCTCATTTTTTTTTTATGTCTAATTTAACCAAAGGACCTTGCTCTGGATATTGAGGTCACCTATGTAAATTTTAAAATCTAATTGAGATGAAAAATTATCTGAAAACGGTGACTGTACTCCATTTGCTCTAACATGGCCCAGGTGGTAGGTGGTGGCAACCATCATCCAGTTAATTTTATCATTTCCTCTCGCATTCAGTCTGTGTCAGCCATATTCTCTTCCTGCTTCACCCTTTCCGTTCTGTCACTTTTTACTCTCCTCTGTTTAATTTCAGGTGGCTTTACACTAAGTTACAAGCTTGCTGGTTACCTGTAACCCCAGAAAGCACTCACAGTGCTGGGTGGTAACTATTAAACCAGATTATGGGGTGAAGTGAAGCCTGCAATGGTTCCCCTGTTAACTAGGTGGAGAAACGTGAATACGGCTTCCTTCCAGAAACCAAACCTCCACAATATTCCTTGCATCTCACTGTAGTGAAGCACTGTTGGCTGCAAGGGAACATCAGTTCACTGCACGGGACAACCCTGCAGGGATGACTGCTTTCCTTCGGGTGATGGGTTGATCAACAACAACAGCTCTAACTTGGCTAAAAATTGCCATCTCTCGTTCTTGAATGCTGAGCAGCAACAATAGCGTAACACTGAAATACAAGGCTAGTAACAAACAGTGCCATGGAAAGGATGTGGAGCTGTAGCATTGTCTTTACTTACTAGTGATCTGTGTGAAATAAGCTACAAATCGACAAAAATCTTGGCCAAGTTAATGTGAAAGGAGTATAACCTGATACCAATTTTGCATCACTGTCTCTAAAAGATTTTAGTTTAACTGTCTGTAAAGCCTGATATATTTGTTTCACAGTTTCCTTCATAAATTCAGTCATCATCATCATCATCATCTTCATCAGTCTCATTTTGCCCCTTACAGGAGGAGTAGGGGCCCAGGGCTGGGCTACTCAGTCCTGACATTTAAGGCAACAAAAAATATTTCTAATGGGCAATGGTATCCACTTGTCTCTTCCTCCTTCATTTTGAGGATTTGCAACTTGGGGAGAATTTGCCTCATAAACACCAGTGGCAACTTTATCTCATATTTTCTTTTAATAATAAGAGTACCAGTTCATTTTCGTTTATAATATTAGTACATTGAATAACATTGTACTCCACATTGTCAGTCTTTTGAATAATTTTTTCAGTATTAACCTTTTTTATTTTTCTATTTTTATTTATTTTAATTTTTATTTTATTCATGCGGATGTCAAAAGACTGTTCAGCTGAGAGAAATGCTCACAAAGACTTTAAAAACTATCTTGATTCACCCAATGCTTCTATTGGTACACCGAGGGATGAATATTTTTTTTTTCTTTAACTTTGCTTAACTTTGCCATCTCACTATACTGAATCCTGAGTTGTGGTAATAGAGTGACACTAAAACATAATGCAGGTCACAAAGAAGTCCCATGAAAAGGATGTAGAGCTGAAATATTGTATTTTTTCTGCCAGAAAGATATGTGAATTTAATCCACAAAAGGTCATAAATCTGGGACAAATTTAGGTGAAATGCCTAAAGATGATTTTCTTCAGCATTGGGAAGGTTAAAAAAAGAAAGGCCACAGTGAAGTGCGGTGAAGGTGAGGGATTTCATCTCGGCACAGCCAAAGATGACTAGAAGATGCTGTCACTTGACTGTGCATGTGTAATTATTTTAAACATCCTGAAAATTAGCAAACTCCTTCCAGTTTGATGTATATTTTACCCCATTATTTATCTGTGTTATAGTATTTTGTCCCATCTTTGGGTGGAAAAAGAGGCTGGGATGATGATGATGGTGATGATAATTGTATTATAATATTTTCATCATGTAAACACTGTTAGGTACCATAAGATGTCTCTTGGCAATGGTTGGCCACCCTTAGGGGTGTTATGTGATTGGCTGTTGTTGTTTTTCCCATTTTGATAATTACCAGTACCAGCTTTATATATCATTAGTCTTTGCCCTTGGACATAACCATGCTGGGTGGTTTCCTGGAGGTTGATGTCTTCATGCAATATCCCACCTCTTGTCAGGGGGCAGTGTGGCACAGTGGTAGAGCTTCAGACTTGGGACTTGGGGGTTGTGAGTTTGAGTCACGCCCAGTGGCTGCCATGCCAGGAGGGGTAACACCCTCCTGTCACCTAGCAGGGCTATATGATCTACTAAGGTCTAGCTCGGGGGAACACTTCCCATTTTTTCCACCTCTTGTTATTTCCTTTGCTAGTGTCTTGGACCTCACTCATGGAATGCAATGCATTTGGTTGACAATGATGTGTCAGTCAGAGTTCTAGAGATAGTTTTACCAGGAGTCTGATCTTCATGTCTCTCTTGCTCCTTTATTGTTACCGTGTCCTCCTCACCCCTCATACGTTGTCTTTCCTGTATGCTACTTGTATCCCTTTGTTGCCATCAGTACCCATCTCCTTCAGCATATGTTGAGTAATGCATGGGGCAGGGGTCTGGTGCAAAGAGGTGTGGCAGTTGAACACAAGAATCTATCACTCTCCTGCCCCTCTCTGACTTTTCCTCACTCTCCATCCTGCTGTGGTTGGGATTTGAAGCAAGTAAATGTTGAAAGGTAAGGAGGATTGAAAGGTGGGAATCAGCATGTCTACTGCCTGTTCATCACCTAACAGGATTAATGGTACTTGGTCAGCCTCCCAGATGATCGTACCTCCCTCCCCTATATCCCACCCATTTCAGTGAGTGTGGTTCAAGCTAGACCAGGTATTACCTAGCAGTACATCAGGCTTACCTCTCACTCACCATAATACTTCTTTGCATCACTGCCAGCACCCTGGAAGTGGAAACTGATGCATAGTATGTGCTTTTAAGGGAAGCTGTGTGACCTTTATTTTTCTCTGGCCATCATGAGCACTTTTTGCCTTCACAATGTTGCTGGGTTTTATACCTTAGTTATGTAAGCCTTATATGACAATGAATCCTCAGTAGCTCATTATTGACATTTTCCATTGTATTTGGGTCTTCAGTGTGGAATCCATCCTGTTACATTCCTCCTGATCATTCTAACAGAAAGCTTCCTGGCTATACATTACACCATTATGTACACATAGTAAGGCTTGTATAGGTTGGTCTTTTTTTTTTAATTAATGGTTGCTTTCCAAGTCTCCATTCATTAGTCAGTTTCCCTTACTTTGAGGTCCCTTCTCAGAATAATCCCACATTTTGATTACTTTGCCAGCAAGGGCAGTTACTTTAATATTCAGGCATGTACAGTGCAGCATTGTTTCCAGTTACCCTTACATTTTCTCTACATGTTTCCAAAACACTTCGGTTTATCCTTACATTTAACTTCACAAGCATTGTCAGTGCCCCGTTATCCTCTTACATTTTCATGTGTAGTTCTATCCTTCAGTGTGGCACTACACATGTGTCTCACCATTCTCATTCTATTTTACTTGTTTCAGCAAGCATCTTCATCTTCCACCTCCCATGTTCACTACCATATAGCAACACATTTTGATGTGTGAAGAATAAAGTTTTGTTTTATATGTTGAGAGAATCCTTTAATTATCAGTAAATATAAGTGCTCTCTAAACTTCATCCATGCATTTTGACTCTTAGAATTGAGTTGATATTTGCATCAGCATCTGTGCTAAATATACAGTACCTTCCAAGTAACAAAGCTTATCGGTGCACCACGGAGACATATCTGTTGTATCAGTCTCCGTCAACCTTAGCTGCCCAACTTAATTTCCTATGCATATGGCACACTCATAATTGGTTCTCTATCTATTATCTCCAGACACCCTAATCCCATAAGGGGTGGCCATAAATATTTCACCGCCATATTGCTTTTTTCTGCCATCTGGTTGCCTTCCCTCCAACTCACACCCCTTCCCTCATATATCATGCTACTCTGTCCCTGCATCTCATCCTTGGTTTCCCCTTCCTCTCCTTTCTCTCCACCTTACAAACATGCCTTGCAGTCTACTGTATCTTTCACACCACTACATTATATTACATATCACTCTCCACAAACTTCACACAAGATGGAGTCACTATCAGCTCTTTCCTGTCACCTCCACCATTGAGTCTCTGCCCCCACATGACTACTGTATGGTTGTATGAAATGCCTGAGTGCATTCCAAACCATGCAGTGGATGAAGAGTATTAGGTGATGAGAAGCAAAATCCTCAAAACTGTTCAGAAGGCACAGTATGTATGCAGGTAAGTACAGTATACTTGCCAGTTTGAAATTATTCCATTGTGCAATTTGCCCATAACCTGAAGAGTTGATGGTCAGGTCAGTCAGATTAGGGCAACATGATTAAAATCTGTATAACATGCAATGTGGTTTTAAAATGGCCTAGGTACAGCATTTTCTACAATTGCATGAACTCGTTTGGATTGCGTGAGGTACACGCAATAATCAAATGGTATAATATATATAATAATACTGTACTGTGTTATACCTTCACTACAATAATCAAATGGTATAATATATATAATAATACTGTACTGTGTTATACCTTCACTACAATAATCAAATGGTATAATATATATAATAATACTGTACTGTGTTATACCTTCACTACAATAATCAAATGGTATAATATATATAATAATACTGTACTGTGTTATACCTTCACTACAATAATCAAATGGTATAATATATATAATAATACTGTACTGTGTTATACCTTCACTACAATAATCAAATGGTATAATATATATAATAATACTGTACTGTGTTATACCTTCACTACAATAATCAAATGGTATAATATATATAATAATACTGTACTGTGTTATACCTTCACTACAATAATCAAATGGTATAATATATATAATAATACTGTACTGTGTTATACCTTCACTACAATAATCAAATGGTATAATATATATAATAATACTGTACTGTGTTATACCTTCACTACAATAATCAAATGGTATAATATATATAATAATACTGTACTGTGTCACTACAATAATCAAATGGTATAATATATATACAGTAATAATACTGTACTATGTTATAACTCCACTACAATAATCAAATGGTATAATATATATAATAATACTGTACTGCGCACTTATAAACATGTCTTTTATTTACCTTATTGTGGTGAACATAGCTGAAGTGGTCAGGCAGTCCGCACTGCTTCTGGCTTTATCGGACTTTTTCCGATATGTAGGAATTTAGTCCGATAGCTCCTTGAGTCTGATAAAAGTGAATTCCGGTCTATTGAAGTTCCTTATATTGAGGTTTTACTGTATATTAGCATATAAGACTGTTTTTATTACAAAACAAAGGTAAATCCTTCACTATTGTAGATAAATAAATTAAAATATTACACTTCACAACTCATACTCAACAGGTTTACACACCAGTCCTCCTCCATTCCTTGGCATCAACCTCCTCAGTCACAGTCAAACTCCTCCAACAACTGAGACAACTCCATCCATGTAAGTGGTATTGCATGTTATATCTGCAAGTATAATATCAGTACTGAGTGTTGCATCAGTAACATAAAAGGGCTTTACTTGGTGCTGTAATATACAAAAATATAGCTATCTATTGCCAGATGCCTTAATCCCATAAGGGGTGGCTACAAACAAATCACCTCCATGTTTCCCTGTCCAACTCCATTTCACTGCCCTGCATAATTAAAAAGTGGCTTCGAAATACAAGCCAGTGTTGACAATATAATAATTTTTCTAATCAGAATTTGCCCTCTTATTTGTGACACATAGAACAAGCAATCATCTAAATAGTTTCTGGTGCACAGTAAATCTTTTAAGGCATTTGTATAACTGTTACCTCATGTATTTAACAGGTGAACATGGAAGACTCTTCACTGTGGGTTTGTTTGCCAGCGCTGCAGACTGAAATTCTTGTATGTTATTAGTGATTGTATCTGAAAGTAATACATTCTACCTATCTGTCTGTCTATCTATTACCAGATGCCTTAATCCCATAAGGGGTGGCCACAAACAAATTGCCTCCATGTCACCCTGTTCCCCGCCATTTCATTGCCCTGCTCCCAGCTCACAACCCCCTCTCTCATATACCTCTCCACTCCATTCTTCTGTCTCATCCTTGGCCTCCCCCTCCCTTTCCCCCCCTCCACCTCACACACACACACTCTCCTTGTCAATCTCTCACTCTCCATCTTCCTACTATTGAAAAAAAAAAAAAAAATCTCTTTAATGCTCAACATAACAGTATGAGGTATTGTAGTTCACCTTCCATAGTGCTTTTCTTGTGCATATTACAACTTAACATTCTGCTGCAGCTGATTATATGCCTTCAGTGTTGACATCAGTAACATAAATGAAGATATGTGCAGTATAAATTATTAAGGAAAAGGGTTACAAATTCACCAGTGACACTCTGGAAAAACGAGAAGATGGAAGCCCTAATGGAAATGTACTTTCTTTTTTTTTCCCCACTTGATAGCTTGATAGAACTGGACCACTCATGAGCTTGTTGCTAGTTTCCATTTGATGTCATATATTCCTGTTTTTCTTTAATTTGTTGATAATGATGATGATGTTTCAGTGATCCCGGGCTCTACAAAAAGGAAACAGGCAGAGCCGGAGCCAGAACAATCAGCTGGCAAGAAGCTGTTGCTACAACCCTCCACTTCAAGTATGAGAGATGTGGCCATTGAGCAGCAGCTGCCATCACCACCAGCAACGACCCACTACAGCCCTGTACAAGCACAGAGGCTGCCCGGTAAGTACAGGTCCATGAAGGTTTACATCTGAGGGTTGGTTGGGGTTTGTAGATCCACCATCACCACCAGCAACGACCCACTACAGCCCTGTACAAGCACAGAAGCAGCCTGGTAAGTACAGGTCCATGAAGGTTTACATCTGAGGGTTGGTTGGGGTTTGTAGATCTGTGTGTCTTACTCCCATCAGATGAAAGCAAACAAGTTATAGTAACCAAGGAGATTCATTCCTACAGCACCTCATAACCAAGGCTCATTGACTTTCATACAACCACAACTTGAAGGTGTACTTGTGGCCAAGTTGCCTCACATGAAAACAACTCACCATTACTCTTCCCTTCACTTATTTGTTCATTTATTTAGTGACTTATGAAAAATTTGAATATATAGTTCTAAAATTTTTCTGGCTCTTGGAGTCCTACCTCACCCTAGATGATGATCATTATGATTTTTTTTTTTTTTCCAGGTCAGCCTTTATGGCATGACTCAGGGCCAGTGAGCCATTTGGTTTCTTTTCAAACCAAGTTTCCAGCAGACAAACAGACCCTCTGAGCCTAACCTTTGCTGATTTGCTGAGTTCAGCAATGAGGACATTGGCTGAGTTGGCACAGGTAAAGATATGTTTTGATTTGTTGTGTGTGTGTGTTCTTACCTAATTGTATCTTTACAGAAATGAGTCAAGCTCGTACTGTCCCGTGTCTTAAACCATATTTATCGTACGTATCCTTAAATTTGTGAATTGTTTTGGCACACACTATTTCATTCGGTAGTGCATTCCATTGATCAATTGCTCTGTTTGGGAAATTGAATTTCCTTACGTCTTTATCACCTCTCTTCTTATGCAGTTTTTTGTAGTGTCCTCTTGCTGATGCTTCTCCATATGTTAAGTAATCATTTATGTCTATTTTCTTCTTTCCTGATATGCACTTATATAGCATTATCATGTCACCTCTCTTCCTTCTCTCCTGTAAAGTTGGTAGATTCAGTTTATTTAGTCATTCTTCGTAGCTTAGGTCCCTTAAGCTTGGTATCCATCTTGTAGCGGCCCTTTGAACTTTTTCAATCTTGTCTATGTGCTTTTTGAGATGAGGACTCCAGACTACTGATGCATATTCCAGGGTTGGTCTAATGAATGATGTTATTATCCTTCTTAGCATGTCTTCATTTATGTATGTGAATGCTATTCTCATATTTGCAAGCAGTGTATACATGTTCCGTACCTTCTTGCTGATGTGGTCAGAGATAGTCTGTTATTGATAATCACACCTAGGTCTTTCTCTCTTTCTGATGTGTATAGGGTTTTATTTCCTAACTTATAATCCCAATCAGGTCTTTTTCCACTTATACCAAACTTGATTACATGACACTTGTCCACATTGAATTCCATTTGCCATGTATTACTCCATTCATGAAGTTTATTTAATTCTTCTTGTAGCTCCCTACAAGAGTCTGTGCTAGTAATTCTCCTTTGTATTTTTGCATCATCTGCAAACATATTCAGATAGCTCTCATTTCCAGTGTTACTGTTTATATCATTTATATACACTAAAAACATGATTGGTGCCGGCACTGAACCCTGTGGTACTCCACTAGTCACTTCTTTCCATGATGAGTAGTTTCCTCTTAGTACTGTCCTCATTTCTCTTTTTATGAGAAAGTCTTGCATCCAACAAAACAGTTTGCCTCGAATTCCTCCGTGATGGTACAGTTTCCA
The DNA here is from genome assembly GCF_032717465.1 of Coenobita brevimanus. Taxonomy (NCBI): domain Eukaryota; kingdom Metazoa; phylum Arthropoda; class Malacostraca; order Decapoda; family Coenobitidae; genus Coenobita; species Coenobita brevimanus. The sequence continues at coordinate 40,261,248 of NC_137044.1, forward strand.
TAAAAGTCTTTGGTGTGGTACTGTGTCAAAAGCTTTCTTGAAATCTAAATAGATACTGTCCACCCATCCTTCCCTTTCCTGTATTGTGTTTGTTACTCTGTCATAGTAGCTCAACAGATTAGTAACACATGATTTTCCTTTTCTGAAACCAAACTGTCTTTCTGTTATCATACTGTGTTCTTCTAGATGATTTACCCAAGCTTTTCTTATAAGTTTTTCTAATACCTTGCTTACAACACTGGTCAGTGATACTGGTCGGTCGTTGAGTGGATTTTGTCTATTTCCTTTCTTGAATAAGGGGACAATATTTGCTTTTTTCCAAATATCAGGTAGTTTACCTTGACTCAAGGATTTCTTGAAAATTAAAAATAATGGTTTACTTAACTTCTTTGCACGTTCTCGTAATACCCGACATGAAATTTCATCAGGACCACTTGCTTTTCCTCTGTCTAATCTACTTAACTCCTCCTGTATTACTTTTTCTGCTATTTGTATATCTGGTAGTATGTGTGGACATGCGTGTTCCACGTAGTCCCTCTCAAAATTTTTTTCTTCTGTAAAAACTAATTGGAAATTCTTATTTAGTGCTTCACTATTTAGTGTGTGTGTGTGTGTGTGTGTGTGTGTGTGTACCTAGTTGTATTTACCTTATTGTGATATACAGGAAATGAGCTACACTCGTGGGGTCCTGTCTCTGTTTCTCAATAAGTCAAATTTAGCTTTAAACTTGTTTAAGTTTTTAGACTGGACGATCTCTTTGTCCAGGCTATTCCACAGCTCTATACATCTATGAGGAAAACTATATTTCTTGATATCCTTCAAGCAGCTTGGCTTCTTCAGTTTCATTCCGTGTCCTCTTGTTGCTCTCTTATCCCATACAAACAGATCTTCTTTGTCAATTTTATGCACTTCCACCATGGTCCTGAACACTGCAATCATGTCTCCCCTCTTTCTCCTTTCTTCTAAGGAAGGCAGGTCCAGCTTTTCCAGCCTCTCTCTATACGACAGATCTTTTATTCTGTCAATCTTGTTTATATCTTTCTTTTTGTGTGGGCACCACACTACCGCTGCATATTCTAACCTGGGGCAGATCATGGCCACTATCAATGAAAAGCTACCCTTATGTTAGTCAGGTGTTCATATGCCTCTCTAACTGTCTTGTTAATATGTTTTTCAGGTGACATTGGTCTCTTGTGGGGTACCTTGTCAAAGGCCTTCTCCAGATCTAAATACACACAATCCACCCAGCTGTCTCTCTCCTGTACCACGTCAATTGCTCGTGAGTAAAAACTCAACAAGTTGGAAACACATGACCTTTCACTTCAGAATCCAAACTGACTTTCAGCCAAAATATTCATCTCCTCCAGATATTTTATCCATCTGTCTTTCAGAATTCTTTCACACAATTTTGCGACCATGCTGGTCATGGACACTGGTGTATAATTCAGGGGTTCTTCCCTGTTTTCTCCCTTATAAATTGGTATACCACATTTGCCCTCTTCCGTTCTTGAGGCACTTTCCCCTCTTCCAAAGAACACACAATTAAACTGTATATCTTATCTGCCAGTTGTTTTCTGCATTCCTTCAGTATTCAATTAGAAATTCCATCTGGTTCTGAGGCTTTCCTTACATCTTGAGTTTCCAGTAATTTATACACTTCCTGCTCTTCCACTTTTATATCTTTTATCGCTACATTTCTACTGTGTGTGTGTGTGTGTGTGTGTGTGTGTGTGCATTAATTATTTTTAGTGATGGAGAGAGAGAGAGAGAGATGCTTCACATGGTAGCACTGAAATAACTAGACAGTTCCACTGCCTGGTTATGTTGCTCTTCTCCTGCCCTGTCCTGTGACTGGAGTGCTGTAAACCAAAGGTGTCTTTCCCCTGCAGTGCACATTCCTCTATTTGGAGGATGGGGAAGGAGTTTAGGCAGTGGAGCCAGGTGGTTATATCACGGCCTCCACGTGAAGGTGTCCCTACCCAACTGTTCACAGATAAAGTTATTAAGTTTATGATAAAGGAGGAGGATATTCGCCAGCTCAAATGTACAGAAATGACAATGATTAGGTGGATGTGCAGTGCGTCCCTGCATGCAAGGTCGGGGGGGGGGGGCTGGGTTTACGATGGAAGAGTTGAGAGGTAGGATGGGACTGGAGTGTATTAATGCTGTGATGAGGAGAGGTAGTTTGAGATGGTTTGGACATGTGGAGAGGATGGGGGATGATAATTGGGTGAGGAAGGTGAGACGTGTCAATATTGGGGGTGGGGTTATGAGGGGTAGACCGAGAAAGACATGGGACAAGGTCATTAAGTGTGACCTCAGGGTTAAGGGACTGAACAGGGAGGTTGCAATAGATTGAGCAGCATGGAGAGCCGCCATTAGGTGACCAAGGCTGACGCATGTAAGCATGTTGGAGCCTTTAAAAACAAATGAATAACCTTCATTAACACCTTCATTACATACCATTTTCTTAAGCCCTTTTAACCCAAGTACTGTTTTTATGTATTTTTCAATTCAGCTTATGGGAGACCTGCTTCTTTCACCTCTGTTGCAGGACAAGTGTATTCAGACGGAAAGATAAATTTTATATTGGCTGGTAACCAAGGAGAGTCATTCCCACCTCACAGCTAAAGTTCATGGAGTTTCACACAGCCATGACTTTTAGTTCCATCATATGAACACAGACAAATTGTAACTATCTTTCCCTCATTGACAGTTTATGTGTACCGTCCATGTAATTAGTTCCATCATATGAACACAAACAAGCTGTAACCATCTTTCCGTCATTGACAGTTCACCTGTACCATCGACATGGAATACCTGACTGAGGAGTACCGTGCCGCCAGAGTCCTCCACCTCCCAGTGACGGACCTTTATTTGTGTTTGAGGAGCCAGACCCACGAGCTGGCTGATGATCCATTCATCGGAGAAATTAAGGTGTGTTATTTGGCATCTGTTTACATCAGCTTACCCATTTACACCTATTTTCAGTACCATTTGTGCTTCTTTTATACATAATTTACATTTACTTACCCCCATTTAATTATTAGCATCTTCATTTACACCTAGTGACAGTATCTATCTATCTGTCTATTGCCAGACGCCTTAATCCCGTAAGGGGTGGCCACAAACAAATCGCCTCCATGTCGCCCTGTCCCCCGCCATTTCACTGCCCTGCTCCCAACACCCCCTCCCCCTCTCTGATATACCTCTCCACTCCATCCCTTCATCTCATCCTTGGCATCCCCCTCCCTCTCCTCCTCACTCACATGCACTCTCCTCATCAGTCTCTCACTCTCCATCCTCTCCACATTAGAATATGACCAGTGGTGCTTGTGTTTTGTCCCAGGTCCTTCTGAACAGCATATACGCAACCCACCGCACTAAACTGATGATGTTTTGTTACAAAGAAGGACTGAGGCTCATTGTCCACACCTTCAATTTGCTGCCCACCCAGTCCATCAGTGGCTTGTGGATGTCACCCCTGTGTCCTGCCCTGGGTGAGGTTGTTATTATTATTCCCCTTGTTCTTATCATTCCTGTTATTATTATTATTTGTTATTATTATTGTTATGATGATGATGATGATGATGATTATTACTATTGTTATTATTATTTAGTGGTGGGTGGGGGTGCTCACCATCCACCCAATTGATGTAGTGCTGCTGTTGGGTGCCTGCCCTTTCCTTTCCTCCATCCTTCTTTCCTTCCATCTTCTATCTTTCTTTCCTTCATTCTTTCCTCTTCCTTCTGCCTGCGGGTGACTTAACACTCCCTCTTCTATCTTTCTTTTCTTCATTCTCTCCTCTTCCTTCTGCCTGTGGGTGATTCTACACTGAGTGACAAGCCAAATGGTTTCTTGTACATCAGGAAACCATTTACTACGCTGGGTGGTAACCAAATAACCAAATTTTGGCGCCTGGTGGTTTAGTGGGTAATTATTGCACTCCAATCGGAGTGAGCCGATGAAGGTTTATATCCAAGGGGTGGTTGGGGTTTATTGTTCATGTAATGCCACTCAGGGATGAGTGAGGCTGGTCACTCTCATCTTAAATGTCAGGACCAGCGGCCTAGCCCCGGGCTCCTACGCTCCTCATGGGGCAATGTAGGATTGGATGATGGATGGATGGATTATTATTATTATAATTATTATTATTATTATTATTATTATCAGTATTCCATTCATCATGTAATCCTGTGTTGCCCCATGAGGAGCGTAGGAGCCCGGGGCTAGGCAAGTTGGTCCTGACATTTAAAATGAGAGTGACCAGCCTCACTCATCCCCGAGTGGCATTACATGAGCAATAAACCCCAACCTTCCCTTGGATATAAACCTTCACCAGCTCAATCCGATTGGAGCGCTGTAATTACCCACTAAACCACCAGGCACCATAATATGGTTATATGGTTACCACCCAGTGTAGTAAATGGTTTCCTGGTGTACAGGAAACTATTAGCTATTATTATTATTGTTAATAATAATAATAACAACTATTGTTGGAAGTTCACAAGTCAAGAGTGAGAGCAGTGGAAATGAGTTATTTAAGAGGAGCCTGTGGAGTCACATGGAGAGACAGGCTGACGAATGAGGATATAAAGGAGCGTTGTGGTGTGGATGTGGATGTGATAGGAAGAGTTAGGAGGAACACACTGTGGTGGTTTGGCCATGTGGAGAGGATGGAGAGTGAAAGGCTGACGAAGAGAGTGTATGTGAGTCAGGTGGAGGGGGGGAAGGGAGGGGGAGGCCGAGGATGAGATGGAGGGATGGGGTGGGGAGGTATATGAGAGAAGGGGGTGTGAGTTGGGAGCAGGGCAGTGAAATGGCAAGGGACAGGACGACATGGAGGCGATTTGTTTGTGGCCACCCCGAACGGGATTGAGGCATCTGGCAACAGATAGATAGATAATTATTATTATTATTATTACTTGTATTACCATACCATTACTGTTATTATTTATTATTATTATTATTCCTATCATAATCTGTCTATCTATCTATTGCCAGACGCCTTAATCCCGTAAGGGGTGGCCACAAACAAATCGCCTCCATGTCGCCCTGTCCCCCGCCATTTCACTGCCCTGCTCCCAGCTCACGCCCCTCTCTCATATACCTCTCCACTCCATCCCTCCATCTCATCCTTGGCCTCCCCTTCCCTCTCCCCCCCTCCATCTCACTCACATACACTCTCCTCATCAGTCTCTCACTCTCCATCCTCTCCACATGGCCAAACCACCTCAGTGTGTTTCTCCTAACACTTCCCATCACATCCACACCACAACGCTCCTTCACTTCCTCATTTGTCAGCCTGTCTGTCCATGTGACTCCACAGGCTCCTCTTAAATAACTCCTTTCCACTGCTCTCACTCTTGACTTGTGTCCCTCCAACAACGTCATTATTGTTATTTATTATTATTATCCATTCAATATTTCATCCTTCTTTCTCTCTTTCTCCTTTCTTACCTTCCTCCCTTGTTTATCATTATCATCATCAGCAGCAGCAACAGTATCTTTGCCATCATTCTCTCTCTCTCTCTCACTCACTACTACTACCACCACAACAATAAACACACACCACATTATCACAGATGAAGGTACACCCAGAACATCTCTCTCTCTCTCTCTCACTACTACTACCACCACAACAATAAACACACCCCCATATTATCACAGATGAAGGTACACCCAGAACATTCTCTCTCTATCTCTCTCACTCACTCACTACAACTGCTACAACAACAATAAACAAACACCCACATTAGCACAGAGGAAGGTACACCCAGAACATCTCTCTCTCTCTCTCTCACTCACTCACTACAACTGCTACAACAACAATAAACAAACACCCACATTAGCACAGAGGAAGGTACACTCAGAACATCTCTCTCTCTCTTTCTCTCTCTCTCTCTCTACCATTACTACTACTACTACTACTACTACTACTACTACTACTATAAAACAGTAAAAACACAGATGGGTAGTACAGGCAGAGGGACTGAATGGGTTGTTAGCTGTGTTTTGAAGGGTAGTGAAGCAGCGTGCAGTGTAGTGTGGCTGGGGCAGTGTGTAGTCTCTAGGAAGGGCAGTTGGAATGGAGAAAGAGAGAGAGAGATGAAATTATTTACCATCAGTGAGGCAGGAGGTAAAGATGTGTGGCCATATGGGAGAGACTGCATTATTAGAGAGAGAGGGGGGGGGGGAGGTTAGGAGGAAGAGGGCAAGAGAGAGACAGGGGAGAAGACATTACAATAAAATTAATGAGAAAAGTTAAAAATGGTGAGGGAAGAGGAAGAGAGGGGTGGGGGGAGGTGGAAGGCAGAAATGGGGCACAGAGAGAGAGAGAGGAGAGGAAATTATTTACCATCAGTGAGGCAGGAGGTAAGGTTGTGTTGGAAAGAAATTGCATTATTATATTTCATTATTTTTCAGGTTAACATCAACTTCCCGAGTGAAGATAATGTGAGGAGTGGCATTGAGGGACGGCATGGATGGCGTGGCCTGTGTTTCTCAAGCACAGTATGATGTCCAGACGTGGAGCCACAGTCTGTACCAGTAAGTATATCTGGTCATTGTTGTTGTGGCCAGGGGTTCATGTGGACACAAACCCAGTGGACTGCAGGATGTAGTGCCCATCCTGCTGCAGTCTGCCATGTGGAGGGAGGCAGCTGTAGGACACTGGTTGGACATGGAGCCACCCACTTACATCAGTGTCACCATGTGAAGGTGTCCCTCCTTGCCACCATGCATAGTGGACATGTGGTGTTATCTAACCTATCTGTCTGTCTATAGCCCGACACCCTAATCCTGCAAAGGGTGGCTGTAGACAAAACGCCTCCAAGTCACTCTGTCACTCACCATTTGACTGCCCTCCCCCCAACTCCCTCCCTCCCTCATATACCTCTCAGCTCTGTCCCTCCACCTCAACCTCAGTCTTCCCCTCCCTCTCCCTCCCTCCACTTAACCTACATACACGCTTTTACTTAACCTCTTCTTTACCGAAAATGTGTTTTGATGTACCCCCGTACATCGCCAGTAAACACCCGTGAGACACCGGAACTGCTACCGTGGTATGCTGGTACACCCTCTAATGAATGGCAGCTGATGGGCCTCAGGGTAGCCTGGTAAAGCTGTTTCTGAGGACCTCATGTTAGCAACAGGTCTGTGTTTTGACGACAAAGACTGTGACGAAGTTTTGACTAATTTTGACATCATAAGATACGTCATGACTGAGTTGCGGTGGCACCAATGGCTTGGTCACTCATCTGTGATGTAACCTCTTTTAGACCAATCATTATTTTATAATTTCTACTACATATATCGTACTATATTTTCAGCTGACATAAGGCAAAATTTACACCCCTTGGCCTGCCTGAGAGAGTCAGTTACCACACACTTGACCACGAGAGAGGGTGTACAGGATATTTTTCTTTCATGGCATCTGGCAAATTCCGATAGTGACGAGTTTATTCCTTATGGGGATACTTATTTAGATGTATCAGATGATGATGCAGCAGTGTCAGATGTGTCAGTAGATGACTGTGATCCTGAAAATGATTGTGAAGTTGATGTGAGTGAGGAAGGAGGAGGAAAACAGTAGCGAGCTTAGTGACGCTGCACTCTCAGCAACAAGTGGGTCAAGGTCGCCATCACCATCACGTGTGTCCACACACTTCATGCTTAGCTTACAAGGTAAATAAATAAGCCATCCATCTGTGCAGGACATTTTTTTCAAGCCAGTTTGTACAGTAGTTACCTGGGTAACAGTACTTCAGCATAAGATATGTAAACTTATATACCGTAATGATTTATTTAATAATATTTTTTTATTACCAACATCATGCTGGGTTTATGTGATCATCAGTATACAAACAAATAAAAAAGAGTGAATAGTTTTGACGTGGCAAAAAATATACACTACCCCTCACACTACGGGAGGGGGAGCTATCAGGTCAGTATGGGGGGTAAACGTAATGTTTACATTTGGGGGAGGGGTCGGTAAAGAAGGGGTTAATGATGAAGGAAGTGTATTTAGAGTGAAGATTCAGTGTGGCAGTAGCTGGTTGGCTTCATCTGACAGTGTTTTATAGCCCTGTTCAGCTCAGTTGATGGTTAATTGGATCAGTAACCAAGGACACTCATTCATACCTCATGTCATAGGCTCAGTGATTTTCCTACAACCATGTCATAGTATTTATGTTGCCAGAATAGCCCAGCACTGCCAGTTGAACACAAACCAACTGTAGTAACCAGTGACACTCATTCCTGCCTCAGGATTACACTTCATTGAATTACACACAACATGACTTACACTGGCCTGTCAAATATTACACTATTTAAGCTCCAAAAAAAGTTAAATTAGCAAAATTATTATCAGCATAGCAACATAATAGATATAACAGTTGCATGTATATAATAAATATAATATAGATGATATATTGCTGTAGTGAGCAGAGGAAAAATATGATGAATTTTTCTTTCCAGCTTGTGGTGAAGTGACAAAAGAAACTAACTCATCACACGCCACATACCAAGACATGCCACCATCAGGCATGACACTGCTGCTGAGTACTTCATCTTGACCTCCCATAATCTCTCCAAGGCAGCATGAGGGGAGGTATCTGGTCAGGCCTGATTGACTATACTCAGTTATGAGGTTGGTGTGCTGCTCCTACCAAAATTACTGGTGAGTATATATGTATGTTTGTGTGTGTGTGTGTTTAAATAACTTATGTGTAATAATTTACTAACTCTTTACTAATTATGCTGAAGAAAACTTATTTTGATATTTTACACTTACACTTTAAACTTATACTACCAGTGAAACTCATTCCTGCCTCATGATTAAAGTTAACTGAATTACACACATGAGGCTGTCAAATACTACAGTGTTTAAGTTCCAAAAAAAGTCATAAGTAGCAAAAGCATTATCAGCATAGCAACATAATAGATATAGCAGTAGCATGTATATAATATAGATGATACAATCGGATACATTTATGTGAAGCTACAGAACCTGGTGAATGTTTTGGGTGTATCCAATAGAGCCAGGATTTCAGGGGCTTGAATGATGAGGGAATGAAAGCCTGGCCCATTGGACTGGGCAAATTTGGGCATCTGGACATTGCTACTCCTCACCCTGCCCTAGGGTGGGAAAGAAGGTCTGGATGATGATGATGATGATATGATAATGGTTGTAGTGAGTAGAGGAAATATATGATGATTTTTTCTTTCCAGCATGTGGCAAAGTGACAATAAGAACCTGCCTCGTGACCTGCCACAGCCAAAGCCTTCTGCCGCCACCAGGGGTGATACTGACACCAGCGAGTGTTTCATCTTGACCTCACACAGTCTTATGCCGCCACCAGGGATGATACTGACACCAGCGAGTGTTTCATCTTGACCTCACACAGTCTTATGCCACCACCAGGGGTGATACTGACACCAGCGAGTGTTTCATCTTGACCTCACACAGTCTCTCCAAGGCAGCATGGGGGGGTATCCAGTTGGTCCAGCTTTACCACCCTCAGTTATGCAGTTGGTGTGCTGCTGCTTCCAAAACTACTGGTATGTATATTTGTGTGTGCATATGTGTGTATGTGTGTAAGCAACTCATGTGGAATTATTTACTATATACTAATTATGCTGAAAACTTATTTTAACTGATAATTTACACATACACTTTAAACTTATGCTACCCTTGTACTTAAGACATATATTTCTGACATAGACTTGTATATATAAATGTCTCTCTCTCTCTCTCTCTCTCTCTCTCTCTCTATTCCACAGTTACTCTGTTACTTTCTTTGAAGGTCTGGTCACAGTGCTGTTCCATGTGTCCGAGGTTCAGATGAAAAAAATATATATATCTATATATTGATAATATGATAGAATATATGTATGAACTATCCTTGATGTATTTCAGAATGCATGTCTAATTATTCTTGTAAATCATAGTGAAAGTAATGCTAAAGATTCAGAAAATTAACTTACAAAGTAAAATAAAGCATTTTCTTTAAGGTAGGTTTTTTTTTTATGTGAGGAAGAAGGAACCAAAGGCTGAGCCAGCAAAACAGTTCCTTCCAAGAAAAAAAAAACAAAAGAGAGCCAAATTCAAGATCCATTCATTTCAAGATGCCTGGACACACTGCGTTTGAAAGACTGGAGATCATAGGAAGTAGGAAATACCACTTTCTTGTTAGTAAATTGATGATGTAAGGTGGTTTAACAAGAAGCCATTCACAACACTACTACAGTAGCCTCTCAACCCTATCAGGAAATAATGGAAGAAACTCTGTAATGGGCCAAAGCTCTTTTACCCATTTGAGAGGAGCCTGTGGAGTTACATGGAGAGACAGACTGATAAATGAGGACGTGAAGGAGCGTTGTGGTGTGGATGTGGATGTGATGGGAAGCATTAGGAGAAACACACTGAGATGGTTTGGCCATGTGGAGAGGATGGAGAGTGAGAGACTAATGAGGAGAGTGTATGTGAGTGAGGTGCATGTGGAGTTACATGGAGAGACAGACTGACAAATGAGGACGTGAAGGAGCGTTGTGGTGTGGATGTGGATGTGATGGGAAGCATTAGGAGAAACACACTGAGATGGTTTGGCCATGTGGAGAGGATGGAGAGTGAGAGACTAATGAGGAGAGTGTATGTGAGTGAGGTGCATGTGGAGTTACATGGAGAGACAGACTGACAAATGAGGACGTGAAGGAGCGTTGTGGTGTGGATGTGGATGTGATGGGAAGCATTAGGAGAAACACACTGAGATGGTTTGGCCATGTGGAGAGGATGGAGAGTGAGAGACTAATGAGGAGAGTGTATGTGAGTGAGGTGGAGGGGGGGAGAGGGAGGGGGAGGCCAAGGATGAGATGGATGGATGGATTGGAGAGGTATATGAGAGAGGGGGGGGCTGTGAGCTGGCAGCAGGGCAGTGAAATGGCAGGGGACAGGACAACATGGAGGCGATTTGTTTGTGGCCACCCCTTATGGGATTAAGGCGTCTGGCAATAGATAGATAGATAGACCACTTTTACCCTCACTTCCTAATGCCATTCGCTGCTTCACCAGTACTGCACACTGCCCACTTCTGGCCAGTCCACTACATGTCAGTAGCCTTCTGTTACCCCACCATTTAGTAGGAATGGACTGTAGCACCAGTCGAGCAGGGCAGTACTCCCGAGGTGGATGGAAAGCTGATGACAGGGAGTGCTGGAGCTCCCGTTTCATCAGCCCTCGGGACTAGTTCCTGACCATCCCCCTTTGCTGAACTTTTTCAGTGTCTCAGTTACACAGAGAGTAGGCCAGCATGCTCTCCAGTACAAATTTCTCTAACTATCTTCACCAAACTACATGCACAGTACACACTACACTTCCTATTCAAAATTCACCAAAAATGGCATCGATTCACCAAGCCTCGGAGTCCCCAGGGGGGGGGGGGACATAAATGCCCCCGCCATCTGCCCCTCTCCCGGTGACGACTCGAGGTGCCTGGAACCACTGTCTGACTCTCTTCTTCATTTCTGCAACATTCGCTGCCTTTCATCTAACTTTCACTCTGTTGAGCACCACCTCTCCTCCTCTAAACCTCACCTTCTTTTTCTAACGGAGACTCAGCTGTCTGAGGCAACTGACAGCAAACCCTTTTCTGTATCCTCCTACTTTCTCTATACTCATTTCAAAGCCAAAGGTGGCTGTTGTGTATATATATACGCAATGACTTATCTTGCTCCTGTGTTCCTGAACTTGATTCTTCTGAATTCTCCACACTCTGGCTTCGGCTTTCCTGTCATTCTCTGACTAAATATATCTGTGCTGTTTACTTATCCCCTAATTCTACTGACTATCAAAAATTCTTCGACTATTTTACTTCTACGATGGAACACATTCTGTCCATTTCTCCTTTCTCTGAAATCTCCATTCTTGGAGATTTCAGTGTTCACCATCACCTTTGGCTCTCCTCTCCTTTCACAGATCCACCTGGTGAACAAGCCTACATCTTTTCTATCCTTAATGACCTAGAGCAGCTTGTACAGCACCCTACCCGTATCCCTGACCGCCTTGGAGAGAGCTCCAACATACTTGACCTCTTCCTCACAACTAATCCTTCTGCTTACTCTGTTAATCTTTTCTCTCCGTTGGGCTCCTCCGATCACAACCTTATTACCTTAACCTGTCCTATCACTCCGGTACGACCTGTGGACCCTCCAGGGAAACGTCGTCTGTGGCATTTTGGAGCCGCGGACTGGGAGGCCCTCAGGCAGTACTTCTTTGATTTTCCCTGGAATGATTATTGCTTCCATGGCCGTGAGCCATCAGAGTGTGCCTTGCGGATTACGGAGGTTATTCTCTCGGGCATGGAAGCATACATTCCTTTCTCATATCCATTGACTAACGCAAGAAAGCCTTGGGTTTAATCACGCTTGTTCTAATGCTGTCCGCAACAAGGAGAAGGCCTACAAAAGGTACCGAAGCCAACCCACCCCTGAATCACATCATCTTTACGTCTCTGCCCGGAATCGTGCTAAGTCTGTTCTTCGCTGTACTAAAAATAATTTCATCCATACTAAATGCTCTCAACTCTCCAACTCGAATTCTTCCCGCTCCTTCTGGCACCTTGCCAAAAATCTTTCTAACAACTTTACCTCATCATCCTTCCCTCCTCTTTTCTACTCTGATGGTTCTGTAGCTATTTATTCTACAGATAAAGCAGATCTCTTCGTACAGACTTTCTCCTCCAATTCCACCTTAGACGATTCCGGTGCTGTTCCTCCATCGCTTCCCCCCTCTGACTTCCTCATGGCTGACATTAAAATTTCTTCAGTTGATGTATTTTCTGCCATCACTGGCCTCAGTACTAACAAGGCATATGGGCCTGATGGAGTCCCTCCTGTTGTTCTCAAGAACTGTGCTTCTGTGCTTACACCCTGCCTAGGCAAACTCTTTCGCCTTTGTCTGTCAACTTGTACCTTTCCTTCTTGCTGGAAGTTTGCTCTCATTCAGCCAGTCCCAAAGAAGGGTGACCACTCCCAACCCTCCAACTATCGTCCAATTGCTTTAATGTCCTGTATTTCAAAGGTTTTCAAGTCAATTCTTAATAGAAAAATTTTAAGACATCTTTCCTATCACAACCTTCTTTCCGATCGTCAGTATGGGTTCCGTCAGGGACGCTCCACTGGCGATCTTCTCACCTACCTTTCAGACTCCTGGTCATCCTCCTTTCGGGACTTTGGCGAAAGCTTTGCCATTGCACTTGACATCTCAAAGGCTTTCGATCGAGTCTGGCATAAATCTTTAATTTCCAAACTGCCCTCCTACGGTTTCTATCCTTCTATCTGTGCCTTCATCGCTAGCTTCCTTTCTGGTCGTTCTATAGCCGCTGTTGTAGACGGCCATCGTTCTTCTCCTAGATCTATCAACAGTGGTGTTCCTCAGGGCTCTGTCCTATCACCAACTCTCTTCCTTTTATTCATCAATGATCTTCTAAGCTGTACATCTAACCCTATCCACTCATACGCTGATGACTCCACACTTCACCTTTCCATTCGGTTCCCGCAATGCCCATCTCAGCAGTTACTTCAAGAAACAAGGGATGAGACTATGGCACACCTAATGTCTGACTTGGCTCGTATCTCTGACTGGGGTAAAAATAATATGGTTGTCTTTAATGCATCTAAGACTCAGTTCTTACACCTATCAACCCGACAAAATCTTCCACAGGTATACCCACTAATGTTTAATAATATTCAGCTTAATCCTGCATCATCCTTGAACATGCTTGGGGTTTCATTTACTCAGGACTTATCTTGGAAAGATCATATTACATCTCTTGTAAAATCTGCTTCCAAGAGATTGGGTGTGCTAAGCCGACTCCGCTCTTTCTTTACCCCTGCACAATTGTTGACTCTATACAGGGGTTTTATCCGCCCTTGTGTGGAGTACAACTCTCATGTGTGGGGAGGCTCTCCACATACAGCTCTTCTCAATAGGGTGGAGTCAAAGGCTTTTCGTCTCATCAACTCTCCTCCTCTTACTGGCTCCCTTCAACCTCTGTCTCTTCGCCGCACTGTGGCATCTTTATCTCTTTTCTATCGCTACTTTAATGGTCACTGCTCCTCTGAACTGTCTGCTTGCATTCCTCCACCTCTACGACGGGCGCGTAGCACCCGTCTGGCAGCAAACTCTCATCCCTTTTCTGTCCAACTCTCTAATGCAAGAGTTAACCGTTACTCCCAGTCTTTCATTTATGCAACAGGTCAGCTCTGGAACTGTCTCCCTCTGTCTGTATTTCCTGCTGCCTATGATCTCCAGTCTTTCAAATGCAGTGTGTCCAGGCATCTCAAAATGATCGGATCTTGAATTTGGCTCTCTATTGTATTTTGTTTTTCTCTTGGAGGGAACTGTTACTGCGGTCTCATGGCCTTTGGTTCCTTCTTCCTCGCATAAAAAAAAAAAAAAAAAAAAAATTAGTGACTAATGACAAAACCCTGTGAGTACTTGTAGTGCAGCCTGCCACAGAGGCTCATAATATTCTCATGGATGGAAAGGCTGTTCTTAAGTTACATCATCATCAGCATCTGGACCTCCTTTCCCACCTTAGGGCAGGGTGAGGAGTAGCAGTGTCCAGACAGCCCAAATTTGCCCAGTCCAATGGGCCACGCATCCATTCACTCATCCTTCAAGTCCCCAGAATCCTGGCTCTATCTGATATGCCAAAACATTCACCACGTTCTGTAGCTTCACATAAATGTCCGTTCTCAAGTTCTATCTATCTATCTATTGCCAGACGCCTCAATCCCGTTTGGGGTGGCCACAAACAAATCGCCTCCAAGTCACCCTGTCCCCCGCCATTTCACTCCCCTGCTCCCAACTCACACCCCCCTCTCTCATATACCTCTCCACCCCATCTCTCCATCTCATCCTCGGCCTCCCCCTCCCTCTTTCCCCCTCCACCTCACTCTCATACACTCTCTTCGTCAGTCTTTGACCCTCCATCCTCTCCACATGGCCAAACCACCTCAGTGTGTTCCTCATAACGCTTCCTATCACATCCACATCAACACCACAACGCTCCTTTATATCCTCATTCGTCAGCCTGTCTCTCCATGTGGCTCCACAGGCTCCTCTTAAATAACTCATTTCCACTGCTCTCACTCTTGACTTGTGTCCTTCCAACAATGTCTCAAGTTACCACTATTAAATTCTGGTGAGATTACAAGGCTGATAGGACTCAATAATGAAACCTTATCATGAGCAATAGGAGCACCTGGAGTAGCTGGAAAAATTAGTGACTTCTCTTCACCAGTTGTCTCAGTCATCACCTTTGTTATAAGCAGTAAGCAGACTGATACTTCTTCACATCATGACGTCTGTAAAGAAAGTCTTATATAATACTGTACACATGTCTTAAGTTATAACCAAAATAACTGAACCTCATGTAAGTAGATAACTTTGTGAAATGCTACAAACTCAATCTGTACTGAGAAAGAAATTCATCCATTGTCCTAAGTAATAATAGTACATATTTTTGAGCAACTTACCAAACCCTCAGTGATGGATGGCACTGGGGTCCACACCACAGCTTGTTGTGGTGCAGAGTAGGACTGTGGTACACCATTTGAGTGCCAGTGCTCTGTGTGTGTGTGTGTGTGTGTGTGTGTGTGTGTGTGTGTGTGTGTCTCTCTCATGGTGCCAGTAGTCTGTAGAGGTCATTTATAAGTTCTAAGTAAGCCTTTTCCCTTTACTCACTGGTCCCCCAAAGTAATCACAGTAATATTAGTACTTTAATATTAAGGCTTCATGGATGTAATGGGATTGGATTTGAACTGCCTGCCATCCTTAACTCAGATACCCACACACCTAATGTCACTGTTCTTTCCACTTTCCCCTCTATCTATCTATCTATTGCCAGACGCCATAATCCCATAAGGGGTGGCCATTTGACTTTGAGTTAGTTGTTTTACAGGGAGGGGCACTAACCCTCCACCAACCCACTTGCTGACACGTAGGGAGCACGTATGGTTTGGTTGTATGGTTACCACCCAGTGTTGTAAATGGTTTCTTGGCTTACAGGAAACCATTTGGCTTGTCACTCAACGTAAAGCCACCTGTAAAGGAAAGAAAAGCAATAAGAAGTGATAGGAAAGATGGGAGAAATAGGAAGAGAGGAGGGCAGGCACAGAAAAAGAATGATAAAGGCAAAGGAAGAAGTAGGCAGCACTACATCAAGTGAGTGGATGATGGTCGCCACAACCTATCACCAGTTCCCTAAAGTCCTAGTAAAACTGAATTATTAAAAACAGACAAGTGTACGATAACAATAGTATATGATAATCCTTCCTCACATATTAAATTCTATCTGTCTATTGCCAGATGCCTTAATCCCGTAAGGGGTGGCCACAAACAAATCGCCTCCATGTCGCTCTGTCCCCTGTCATTTCTCTGTCCTGCTCCCATCTCACAACCCCTTCTCTCATATACCTCTCTATTCCATCCCTTCATCTCATCCTTGGAATCCACCTCATTAACATACACTCTCCTCATCACTCTCTCACTCTCCATCCTCTCCACATGGCCAAACCACCTTCATGTGTTTCTCCTAACATTTCCCATCACATCCACATCCACACCACAACGCTCCTTCACTTCCTCATTCGTCAGCCTGTCTCTCCATGTGACTCCATAGGCTCCTCTTAAATAACTCATTTCCACTGCTTTCACTCATGACTTGTGTCCTTCCAACAACGTCCAAGCTTCACTTCCATACGTTAGAGTTGGTATCACAATACTGTCATGTAGTAACTTTTTCACTTCCATGCTCACTTCCCTGTTTCTTATCACTGCTTTCAAAGAACCAGCAACCTTTCTTCCCTGCTGTACCCTTTCAAGCACTTCACCCTCCAAACCTCCATCCTTACTCATCACACTACCCAAGTACTTAAACGTACTCACATTTTCCAATTCCTCACCATCCAACCTCGCTGTACATTCACTGACTTCACCTCTCTTGAAGACCATCACTTTACTCTTCCTTACATTCACCTTTAGATTCGGTTTCTTACACACTCTCCCAAACTCATCCACCAAGCCTTGCAGCTCCCCTTTGTCTTCACTCAACAACACAGTATCATCTGCAAACAACAGTACAGGGAGTTTCCAAACATTATCCTCTCATTCATGGTGCCAATTTTGCTAAGGAAAAAGTTGGTGAATGGAATTTTCCCTCGTCCCATCCCTGCAGCTGGCTCCTCTTGCCTTTGTTCATAACACAACATGGAGCAGAGCTGGGCTAGGTCCCTCTCACATTCCTGCTTCCTGTGGATCTGTAGGTTATTTGGCCCTCCTAAAGAGGTTAGTACGTACACATATATTCCTCATAGACACATTAAATATAGCTTGAAGTAGCTCTAGCATAAACTGACAAGTGATTAACAAGAAAAATGAAGTGAATGGCATGTTTGAAAAAGCCTTTGTTCATTGTGGCAGTGTTTTAGTACAGAATAATTCCTGTATGCCAGTTTATAACCTTGTAAAAATTTATAGTAGTATGTGTTAGCTCCATGCTGTTGAGTTCAGGAGTAGTACAAAATGATGGCTGGATGAACGAGGTATAGTTCATTACAATACCAAGAGGTCAGGAACAATGGCGCAGATATCTGTAGGACTGAACAGCAATAGGTGTAGAGGTATGTGTGCCACATTAACTTGTGTATGACTGACATTAACTTCATGTATTATTTTCAGGAGGGTGGCCATGTGAAGAGGATGGGGAGCGAGAGGCTAATGAGGAGAGTGTATGTGAGTGAGGTGGAGGGGGGGAGAAGGAGGGGGAGGCCAAGGATGAGGTGGAGGGATGGAATGGAGAGGTATATGAAAGAGTGGGGGTGTGAACTGGGAGCAGGGCAGTGAAATGGTGGGGGACAGGGCATCATGGAGGCAGTTTGTTTATGGCCACCCCTTGTGGGATGAAGATGTCTGGCACTAGGTAGATAGATAATGTCACCATTGAGATAACAGCCCCAGGTGCCATCAGGGAAGAAGGCTGTCTCTTCTGCTGTACTTGTTTTTACTCTTACTTGGCCTTAAAATAACATCTTCTTGAAGGCTTAGTTGTAACAATAGATTAAGGCCAGATAACTGTGCCAGTCACAAAAATTACTATAGAAACACTGTACAGCAGTAACACAGTCTCACTCTGCCGTTGACCTGTGAAATACGACAGAGAAGAATAAAGATCTGGGCCAAGTTAAGGTGAAGAAGGTGTTGTTAAATATGTGCCAGTCTCCTCCATTGGTAGTGTGAATAACTAAGTCTCACAGGTGTAAGTCCTAATTTTATGGGAACAAGAAGGACATGTAAACACTGGCCCATTTTTTGTTCAGGATACAAATGTGAATGCAGTGGAATGCAGGCTGAAATTACCCTCTTACAGTCCACCATCTTTTTTCAGGGGATAGGGAGGAGTTGAGGAACTTTTGTTTAGCTAGGCAGCTTGGTTATGTCAGTGTCATTGCTGGCAGAGATTTTATTAGTAAGTCATATAAGCAAAGAACATCTGTATAAGCTAAAAACAACTTTTCCACAGGTGCGTCCAGACTTCCTGCTGCTACGTACTGTTGCCCTTGGCTTAATCACATGGGTCAGTGTACTACCAACTCCAGAGTGGGTAGAGGCTCATGTCCCGTCCTCTGTCCTGACACACGTACGCTGTGGCGGCAGCCAGTCCACCCCAGGCATAGACGATGAATCCATACATCAGGTAGTGGACACGTGGAGCTGGGGCTGTACTTCGGTTGTTGGGGAGTAGTTTTGGTCCACTGAAAGATAAATTTCCTTGTGTAATACCTAGACAACTATACAGTACATCTTTGATATCTCCAAGTTGGCAGGCTAGACTGATTTAACCTGCAAGATATACTGAGCCAGTTGCATTACCCATGTGTTGCTGTGTTGTTGCCTACCCCCAGCATGCTGCTGCTTCAGTGTGCTGCTGTGTTAATGCATTGCAACCAGTGATAAGTGACCAAAATGCACCTCAGCACCACCACACCACCTCCCTGAAAGGCTCCCTGACTCAGGTCATGGAACTGAAATGTCTTTCCTTTCAAGACAAACTCAGTAAGAAAATCTCCTTCTAATGTTTGCTGAAGTCAGTGCCTGTGCCTCTTACATAGATGTAGAGGGTAAGGGAGGAAAGTTATCAGTTGTTGCTAACCCAGCAAAGGCCAACCCTCAGAGATGCAGAGGTATTGAGGGTTTTACTGTACAGTACAGTACAGTTTTGAACATGTGTACTGTGATGGAATAGATATTGTAATTGTACAGTGCTATGCTGCCCCAGTCTGTCTGATTGAGTAGACCAATCAGACACAGGCAGCTGCCCTCACTGGGCCATCCCATGCAGTGGGCTGATGTTCTTATGTGGCTGACAGAAGATGTGGTTCCTGGGTGGACACTGCATTTACATCACCCAGTTAACAGGGGCACCATAATAGGCCCTGCGTCAACCTGATTCTTGGTACTGTATATGGTTACCACCCAGTGTTGTAAATGGTTCCTTGAGTAGCAGGAAACCATTTGACCCATCACTCAGTGTAAAGCCATGTGAAATGGAAGGAAGAGTAGTAGTAGTAGAAGTTGTTCCCTAGGCAGTCTGGCCGAACAGCCCCAAGCCCCTTTAGGAAGGCCATGGCCGAGACCGGGCTTTCCCACAGGGCTTTCAAGGAGTGTATGTTGTGTTGTTGGCGTAGGTGATTGTGTGCAATGCAGTCTTGCATAATATGCTTAATAGTATGATGCTGTGTTGCAGATTGTGAGCAATGCAGTCTTGCATAATATGCTTAATAGTATGGGGTGCTGTGTTGCAGGTTGTGAGCAATGCAGTCTTGCATAATATGCTTAATAGTATGGGGTGCTGTGTTGCAGATTGTGTGCAATGCAGTCTTGCATAATATGCTTAATAGTATGGGGTGCTGTGTTGCAGATTGTGTGCAATGCAGTCTTGCATAATATGCTTAATGGTATGGGGTGCTGTGTTGCAGATTGTGTGCAATGCAGTCTTGCATAATATGCTTAATAGTATGGGGTGCTGTGTTGCAGATTGTGTGCAATGCAGTCTTGCATAATGTGCTTAATAGTATGGGGTGCTGTGTTGCAGGTTGTGAGCAATGGAGTCTTCCATAATGTGCTTAATAGTATGGGGTGCTGTGTTGCATCCTGGACAGGCATCAGCGACGGAGTCATACAGCCTCTTCTGGTAGCTTAAGAGGGCTGGATGATGCCCACATCTCAGCCTGGCCAGGTGGACCCTGTCCTCACGAGGAAGATAGGATTCAGAAGGGTGGATGTCAGGAGGCCGTGCATGCAGCTGTGTGTTGTCTTTAAGTGACTGAATGGAGCAGCGAGTGATCTGAGTGTGGATATGCTTCTGGAAGCTGGTCTGAGGTGGGCGAGGGGGGAGAGATGACAGTATTTGTGTATGGTATCGTGTGCTGAGTGTTGTTTTGATGTTCCTTGGTGTGGGTGGATGTGCTGCCATGTAATGTAATGGATGTTGTGGGTTTGTGGAGGCTGCTGCAAGAAACTGGGTGCCTCTCATGTCTAGGTGATCCTTGACTTTGAGGACTTTGGTTTCTTGATGTAGATTGTCTGTGGGTGTAGTAGCTGTGCAGCCTGTGATTATTTTTAGGGCTTTGTTCTGTATGGTCTGTAGAGTGTTGTAGTGTGTTTTGGTGAGGTTAGGAGCCCAGGCAGGGCTTGCATAATTCATCACTGAACGTATGTATTGTTTGTATACTGTGGTGGTGGTTTCTTTGTTGTGTCTGAATGTTGTATGGGCAAGTGACCTCAAAGCATCGAGTCTTGGTGTTATTTTATTTTTAATGTTTGTGCTGTGTTGTTTAAATGACATTAATGTATTGTATGTTACACCAAGGATTTTGGCTGTGTGTGTGTGGTAGGGGAGTGTTGTTTATGGTGAGGTGTGTGATGTGACTGTGTTCTGCTGTCCAGTTTGTGAGAAGAGTCACTGTAGATTTGGCTGGGGCTGTTTTGAGCCTGTTTGTGGTGAACCATTCATGTAGTGTGTTGAGGTAAGGTTGAATGATGTGTGCAGCTGTGTTTGCGTTTTGGTGCATACATCGTTTTTGTTTTCGTTGTCTTTTTTAAAGGCTCCAACATGCTTGCATGTGTCGGCCTTGGTCACCTAATGGCGGCTCTCCATGCTGCACAATCCATTGCAGCCTCCCTGTTCAGTCCCTTAACCCTGAGGTCACACTTAATGACCTCGTCCCATGTCTTTCTCAGTCTACCCCTCATAACCCCACCCCCAATATTAACACTTCTCACCTTCCTCACCCAATTATCTTCCCCCATCCTCTCCACATGTCCAAACCACCTCAATCTACCTCTCCTCATCACAACATCAATACACTCCAGTCCCATCCTACCTCTCAACTCTTCCATCGTAAACCCAGCCCCTCCAGGCTTTGGACGCAGGGACACACTGCACGTCCACCTAATCATTGTCATTTCTGTACGTCTGAGCCGGCGAATATCTTCCTCCTTCACTGCCCAGGTCTCACTACCATACAGCATTACACTCCTAACACATGCTGCATACAAAGACCCCTTAGCACATAGGGAGAGTCCTCTCAATGTCAGGAGAGGCAAGAGCTCCCTGAACTTCTTCCAACCACTTCTCACCCTAGCCACAGAGCTAGCTCCAGCCCCACCTCCAGCACACAACATGTCTCCCAAATAACAAAACTCTTCCACACACTCAAGAGATTCACCAGTAAGTTCAATCCTTTCACGTCTGACAATCTCCACCTGCTCACCCCGGCACGCCGTACACATAAACTCAGCATTATCTCGCAGTCTACCTCTGATACCACTACAGCTCTTATGCACCCGTTTATCACACACACCGCACAAGATTGAATTACTTCCCACGCCCTTGTGGCAAACTGCACATGGCCACTCTTCCTCGTCTTTGACAGTACCTCCACCAACCCTAGATATCATCACTTGTTTTATCTGCATTTACCCTTAAACCCTTGTGCCCCATACCATCGCTCCACTTCCTAAACCTTTCCTCCGCCTCCCTTTCGTTCTCTGCAATCAACACCAAATCATCAGCATACAACAACTCCCACGGGAGTCCGTTTCTAAAGTCAAGTGGAAGGGCTTCAAGTACCATGATAAACAACATGGGACTCAAGACTGACCCCTTTTGCACACCAACATTCACGGAAAACTCATCACTCACATCTCCATTCACTCTCACCTGGGTGTGAGCACCCACACACATGGCCATAACCACCCTAACCAGCCACTCCTCCAAGCCAAGCTTTCTCATTGCCCACTTCACCACCTCTCTAGGGACTCTGTCAAAGGCCTTTTCCAAATCAACAAAAACAAAAAATAAAGATCCCTTCTCCTACCAATATATTTTTCCTGAAGCTGTCGAACAATGAATATGGCATCAGTGGTCCCCCTACCTGGCATAAACCCAAACTGCATCTCATCAATATTCACTCTTTCTCTAATCATACCTTCTAAAACTCTCTCCATTACCTTCATTATCTGATCTAAAAGCTTTATACCTCTATAATTTCCTCTTTCCAAGGCATCACCCTTCCCTTTATACACATTTACAATTACACTCTTCAGCCAATCATCTGGGACAACACACTCATAAATAATCCTGTTTATCAGGTCAGTGACTAAACTCACCCCTATATCGCCTGAGACCTTCAACATTTCGACAGTCAACCCAGACACACCTGCTGCCTTCCCCACCCTCATCCTGCCTATTGCCTCACTCACAGTAGCAGTATCAATCAAAGGCCAAAGGCCAGACACTGGATCTGCTGGCTCCAAACCTTCCCTGTCCCAGTCAAACTCCTCATTCAACAACCGGTTATAATGCTCTCTCCACGCATCTTTAATATCCTCACTGTTCACCACTACCCTTCCTTCATCATTCTTCACACACTGCTCACCTGTAATATCCCGATTATCCCTCTTCACCTGACCTGCCACCCTAAATATATTTTTCCTTTCCCCATGATTTAGGTTATCAAGTAATTGTCTCTGTGACTCAGACTTTGCCCTGTATACCTCTCTCCTAGCGCTACGCTTGGCAGCCAAATATTCCTCTTTGCCACCACCCTTCTTCCATTCCCGAAAAAGCCTTCTTTTCTCCTTAATTGCAGCTTCTACACCCTCATCCCACCACCAAGTTACTTTATGTCTTTGTGGTCCTCTTGTCCAGCTGCATGTTACATCAGTAACTCTCAAGAAATTGTTCTTGAGGGCTCTGTACTGTTCATTAATGCCTCTGTCTACAGCTGCCTGTTCAGCCACCACTCTCCGCAACTCGCTATAGAAGGCATCCCTTACTACTTGGTTTTTCAGCTTCCATATTTTCCTCCTAGGCACATAAGTCCTCTTTTTCATCACTTGTTCTTTAAGCACCATATCACAAATCAATAGTTTGTGCTGCTGCACACACTCCTCACTTCCTATAACTTTAACATCCCTCACTAACCTCCTATCGGCCCTCCTAACCAGAAAATAATCTATCTGACTGCTATTTCCCCCAGACTCATACGTAATTAACCTACTGTCTCTTTTCCTAAAATATGTGTTGCACACAATCATGTCCGTTGCCTCCCCAAACTCGAGTATCCTTTCCCCTTCTGGGTCTTAAAATTTTTTTTCTACACACCTCATGGGGCGGCATAGGATTGAATGATGGATGATCGATTATTATTTTTAACCAGTTTTGTTCTGATCCCATTCACAACAGAGGTGCGAGGACAAGTGATCAGCCACGTTAAGAGTGAGAGGGACTGCCAGTTGACACTTAAGTGTGCCTTCATACTCACCCTTCTTGATGCCCAAAGTAATTAATGTATTGAAGGTTATAATTGTTTTTAGTAAAATACATTTTATGTCCACTTGATTAAAAATGATCTTATTCTTTCTTTATCATTTGCATTGTTTGTGAAAGTTGTCATATTGGTAGTAATGGTTGTATTACATCATAAAAATAATAATTATAATTGTAGAAGGTGGTGGAGCAATCATCCTCTCTCCCTTTGTCTAATCTCTTCCCCCACTCATGTTTAGTGGGTTAAGGTGGTCCAGCTGGATGGACACTGTAAGGGTTACATCTGAGGGGTGGCCAAGTGAGGCTGGTAACCGTTGCCTCGTTGGCACTGAGTACCTCCAGCTGCCTGTGTAATAGGCCACAAAATACCATTAGTTGGTGTTGTATTAGCTCCTGGGTCCACATTCTCATCACTCAAGGAAGCTGCCTAGCATCTTTTCCTTAGCTAATTATTTATGGATAGGGCTGCCTACTGTCAGTTTATATGTTATTTATGCTGAGTATGGGGGTATTGTAATGATTTAAATGACAAGATGACAGTAAGGAGTAATAAGCAGAATAATCACTTAGGAGAAATATTAGGCAGTTTCTAACTGATGGGCCTTGGTCATCCCCCTTCCCCCCCCAATCCTACTGTTCACCCAACTTTTTTTTTTTTTTTTTTTTTTTTTTGAGAGGGTTGAGATGATTATTATCCCCCCCCCTGCATCCTTATTACCCTAACTTGTTGGTAGGTGGGGGCACTCACCATCCACTCACTGTGTAGTGCTGCTTTGGGTGTCTGCCCTTTCCTGGCTTCCTTCCTTCCTCTTCTGTCTTGCCTTCCTTCATTCTTTCCTCTTCTGCCTGTGGGTGACTCTACACTGAGTGACAAGTCAAATGGTTTCCTGTACACCAGGAAACCATTTACTGTGCTGGGTGGTAACCATATAACCAAATTATGGCACCTGCTGGTTTAGTGGGTAATTCAGGCACTCCAGTCAGATTGGGCCTATGTAGGTTAATATCCAAGGGATGGTTGGGGTATAATGCACATGTAATGCCACTCAGGGATGAGTGAGGCTGGTCACTTTCATCTTAAATGTCAGGACCAACTTGCCTAGCCCCGGGCTCCTACACTCTTCATGGGGCAGCATAGGGTTGGATGATGGATGGATGGATAACCCTAATTCCATTAAAACATCAGGTTAGGTAGGATCCAGGAAGAGAAAGCATATAAATAGTATTTTGTTATTTTGTTGTATCAAGATGTTACTGAAGGATGCCTTCATGCAGTGGCACTGATATAACCATGTAGCCAGTATAGAGGGATGCCTTCATGCAGTGGCACTGATATAACCATGTAGCCAGTATAGAGGGATGCCTTCATGCAGTGGCACTGATATAACCATGTAGCCAGTATAGAGGGATGCCTTCATGCAGTGGCACTGATATAACCATGTACCCAGTCTTGTTATCCCCCGAAAAGGAGGAGGACTGACTGCAAGATAAGAGCATGAAGTTCACTGGTTCACCTTCAGAGGAGCCTGGGACTACAGCAGCAGGAAAAACATCATAAAGATGATGAATATGATGGCAATATTTCTTATTATGCTGATGATCAGTTATGATCATCAGCATAATAAGAAATATTACCATCATATTGATCTTTATCCATATTGATCTTTTTCCTGCTGTACTATAACACTAGGGCCCATATTGTCATCAGTAAAATTCATGATATATCCTAAGCAGTTACTATGTTTATTACTCTAGTAACACAGTGTCTCTCTCCCTACCAGGCTGCAGCAATCCACCCTCCCTGTTGTCCAAGCTCCTCAACTCACTGCTTCCAACATCTGTCATATCACTTGCTGAAGTGTTATTTATTGACCATAGGTAGAAGGTGGTCATGCAGATACTGTAGGTGTGTTTTGTACATATAAATGGTTGTATATTAATTGAACTGGACTAAAGTGATTATGTACAGAACATTTTTACACTGAAGGTTTTGTGTGTGGGGGGGGGACTATCATTGCTTTTTTTCTTTCTTTCTTTTTTAATCTTTCTCTTTTAATAAACAAAATAAATCACTTAGGAAAAGGTGTTGGGGAGCTTTATGCAGAGTATAGTGATATTGGAAGGATTTATGTAACACAGAATAGGACAGTAAGGTGTAATAAACAAAATAAATCACTTATGAAAAGGTTTTAGGGAGTTTCATGCAGAGTATGGTGATAGTGGAAGGATTTATGTAACACAGAAGAGGACTGTAAGGTGTAATAAACAAAATAAATCACTTAGGAAAAGGTGTTAGGGGGCTTTATGCAGAATATGGTGATATTGGAAGGATTTATGTAACACAGAAGAGGACAGTAAGGTGTAATGAAGATAAATTGCTTAGGAAAAGGTGTTAGGGAGCTTGCTTAGCCAACCATATAGACCAATGATACGGAATTATATTTTACCAAATCAATCCTAGTTTAAATTTTAAAAAACCGTTACTTGGATGGACAGCAAGGTGTAATCAAAACAAATTGCATAGGAAAAGGTGTTAGGGAGGTTGCTTAAGCGAGGCTACAGAGCAATGCTACAGAATTGATGAACTATTGTAAATATTAGCAAGGCAATTCTCAGCATTGGATAGTTTACATTTCAATTCCAATAACCGTTACTTGTTTTTCTCTCTCATGTCGTTGTGTGTTATCTAGTCAGTAGTTTGAATTGTAGAGAGGAAAATAAAAGCAGTAGTAATAGTGCCTTAACTCATTTGCCTTTGCTACTCAGCCTGGCAGCGTAGTAAGTAGAAAATGTGCTGGTGGTGGTGGTGGTGGTGGTGGTGGTGGTGGCAGTAGTAGTAGTAGTAGTAGCAGTAATAGCAGTAGTGGCAGTAGATAGTAGGTAATTGTGGTAGTAGTAGCAGCAGCAGTAGTAGTGGTGGTGGTAGTGGTAATAGTAGAAGTAATAGTAGTAGTGGTGGTAATAGTAGCAGTAGTAGTAGTATGAGTAATAGTAGTAGTGGTGGTGGTGGTGGTAACTGGTAATAGTAGTAGTAGTAGGAGTAATAATAGTAGTAGTGGTGGTGGTGGTAATAGTGGTGGTAGTAGTAGTGGAAGTAATAATAGTGGTGGTGGTGGTATTACAGTAGTACTAGTAGTAGTGGTGGTGGTGATGGTAGTAGTACTAGTACTACTGGTGGTGGTGGTGATGTAGTAGTAGTAGTAACCTTAGTCTCATTTATGTATTGCAGACTGAAGTACGCCTCTTTTAGTCCACCATCTTCCTTTCAGGGGATAGGGAGGAGCCCAGTGCACCATGTGAAGGCGTTCCTGCAGCTAAAATGGCCGATAGCAGCACCAATGAATACAAAGGAACTCCAACAAGGCAATTAAATCATTCTCTTCACCAGCAGGACATATGTTCGGTGTATTTCTTCATTTTCCAGTCGATATAATATCGCTTGTAACCTTTTTGCGTAACATACAGTAGTTTTCACCTAGTGCTGTAAGTTTGGAGTTAGTTTAGCGATACCTGCTAATATGGCTTCTTGGCTAGGTGGTTGGGGAGGCTCAGATGCACCTCTTGCTGAAATTTCACTGATTTCCCCCAAATTCTAGTTATTACAATTTCATTAGATCTTTTGGGATTCGTTTGTAAAATCTTGCTTAGTTATACTGTAGGATCAGTAACTGCCTAGTGGCCGTTGAGTGCGGGTGTGTGCCGGTGTGGCCTCCCGCAGCCGTCACGGCAGTCACTGCAAGCGCTGCGGGCCTCGCCCTCCTGACCATACCTACAGCAACATGGCTCAGACTGACCCCCGTGATAGTCTCCCGTCTTCGGAGAGTGACGGGGAGGGGCAAGAAGTACCTCCAACACGAGACACGAACGTGGATGGTGGTGCCGGTGCCACGGCACGAGGCACCGTGTGACACAAGTAACAGCACCGAGTGTCAACAAACGACAGCACACAGAGGAGGACGGCGATGTGCCAGCACCTGAACGTGTCACGGACTTTGGTGCCCCGGAGGAACGACCTGATGCCAGAGTGAAGCTGAATTTTCCCACGGATTGTGAGCGCTCCCTCTCAGACAAAGCCAAGTGGGCCATTTCAGTGGCAAAACAGTTTCCTGATTTTGAGGTGCTGTTCAAAGAAGGTTAGACACATCCATACATGACTGTGAACAGTGGCCCTGCAGTAGATGGCTTGACCAGTGATGGATTTCAGAGTGTTGTCTTGGAAGCTGTGATCAACCGCCCCCATTCCAGGATTATCACTCATGGTGTTCCTGTTAACTGGGCCATGGAGGACCCTGAGACCAGATAATGTCCTGTGAATGAAGAGAAGAATGGTTGGCCAATATCCCAGGTTGCAGCTTATTGCTTTGTTAGAGGGGGTGATTCCCGAGAAAGTATTCATCAAGGCACTGTACTACAAGAGAGTTGCACGCTATGTCTCGGAGCCTGACCTCTGCTACTGCTGTAGCAGGTGGGGACACCTGGCATGGAAGTGTAGTGCAGCATACAGGTGCCACTTCTGTGCCAGGAAGCATGAAGGTAACACCTGTCTGGAAAAAATCAAGAGGGGCGAACACTTCAAATCCAAGTGCTGCAACTGTGGAGGGGAACACAATGCCCACTCGTTCCTTTGTCCCCAGAAACCGCAAACGACCCCGGCACCACGACACACTGCCGCTCAACCTCATGTAGCCCAGCCACCATCGCTGCCTTTGACCGATGTTTGGGACACCCACTTTCAGGCCTCAGATTTTGCACATCTGGGGCAAACATCCGCTGCTGCACCCATGCATGGCCAGCCACCAGTACGTCCCGCAGAGTCCTTTGCAAGCCAGCCCCTAGGTGGTGATTCCGATCAGCATGAACCTACTGTAAGTCTACGGGACGTAGTTAGGGATCTTCAGTTGACAGTGCAAGACCTATCTTGGAGACTCCAGGAGGTGGAAACACGTTCTCAACAACAAAAACAACAACTAGAGGACTTCTTTGTTGAGAGTGACACAGAGGACGACAATTCTGCGGCCGAGGCTTCCACTCATCGAGGTCATGGCGGTGGCAAGGAGCCCGCTGCTGGACACGCGAACCCGACGGGGACTCGCCCTAAGTAAAAAACTGGGCCACCTCTCCATACCTAGATAGAGAATCTTACAAGGGACTATGATGCCTTGACCCGAAACATGGCAGAATTTAGGCATTCGATTGATCAGTTAACGGCAGCAGAACAACAGATAGCAGTGAGACCACAAGCCAATGGATAGCTCCCCTACACCTTCCTGACATGGAATGTAAACGGCTTATGGACTCTCTTTACTGACTTCCATTCTTATTTTATAGTGAACAAACCTGCTCTGATTGCCCTACAGGAGGTAGGACGTGATGTACCCCATCTAAGAGGCTATAGCGTTTTCACCCTGGCTCAAGATGAAGGCAGCTCCAGGGGCTTGGCAGTGTATGTTAAATCTAGTCTCCCTGTTACACTCTGAAAAAGGTGTACACAATGTAACTGAATACATAGTAGTCTGCTTACATTTGACAGCATACTCATTTATATTGTGAATATATATGTTCATGCTAGTTGCTTTCATATGGATTCCCTTCCCACATTCTCTGCTCGGGGACCTTAATGCCAGGCATGCAGATCTGGGTAGTGTTAAAACCTCCAGTGTCAATGGTGTGCGTTGGAAAAATTTCCTTGATGCTGTTGATACCGCTTTACTTACAGTTGAGAATGTTCCTACTCATATTCAGGGAGGCAAACTCGACTATGTAGTTTTGTTCAACTTTGAAACAAGTCCTGCTGAAACTCATGTACTCAGGTATTTACTCAGTGATCATTTCGCTCTAGAAACTTCTCTTACATTATGTACCACTATTTACAACCCAAGGAAAAGGTTAGTCATTCCAAATGTAAAATTACCTGAGCTCTTCCGCTATGTCCAGAAATGGTATCGGACACAAGGGGGTCCTTTATGAATGTTAACACTTTGTATGAAGATCTTGTTGCTGTTACTGAAAACTTTGCACAGCAGAAATAAGCTACCCCGAACAGTGGCCAGTAAACCTACACATGCCACTGATCCAGCAACACTGGCGTGGCAGAAGACACCGGCTAACTTGCAAAGGCGCTGGCAAAACAATCCTAGTGACAATGAGGTGCGTGATGGTTTGGTGGCAATTTCATAGAACCTGACTGAACTACGTCAGAAGGTCAGAAAACGACACTGGGATAGCTTCCTCACGACCACTGGGAGAACCAAGTGCCTGCAGGGAGTGTGGTACCCTGTCAACAGGATAAGAGGGAAAAGTAACTGCATAACCTGTGTACCAAACCCTGGTGACAAAGCCCAAACCTTGATCAACCAGTGGGCCAGTGCCTCTGCACAGTCAAGCCCCTGCCAGTAACAGAGACCACCACAGGCCTTTCAGCAATGCCCTGGCTGATGCCAATATTAATGTGAGGAATGACACCTGTCTTCCCATAACGTACGACCAATTACTTGTGCTGTAAAAAAAGGTAAATGGACCGCTCCAGGCCAGGATGGTATAACTTATGACATTATCAATGCTCTCCTTGCCGCACACTCGTGCTGGATTTGTTCAGCATGTCATACGCGGACAGTGAATGGCCCACATCCTGGAGGAGTGCAGTAATAAACCCAGTTCCAAAAGTCTGTGATGGTTTTTGCCCCATTACCCTAGTTAGCTGTATCTGTAAAATGACAGAAAGAGTTGTTCTAAATAGGTTGTTGTACAAGACTGGCGATCAGTTGTCTCCTAACTTA
Source organism: Coenobita brevimanus (assembly GCF_032717465.1). Classification (NCBI taxonomy): domain Eukaryota; kingdom Metazoa; phylum Arthropoda; class Malacostraca; order Decapoda; family Coenobitidae; genus Coenobita; species Coenobita brevimanus. The sequence continues at coordinate 40,291,922 of NC_137044.1, forward strand.
CATGGTTTTTTGAAAGAGAAGGCAACGAGTGATTGTTTTGTCAAGTGTCTCAGTAATACTAGATCAACTTGAAAGGTGCGTTTGACAAAGCAAACAGGGAGGTAATTCTGGAGGAACCAGTGGCCAAAGGGGTTGAAGGGAAATTACTTGGGTGGATAAGATCCTGTCTCTGTCACCGGTCAGCACGGGTTTGGTTGCAGGGACAGTTTGATGAAAGAGAAATTGAACTGGGCACTCCACAAGGTGATGTTCCCAGTCCGATGCTTTTCAATATATTAATGGAAAAAATTGCATGCCACACTTTCCTTCCAGGTACGGAGGTAATTATCTATGCTGTTACATCTTACTCCAGTGCCAATCCCCTTCCATTTTATGTGAAGCCTTGCACCAGCTGGAGGCTGTGTGTGTGTGTGTGTGTGTGTGTGTGTGTGTGTGTGTGTGTGTGTACATGGGACTCGTTATTAGTGATTCATAAACCAAATTTCAGGGATTACAGAAGCGTTGCAAACTCCCTTGTGTAAATTCTACTAAACCAGAACAAGTGAGTACCTACAAATACCTCGGGGTCCAGCTTAGCTATTATAAAGGTCCAGACTGCATTGATTACGTTTGCAATCAGAGTCTTCCTAGACTTGCGCCACTATGAGTCTTGCCTAATAGAGGAAGAGGAGTTGGCATTCCATTACTCAGAAGGATGTACATTAGTACTATTAGGTCATTGATGGATGATGCAGCTCCTGTCTTGGTACAACACAGTCGAAACTACCTTAAGAAATTAAAAGCTGTACAAAATGAGGCCATGAGGATAGTCCTGGGTTGTCCCAAGACAGCCAAAATTGAGGTCATGCGGGCTGAACTGGAACTGCCAAGTATGGTAGCTGGGATACAGGAAACTGCGTCACGTACAGTAGTCAGGATGATTAAATACGGGTGTGAAAGCCTAAGACACTCCCTGACGACCTTCCATAACAATAGTGGTTCACCTGCAACCACGTATCTCGGTTGTATGTACAAACTGTTGAACCCCTTCAGTGTCATATCTCCTTGCATTAATTTAATACAAACACGAGGCGGGGCCACCTGGAGTCCTGGTAGAGTAAGTGTGGACAGAGAGTAACTCCACAAGCCCAAAGATCATTGGCTGCCCTGTGACCTAAATCCCACTTCATGACACAGCTGGAGACAATAGGTGGTCACCAGACTGTACACATATATTGTGACGGGGGTGTACATGGCACCAGGTGTGGGTGTGACCTGTTCATTAGGGAGTATCACGTCACCAGACTGTACACATATATTGTGACGGGGGTGTACATGGCACCAGGTGTGGGTGTGGCCTGTTCATTAGGGAGTATCACGTCACCAGACTGTACACATATATTGTGACGGGGGTGTACATGGCACCAGGTGTGGCTGTGGCCTGTTCATTAGGGAGTATCACGTCACCAGACTGTACACATATATTGTGACGGGGGTGTACATGGCACCAGGTGTGGCTGTGGCCTGTTCATTAGGGAGTATCACGTCACCAGACTGTACACATATATTGTGACGGGGGTGTACATGGCACCAGGTGTGGCTGTGGCCTGTTCATTAGGGAGTATCACGTCACCAGACTGTACACATATATTGTGACGGGGGTGTACATGGCACCAGGTGTGGCTGTGGCCTGTTCATTAGGGAGTAGGAGTCGCCCACACAGTACGTGGACACTGTCATTTCAAAAAGACTCCCTGACTGTCTTCTTTCCACAAGGGCCCACACAGACAGTCCTGGTATTACTAGACAGCCCCATGACAGCATGACAATTGGCAGCACTAGCTGTCTTCACTATGTAAATGTGTCTCAGAATACTGCTGTAACCTATGGCCAGAGAGATGGGCTTTAGGCCACTGTTCTGATGAGACTGAGACTGGGTTATAAATATTGGTCCTTTACCAGAGAAGATCCAGTAGCATGTGCAGTGTGTGGGGCAGCTGCGGCACACACACTGCATCACTACATAATGCAATGTCCACCAACTGCTAACTACACAAACCCACACCTTCTGACGCTGACTGACCAAATCACAGGGTTAATTAAGGAAAACCTGTGGCTTGCCATTCTCCGTGAATATCCTGAATTTGTAGGCCAGTACTAGCAAGCACTACGTTAAACATGTCTATTTACACTTACAAACACTTGCTGTCCTTCGTTCTATCTTCCACACACCAGCAACATTCATCAAGCACTCCGCTACCTAGCAATAGCCACTAACAACTGTGCTTCCAAGCCAGTGTAAGGGAAAATACTATTATCTTTACAAAATGAGGGTCATGTACAGACTGTATGATCAACTAAACGGTTGTGATGATATGAAACGGGGAAAGAGAGGCGTAATCTTAGAGGGTGTGTGTGCCTTATGTTACCTAGCCATAGTTGCTGACAAATGTACTGCTTCAAGCCAATGTAAGAAAAACGCTGCTGTGTACCAGTGAAGAATATGTATAAAATGTATGTACAACAAAAGGAAGGGAAAATCTGAAACGAAGAGAGAGTGTAGTGGTTGGAGAGTGTAGTAGGTGTGATGGTGGTGGAGGGTGTAGTGTAGTGGTTGGAGAGTGTAGTAGGTGTGATGGTGGTGGAGGGTGTAGTGTAGTGGTTGGAGAGTGTAGTAGGTGTGATGGTGGTGGAGGGTGTAGTGTAGTGGTTGGAGAGTGTAGTAGGTGTGATGGTGGTGGAGGGTGTAGTGTAGTGGTTGGAGAGTGTAGTAGGTGTGATGGTGGTGGAGGGTGTAGTGTAGTGGTTGGAGAGTGTAGTAGGTGTGATGGTGGTGGAGGGTGTAGTGTAGTGGTTGGAGAGTGTAGTAGGTGTGATGGTGGTGGAGGGTGTAGTGTAGTGGTTGGAGAGTGTAGTAGGTGTGATGGTGGTGGAGGGTGTAGTGTAGTGGTTGGAGAGTGTAGTAGGTGTGATGGTGGTGGAGGGTGTAGTGTAGTGGTTGGAGAGTGTAGTAGGTGTGATGGTGGTGTAGGGTGTAGTGTAGTGGTTGGAGAGTGTAGTAGGTGTGATGGTGGTGTAGGGTGTAGTGTAGTGGTTGGAGAGTGTAGTAGGTGTGATTGTGGTGGAGGGTGTAGTGTAGTGGTTGGAGAGTGTAGTAGGTGTGATGGTGGTGGAGGGTGTAGTGTAGTGGTTGGAGAGTGTAGTAGGTGTGATGGTGGTGAAGGGTGTAGTGTAGTGGTTGGAGAGTGTAGTAGGTGTGATGGTGGTGGAGGGTGTAGTGTAGTGGTTGGAGAGTGTAGTAGGTGTGATGGTGGTGGAGGGTGTAGTGTAGTGGTTGGAGAGTGTAGTAGGTGTGATGGTGGTGGAGGGTGTAGTGTAGTGGTTGGAGAGTGTAGTAGGTGTGATGGTGGTGGAGGGTGTAGTGTAGTGGTTGGAGAGTGTAGTAGGTGTGATGGTGGTGGAGGGTGTAGTGTAGTGGTTGGAGAGTGTAGTAGGTGTGATGGTGGTGGAGGGTGTAGTGTAGTGGTTGGAGAGTGTAGTAGGTGTGATGGTGGTGGAGGGTGTAGTGTAGTGGTTGGAGAGTGTAGTAGGTGTGATGGTGGTGGAGGGTGTAGTGTAGTGGTTGGAGAGTGTAGTAGGTGTGATGGTGGTGGAGGGTGTAGTGTAGTGGTTGGAGAGTGTAGTAGGTGTGATGGTGGTGTAGGGTGTAGTGTAGTGGTTGGAGAGTGTAGTAGGTGTGATGGTGGTGTAGGGTGTAGTGTAGTGGTTGGAGAGTGTAGTAGGTGTGATTGTGGTGGAGGGTGTAGTGTAGTGGTTGGAGAGTGTAGTAGGTGTGATGGTGGTGGAGGGTGTAGTGTAGTGGTTGGAGAGTGTAGTAGGTGTGATGGTGGTGGAGGGTGTAGTGTAGTGGTTGGAGAGTGTAGTAGGTGTGATGGTGGTGGAGGGTGTAGTGTAGTGGTTGGAGAGTGTAGTAGGTGTGATGGTGGTGGAGGGTGTTCTTGTAATCGCTGTACAAGTAACCGATTACGTCATCCACTCACTGGCGGCAGGAAGTGATGCCGTGTTGCCAATGTAGCCAGTTTGGCGCTAGGTTTAACCAACAATAGCGGTACTTTTTGACCGCTTAACTACAGCACATCAAGTAATGGTTTAGTAATTTCAATAAAGTTTTGGCCTTATTCCAAAAATGTTATCTATTTTTATCGCTAACTTCTGGAACTTTATGCATGAACAAAATTGTAGCTGTTTGTTAGTTTGTTTAGCGGCCTTAGCATAATTAGCCCTGGCCAGTGAGTGATGAGGTGTTAGTGAGTCAGTGTTATAGTGGCCGTGTTTATGAGAGCACGTCTGATCTTCTTGGCTACCAACACCATCACGTGAGTTGTTTATTGCTGCAGAGAAGGAGTAATAGTATATGGTGGTTTAGCGGATTTTTACCAGTTTTGAGGCAAATTTAGCAGATATCTATAACATTCTTTGGCAACACTGCTTGTGCTAGGGTGTGGCCTGCAATCATGGACAGAGAGAGAGAGGAGCAGGCCAGCATTCAGGGAAGGGGTTGGCAGAAAGGCAGACAGGCATGCAGTTAGCAGCAGACAGACAGGCATGCAGTTAGGCAGACAAGGAGGCAGCAGGAAAAGAGGAAGGCATCAGGCAGTTAGGCAGTAAGACAGGGGGACAGCAGGCAGACAGGCAGACAGTTAGGTAGCAGACAAGGAGGCAGCAGGCAGACAGGCATGCATTTTGGCAGCAGGCAGACGGACATGCATTTAGGCAGACAGGCAGCAGGCAGACATGGGGGCACAGGCAAACAGGGAGGCAGAAGGCAGACAGGCATCCAGTTAGTCAGACAGGGAGGCAGCAGGCAGACTGGAAGGCAGCAGGCAGACTGGAAGGCAGCAGGCACACAGGGAGGCAGCAGACAGACAGGGAGGCAGCAGGCAGACAGGGAGGCAGGAAAGGGAGGATGGAGGGAGGCCCAAGGGAGTGAGGGAGGTGTGACCTTGAGGCGCAGCGAGTCCTTTTCCCTGTACTTGTTTCCTGCACTGTGTGGTGGTGGTGGTGGTGATGGTGATAGTGGTGGTGGTGGTGACAGTGGTGGTGATGGTGGTGTTGGTTGTGGTGGTGGTGGTGGTGGTGGTGGTGATACTGGTGGTGGTGGTGGTGATAGTGGTGGTGACAGTGGTGGTGGTGGTGGTGACAGTGGTGGTGGTGGTGGTGACAGTGGTGGTGGTGGTGGCGATAGTGGTGGTGATGGTGATGGTGGTGGTGATACTGGTGGTGGTGGTGGTGATAGTGGTGGTGATACTGCTGGTGGTGGTGGTGACTGTGGTGGTGGTGAGTGGTGGTGGTGGTGGTGATGGTGATAGTGGTCGTTTTGGTGGTGATGGTGGTGGTGGTTGTGGTATATTGGATGTGGTGGTTGTGGAGGTAGAAGTGGTGGTGATAGTGGTGGTGGTTGTGGTTATAGTGGTAGTGGTGATAGTCGTGATACTGGTGGTAGTGGTGGTGATAATGGTGATGGTGGTTGTGGTGATAGTGGTGGTGGTGGTGATATTGGCGGTGATAGTGATGGTGGCGGTGGTGGTAATAGTGGTGGTTGTGGTGGTGATAGTGGTAGTAGTGGTGGTGGTGGTTGTGGTGGTGATAGTGGTAGTAGTGGTGGTGGCGGTGATGGTGGTGTTGATGTTGTTGATGGTGATAGTGATGGTTGTGGTGGTGATAGTGGTAGTAGTGGTGGTGGTGGTGATAGTGGTTGTTGTGGTCATGGTGGTGGTTGTGGTGGTGATAGTCATAATGGTAGTGGTGATAGTGGTAGTAGTGGTGGTGGTGGTGATAGTGGTTGTGGTAGTCATGGTGGTGGTTGTGGTGGTGATAGTCGTAATGGTGGTGGTGATAGTGGTAGTAGTGATGGTGATGGTGGTAGTGGTGATGGTGACATATGTCAATAGGTTATTACTGATCGTGTAAGTAGACGTAGCCAAGGGGTGTAATTCTATAGAGAAGGTTATTTTGTTATTTCGTCGATGGAAGAGACACCAGCAGAGAGTAATGGTGAGGTGTGTAGGAGTTAGTGTAGGCCTTCTCTGTTCCGTTATTCTCTTCATATTCTAAGTGGGATGATGAAATAGGCAGATCTGGGTCGAGGGAGTTAATTGTGAGACAGTTACTTGAATAAAAGTTAAGAGCTTGGCGTGACCCGTGTAGCCTATGGTTAGTAGCAGTTTATGCTAGCTGCTGTCCTCCTACTTTACTCTTACTCTCCTACTACCTGTCGCTCTCTCCTTGTCTAACTCTTGTTCTCTCCTGCCCTACTCTGTCTGACTCTGTCTTCTACTAACTCTCCTACATGTGATATCGGACTTGTATCCCCCCCTCTAGCTTCCGGCTAAAGTGTGTGGGCGTACTTGTGTGTAGGTTTGTGCGTGTGTGTGTCTGTCACGTTTCCGACACGTGATCAGAGATGCTTGACATCCTTGATTCGTCTAGGTAGGGGGATGTGTGGTTGTTTCTTCCTGGAGAACTCAGACATAGCTACCTGTTTGACATATTGTTACCTATGTAACCTCTTCCTGGAGAACTCGTACATAACTATCTGTTTAACATAGTGTTACCTATGTGTATATAGCTGCATACCGTAGTTACATATAGTACTGTGTTATATTATGACATTATGCCTACAGTGGGTGTTGGGTATGGTGGTGTGGGTGTTGGGTATGGTGGTGTGGGTGTTGGGTATGGTGGTGTGGGTGTTGGGTATGGTGGTATGGGTGTTGGGTATGGTGGTGTGGGTGTTGGGTATGGTGGTATGGGTGTTGGGTATGGTGGTGTGGGTGTTGGGTATGGTGGTGTGGGTGTTGGGTATGGTGGTATGGGTGTTGGGTATGGTGGTGTGGGTGTTGGGTATGGTGGTGTAGGTGTTGGGTATGGTGGTATGGGTGTTGGGTATGGTGGTATGGGTGTTGGGTATGGTGGTGTGGGTGTTGGATATGGTGGTATGGGTGTTGGATATGGTGGTGTGAGTGTTGGGTATGGTGGTATGGGTGTTGGGTATGGTGGTGTGGGTGTTGGGTATGGTGGTGTGGGTGTTGGGTATGGTGGTGTGGGTGTTGGGTATGGTGGTGTGGGTGTTGGGTATGGTGGTATGGGTGTTGGGTATGGTGGTGTGGGTGTTGGGTATGGTGGTGTGGGTGTTGGGTATGGTGGTGTGGGTGTTGGGTATGGTGGTGTGGGTGTTGGGTATGGTGGTGTGGGTGTTGGGTATGGTGGTGTGGGTGTTGGGTATGGTGGTGTGGGTGTTGGGTATGGTGGTGTGGGTGTGGGTTATGTTAATGTGGTTAGGTGGGGTGTGGTGGGGTAGGTATGGGGTTGGGTAGGGTGTGGGTGTGGGTTACTGTAACGTGGTTGGGTGTGGTGTGGTGGGGTAGGTATGGGGTGTTGGGTGGGGTTGGTATGGTGTTGGATGGGGTGTGGTGGGGTGGGTATGGGGTTGGGTGGGGTGTTGTGGGGTAGAAATGGGGTTGGATGGGGTGTGGTTGGTATACCTACTTCTGTCTCTCTCAGTTCCTCTCAACTCCCTCACTTTCTATTGTGGAGTAATGTGCATGTTATTCCTGACTACGCTCTGATGTGTCAAGTACGAGTAGCTAAATATTTAGCATGTCAACACTGGCTACATAACTGTATACTAAGCTTTTTAAATACAGTCGATTTGTAAACAACAAAAGGTAAATAAAAAAGACAAGAAAGGACAGTTTTGGGCTGTCCTTTTTCTTATGAAAAGAAAACGACAGGCAGGTTCCCAAAAGGACAGACGTGGCAACCTGAGGAAGTGATGCCGTGTTGCCAATGTAGTGATCTTTGCGCTAAGGTTAACCAACAATAGCGGTACTTTTTGACTGCTTAACTACAGGACATCAAGTAATGTTTTAGTGATTTCAGTAAATTATTGGCCTTATTCCAAAAATATTATCCATTTTTTTCGCTAATTTCCAGAACTTTATGCGTGAACAAAATTGTAGCTGTTTGTTAGCTTGTTTAGCGGCCTTAGCGTATGTAGCTCTGGCCAGCGAGTGATGAGGTGTTAGTATAACAGTGGCTGTGTTTATGAGAGCAAGTGTGTTGGCTACGAACACCATCACGTGAGTTGTTTTTTGCCGCAGAGAAGGAGTAATAGTATATGGTGGATCAGTTGGCGGTACACATGTTGTGTGTGTGTGTGTGTGTGTGTGTGTGTGTGTGTGTGTGTGTGTGACAGAGGGGTGGGGCACGGAGAGGGTGATAAGTACAGACGTTGGAACAAGTTCGTTTCCCTTTCCGTGGACTAAGGTGTTTGTAACACTGCTCGATGGAGAGCAATCCCCTCCTCCTCCCTTCCTCATAGTCCCACACTCCCACCCAACCCCCCCACTTTTCTCTCCAACCCCATAACCCCACCCGGTACCCTCCATACTCTGGCTCACAGCCAGCTAGGGGTTTCTGTAGTTCAAGCACCTCTCTAATTACGTGTACTGCGAACAACTAATATAGGAACAGTACAGTATATGTCAAACCAAGTTAGGAAAAGGTTTACTACACTGAGAGAGAGAGAGAGAGAGAGAGAGAGAGAGAGAGAGAGAGAGAGAGAGACAGACAGACAGACAGACAGAGAGAATAAATTGCTGTGATTAAATGTTGCGGTAATAGAAACCTCTTATACACACACACACACACACACACACACACACACACACACACACACACACCCTCGCGCGCGCGCGCGCGCGCGCGCACACACAGCTAAAATAAATCTGCTGTTATTAAATGTTGCGGTAGTAAACACCTCTTTTACAGAGAGAGAGAGAGAGAGACAGAGAGAGGAGTTACAAGGAAAAGTTAGGCTAAGGACTATGCAGGCCATACCGTGGAGATACATCTTGTTTGCCTGGGAATGCATATCCAATTCACATTTATTCTGGTGTAAGATCCTGCCGATGAATCCCTTAAACTTCTCTACTGTAGTGTTAACAACGTCCATGTTGAGTCAGGTCCATGTGGAGCAGATCTTGCACGTGATAAAGTTTTCATGTAATTCTGCTGGTAAATTTGTTCGTTGTGTGCCGAGTCCTTGTTAAGAGTAAGCAACTTTCTATGTAATTATTGTTAAACCCATTCAGATTTTAAACACTTTAATGAGCTGACCTCGTAGTGTACGAGTTTCTACTAAAAAAGTCCCACAGCCCTCAGGCGAACCTGATACCTTAGTCTCCTGAACTCTTTTTAAGTCAACCTTTGTCTTTTTCAAGCGACCAAAATTCCACAGCAACTCAGGAAGTGGCCGTATTAAGGAGACATAGACTGTGAGGACAATCTCTTTATTCCGAGAGAGAGAGAGAGAGAGAGAGAGAGAGAGAGAGAGAGAGAGAGAGAGAGAGAGAGTAAAATGATGTAAGATGGAGAAGAGAAAGAGAGATGGAAAGAAGAGTGAGAGGGAAAGGAGGGGAAGGAAAGGCGAAGGAGGAGAAACAAAGAATTACAGGAAGGTACTGACGAGGGTAACTGTAGGTGGGAACAGGGAAAGATGGAATGTGGTAGAGGAGAACGTGACTGTGGTGGGAGAGAGAAAAATGGGGTAAGAAAAACTGGAGAGAGAGAGAGAGAGACTTGGACTGGTAAGAACAATCAGGAGAAATACTGATAAAAAAAAAAAAGTGCGTGAGAGAAGAAACTGAAGCAGAGAGGAAGAAAACACGCAGGTGAAAAAATGAAACAATGTTATAGGAGTGACACACACACACACACACACACACACACACACACACACACACACACACACACACACACACACAGAGTCTGTGTGTTAAAAGACAGGGAGGGACAGGCGGAGAGGGAGAGCGAGTGGAAAAATGAGAAATGAAAGGACGGTTATGGAGAAAATAAAAAGGGGAGAGGCAAGGAGAACAACGATGTTAAAAAAAGAGAGAGTGAGAAGAAGAGCCAGTGGGAGGTGAAATGAGATACAAGCAGTGTGAAAGGGGCAGAGAAAAGCGAGATGTGAATAGAAAGGCCGTGAGACAGGGAAGTAGAGACAAAAGGGGAGACAGCTGAGAGAAAATGGGAATGGAGCAAACATAGAAATAGGGATAACAAAAAGAGAAAGTGGGAAAGACAGCTGTGGAACGGAATACTGAGAACGATAATGAGAAAAATTAGAAAAGGAGGCAGGGTAACAGGGAGGAGGAAGAAAGTGTGTTATTCCGGCAAGGATGCAGGGAAAGAACTAAGATGGATAAGACAAGCATTGAGGCTGAGTAGAACGAATGACATTCAAGTAAAAAGGGAGGCAGAGAAACAGAGAAATTTGCGGAAAGTAGAGATTAAGGGTGGGAAGAAAATAGGCTAATTTTTAGGGCAAGAAATAGGAGGGGGGTGTTAAGAAGGGAAGACAAGGGGAGGGAGAGGTCGGGAGGGAGGGAAAGACAGTGGGAAGAGCGGAATGAAAGAAGAGTTTTCGGGTGACAGGGAGAGACGGAGAGAGGAGAAAAAGAGCATGCAGTTATTACTGGGGGAAGAAAGCAGTGAAGGAAATGGATTTAGTACAAGTAAAGAAATACGGAGAGAGTAATGGAGAAAAAAAGGTAAGACATGTGACAGATGAAAAAAGTAAGACAAAGTTGTGACACTGGGAGGGAGAAAGAAAAGATGAGTGAGGTAAGGAGGGAGTGACAGAGAGGGGGAGAGACGAAGGAAAGGAAAGAGAGAGGGAGGAAGGTAGGGACTGGGCAGATAGCTATAAAGAAAGGGGAAGGAGGGAAAAGGAAACTGGGAATGAGACAAAGAATCATCATCATCATCATCATTATCATCATCATTACCACCACCACCATCATCATCATCATCATCATCATCATCATCATTATCATCATCATCATCATCTCTATCATCATTATCATCATCATCACCATCACCTCCATCATCATCACCATCATGACCATCATCACTATCACCATGACCATCATCATCACCATCATCATCATCACCGTCATCATCACCATCACCACCATCATCATCACCATCATCATCATCACCATCATCCTACTATCATCATCATCACCATCATTATCATCACCACCATCATCATCATCATCATCATCACCATCATCATCATCATCATCATCATCATCACCGTCATCATCACCATCACCACCATCATCATCACCATCATCATCACCATCATCATACTATCATCATCATCACCATCATTATCATCACCACCATCATCATCATCATCACCATGATCATCATCATCATCATCATCATCATTATCATCATCACCGTCATCATCACTATGACCACATCATCATCACCATCATCATCATCACCATCATCATACTATCATCATCATCACCATCATCATCATCACCATCATCATCATCACCATCATCATACTATCATCATCATCATCATCACCATCATCATCATCATCATCATCATCATCATCATTATCTCATCATCATCATCATCACCATCATCTTCATCACCATCATCATCATCATCATCATCATCATTACTGTCTTCCTGCGGTCCACCATCCTCCTCCTGAGAGAGAGAGAGAGAGAGAGAGAGAGAGAGAGAGAGAGAGAGAGAGAGAGAGAGAGCAGGCAGTGACGCAGTTAACAGAAAACAGCCAGGGAGGCAGGATGAAGACAAGGAGGCAGTTAGGCAGCAGGCAGACAGGGAGGCAGCAGGCAGTTAGGCAGCAGGCAGACAGGGAGGCAGCAGGCAGCAGGCAGACAGGGAGGCAGCAGGCAGTTAGGAAGGAGGCAGATAGAGAGGTGTCAGGACTCTTAAATATCATAAATAATAGCTAGTAGCATAGATGTAATCTACAAGGTTAAAGCAAAGTCATAGCTACGGCCTGCAGGAACAGCGTTTGTAAATTGCCGCTGAGGAATGCTGTATTCAGCACCTGGTGACGCTTGGCCGGAAAGCCACCACACACACACACACACACACACACACACACACACACACACACACAGGCTTCTACAACATTTCGACGACAGTGTAGCCCACGTGATGGAAGTTCTTATATACGCCAAGAAAGAGGAGGAGAAGTCAGAAGGAATTAGGAGACTGGAGCGGAGAGAGAGCGAGAAGTGGGGGTGTAACGAGAGAAGCTGGGAGACGTTAGCTAGCACAAACGCTCTTGTGTAATACACGCAGTGTTCATCTTGAGCTTTTTCCTTTTGAACACAATAACACTACAATCAACCCCAGACTCATCTTTTATCTTCTCCCGTCATCGACTACAAGTGAACTGAGGTTATTTCCTCAATTTACTCAATATTTACTACATCTCGGCTACGACTGCTATATAATCTATTACAAGACTGTTAGAGGCAGCAGGCAGGCAGTTAGGCAGCAGGCAGACAGGCATGCAGTTATGCAGACAAGAAGGCAGCAGGGAGACAGGGAGACAGCAGGCAGATAGCAAGGGAGCAAGCAGTTAGGATGCAGGAAGATAGGCAGTTAGGCAGCAGGAACACCGAGAGACAGCAGGCAGTTAGGCAGCAGGCAGGCAGACAGGCATGCAGATAAGCAGGCAGTTAGGCAGCAGGTAGACAGGGAGGAAGCAGGCAGACAAGGTGGCAGCAGGCAGACAGGAAGGCAGCAGGCAGACAGGGAGGCTGCTGGCAGACAGGGAGGCAGCAAGCAGACAGGGAGGCAGCAGGCAGACGGGGGGGGGGGCAGCAGGCAGGCAGGAAAGGGAGGATGGAGGGATGCACAAGGGAGGGAGGGAGGTGTGACCTTGATGCGCAGCGAGTTCTTTTGCCTGTATTTGTTTCCTGCACTGTGTGGTGGTGGTGGTGGTGATGGTGATAGTGGTGGTGGTGGTGATGGTGATAGTGGTGGTGGTGGTGGTGGTGATAATGGTGGTGGTGGTGATAATGGTGGTGGTGGTGATAGTGGTGGTGGTGATAGTGGTGGTGGTGGTGGTGATGGTGGTGGTGGTGGTGGTGATAGTGGTGGTGGTGGTGGTGATAGTGGTGGTGGTGGTGGTGGTGATAGTGGTGGTGGTGATGGTGGTGATAGTGGTGGTGGTGGTGGCGATAGTGGTGGTGGTGGTGATGGTGGTGATAGTGGTGGTGGTCACAGTGGTGGTGGTGGCGATAGTGGTGGTGGTGATAGTGATAGTGGTGGTGGTGATAGTGGTGGTGGTGGTGGTGATAGTGGTGGTGATGGTGGTGGTGATAATGGTGGTGGTGGTGGTATGGTGGTGGTGGTGGTGGTGGTTATAGTGGTAGTGGTGATAGTGGTGGTGTTGGTGATACTGATGGTTGTGGTGGTGATAGTGGTGGTGGTGGTAGTGGTGGTGATAATGGTGGTGGTGGTTGTGGTGATAATAGTGGTGGTGGTGATAGTGGTGATGATAGTGATGGTGGCGGTGGTGGTGATAGTGGTGGTGGTTGTGGTGGTCATAGTGGTGGTTGTGGTGGTAATAGTCGTAATGGTGGTGGTGAAAGTGGTAGTGGTGGTGGTGGTGGTGATTAACCAAATCTAACACTTGCTTTATGCGTTATTATACTTCCACAAAAACAGCATCAACTAGAAAACAAACACTGTCTTCTAAAATGATTGTTAAGAAGTAGGAATGGCAAAACTGCACAGATAGGAGATGAAAAAAGCACATAAACAAGAGAGCATTCAGGATGGGAGGAGATTTGGAGACCTCTACCCATTACTAAATACCACACTTTAGCCACAGACTTGTAGCTGCTGGAATGTACTAATGGGGACAGGTCTCCAAATATCCCATCTTCAATGCTCTCTTGTCTATGTGCTTTTTTCATCTCTTATCCGTGCACTTTTGTCATTCCTGCTTCTTAACAATCATTTTTTAAGGTAATGTTTGTTTTCTAGTACATATATGACTGAGGTATAATGGTGTAAGGCCTCAAAGGTGTGGGTGTTGGGTATGGTGGTGTGGGTGTTGGGTATGGTGGTGTGGGTGTTGGGTATGGTGGTATGGGTGTTGGGTATGGTGGTATGGGTGTTGGGTATGATGGTGTGGGTGTTGGGTATGGTGGTATGGGTGTTGGGTATGGTGGTGTGGGTGTTGGGTATGGTGGTGTGGGTGTTGGGTATGGTGGTGTGAGTGTTGGGTATGGTGGTGTGGGTGTTGGGTATGGTGGTGTGGGTGTTGGGTATGGTGGTGTGAGTGTTGGGTATGGTAGTGTGGGTGTTGGGTATGGTGGTGTGGGTGTTGGGTATGGTGGTGTGGGTGTTGGGTATGGTGGTGTGGGTGTTGGGTATGGTGGTGTGGGTGTTGGGTATGGTGGTGTGGGTGTTGGGTATGGTGGTGTGAGTGTTGGGTATGGTGGTGTGGGTGTTGTGTATGGTGGTGTGGGTGTTGGGTATGGTGGTGTGAGTGTTGGGTATGGTGGTGTGGGTGTTGTGTATGGTGGTGTGGGTGTTGGGTATGGTGGTGTGGGTGTTGGATATGGTGATGTGCGTGTGGGTTACGGTAATGTGGTTTAGTGGGGTGTGGTGGGGTAGGTATGGGGTTGGGTGGGATGTGGGTGTGGGTTACGGTAACGTGGTTGGGTGGGGTGTGGTAGGGTAGGTATGGGGTGTTGGGTGGGGTGTGGCGGGGTGGGTATGGAGTTGGGTGGGGTGTGATGGGGTAGCTGTGGGGTTGGGTGTGGTGGGGTACGTATGGGGTTGCGTGGGGTGTTGTGGGGTAGATATGGGGTTGGGTGGGGTGTTGTGGGGTAGATATGGGGTTGGGTGGGGTGTGGTCGGTATACCTACTCCTGTCTCTCTCACTTCCTCACAACTCCCTCACTGTCTATTGTACTATCACGAACAAAAGTCCGTTCCCCCAGCCAGCCACTGTGTGAATCAGAAACACCTGAGGATTGAACAACGAAGCAGCTGAAAGAAGTGCCATTTTCACCCAACAGATGGCGCACAGAGATGTTTATGTAGGGAGGTTGGGAGAGGGAGGTGCGACGAGAGGATGTTTGTATCTGTGTGTAGATAACTAGCTTTATCACCGGATGTTGATATGGTTACGAGTGTGAGAGCGATGGATTACAACACGAACGATAAATAATGTTCGGTGACAATATATGTATGCGTGGTGTATGTTGTAGCAACAGCAGTAGTTATTATGATTACTAGCAAAATACTGAAATCACACGTGTTAAGTGTTACAGCAGAGGCATATGATACTTCTTACTCATATACACCATTTGTTATATTATTTTAAAGGTCGATAAACGGCCAGCATTCAGACAGCCTGTTGTACCAAACAAAGTTCACTTTGTCCATTGTATTGCTGCACAGGCGTATCCCAGGCATCGTGTGAGGCAAGTAATTCCAGTTCTTCGCCTGGACGGTAATGAATAATACCTCCTGGGGATTTGCTATATATTTTAGATACCCCAGAAACATGAATAAAAACGTATCATGTCTTCCATATTTTATATATAAATAAATAAATGAATATATATATATAAATAAATGAATATATATATATATATATATATATAGAGAGAGAGAGAGAGAGAGAGAGAGAGAGAGAGAGAGAGAGAGAGAGAGATGACATTGGTATTTCACCACGTGAAATATTTTTAACGAGATATTACTGACACAAGTTTGGGTTACGATATTTACTGTGTATAATACAGTGTCTAATTAAATGGATTAGCTGTCCTAATAAACCAGTGATCATCGAGTCCAGTGCAGTCGTTGTTCGGCCTGTGGTCTATAATCCGCACCGTTTTTTCCTTTGTCTTTGCTATATATTTTATTCAGGAATTATCGTGCTGCTTCATGTTCAGATTAGCTTATCATTCTGGCTCATATGTATTTGTTTTTCACAAGTAGGTAATACATTTTGACATTAGGTTAAATTTCTTCATATATATCTGTCATTAACTTGTGGCTTACGAAGCGGGCAGACAGAGGCGGGCAGAGATGCATCCAGACAGGCAGGCATCAGGCAGACAGGAAAGGGAGGAGTGATAGTGGTAATGGTGGTGGTGGTGATGGTAGTAGTGTTGGTGGTAGTGGTGATGGTGGTAGTGGTGATGGTAATAGTGGTGATGGTGGTGGTCGTGGTGACTGGCAGAGGTGGTGGTGGTGATAGTGGTAGAGGTGGTGATAGTGTTAGTTGTGGTGGTGATTGTAGTAGTGGTGGTGGTGATAGTGTTACTGGTGATGGTGATAAAGGTAGTATTGGTGGTGGTGGTGGTGATAGTGGTACTGGTGATGGTGATAAAGATAGTATTGGTGGTGGTGGTGGTGGTGCTAGTGGTACTGGTGACGGTGATAAAGGTAGTGGTGGTAGTGGTGGTGGTGATAGTGGTGGTGGTGGTGGTGGTGATAATGTAGTGGTGGTGGTGACTGGTAGTGGTGGTGGTGATAGTGGTAGTGGTGGTGGTGTTAATGGTAGTGGTGGTGGTGATAGTGGTAGTGGTGGTGGTGATAGTGGTAGTGGTGGTGGTGATGGTTGTAGTGGTGGTGGTGATAGTGGTGGTGGTGGTGTTAATGGTAGTGGTGGTGGTGACAGTGGTAGTGGTGGTGGTGATAGTGGTAGTGGTGGTGGTGTTAATGGTAGTGGTGGTAGTGATAGTCGTAGTGGTGTTGGTTATAGTGGTAGTGGTAGTGGTGATAGTGGTGGTGGTGGTGATAGTGGTAGTGGTGATGGTGATAATGGTAGTGGTGGTGGTGATAGTGGTAGTGGTGGTGGTGTTAATAGTAGTGGTGGTGGTGATAGTCGTAGTGGTGGTGGTTATAGTGGTTGTGGTGATAGTGGTGGTGGTGGTGATTGTGGGGATGGTGATGGTGGTAGTGGTGATAGTGGTGGTGGTGGTGATTGTGGGGATGGTGATGGTGGTAGTGGTGGTGATGGTGATAGTGGTACTGGTGGTGGTTGTGGTGGTGGTGATAGTGGCAGTGGTGGTGGCGATAGCAGCAGTGGTGGTAGTGATAGTGTTAGTAGTGGTGGTGATAGTGGTAGCGGCAGTTTTGATAGTGGTAGTGGTGGTGGTGATAGTGATAGTGGTGGTAGTGATAGTGTTAATGATGGTGGTGATAGTGATAGTGGTGTTTGTGATAGTGGTAGTGGTGGTGGTGATAGTGATAGTGGTGGTAGTGATAGTGTTAATGATGGTGGTGATAGTGGTAGTGGTGTTTGTGATAGTGGTAGTGGTGGTGGTGATAGTGGTAGTGGTGGTGATGATAATGGTAGTGGTGTTTGTGATAGTGATAGTGGTGGTGGTGATAGTGGTAGTGGTGATAGTGGTGGTGGTGGTGGTGATAGTGGTAGTGGTGGTGGTGGTTGTGGTCGTGGTGGTGGTGGTTGTGGTCTTGGTGGTGGTTGTGGTCGTTGTGGTGGTTGTGTTAGTTGTAGTGCTGGTGGTGATAGTGGTAGTGGTGGTGGTGATAGTCGTGGTGGTAATAGTGGTAGTGGTGGTGGTGATAGTGGTAGTTGTGGTGGTAGTGGTGGTGGTAATAGTGGTAGTGGTGACATGATAAGGTATTGCTGAGGAATGTTGTCATGAATGCAAGCAGGTATACATATATGACTGAGGTATAATGGTACAAGGCCTCAAAGGTGTGGGTGTTGGGTATGGTGATGTGAGTGTTGGGTATGGTGGTGTGGGTGTTGGGTATGGTGGTGTGGGTGTTGGGTATGGTGGTGTGGGTGTTGGGTATGGTGGTGTGGGTGTTGGGTATGGTGGTATGGGTGTTGGGTATGGTGGTATGGGTGTTGGGTATGGTGGTGTGGGTGTTGGGTATGGTGGTGTGGGTGTTGGGTATGGTGGTGTGGGTGTTGGGTATGGTGGTGTGGGTGTTGGGTATGGTGGTGTGGGTGTTGGGTATAGTGATGTGGGTGTTGGGTATGGTGGTGTGGGTGTTGGGTATGGTGATGTGGGTGTTGGGTATGGTGGTATGGGTGTTGGGTATGGTGGTGTGTGTGTTGGGTATGGTGGTATGGGTGTTGGGTATGGTGATGTGGGTGTTGGGTATGGTGGTGTGGGTGTTGGGTATGGTGGTGTGAGTGTTGGGTATGGTGGTGTGGATGTTGGGTATGGTGGTGTGGGTGTTGGGTATGGTGGTGTGGGTGTTGGGTATGGTGGTGTGGGTGTTGTGTATGGTGGTGTGGGTGTTGGGTATGGTGGTGTGGGTGTTGGGTATGGTGATGTGAGTGTTGGGTATGGTGGTATGGGTATTGTGTATGGTGATGTGGGTGTTGTGTATGGTGGTGTGGGTGTTGGGTATGGTGGTGTGAGTGTTGGGTATGGTGGTATGGGTGTTGGGTATAGTGATGTGGGTGTTGGGTATGGTGGTGTGGGTGTTGGGTATGGTGGTGTGGGTGTTGGGTATGGTGGTGTGGGTGTTGGGTATGGGTGTGTGTGTTGGGTATGGTGGTGTGGGTGTTGGGTATACTAGTGTGGGTGTTGGGTATGAGTGTGGGTGTTGGGTATGGTGGTGTGGGTGTTGGGTATGGTGGTGTGGGTGTTGGGTATGGTGGTGTGGGTGTTGGGTATGGTGGTGTGGGTGTTGGGTATGCTAGTGTGGGTGTTGGGTATGGTGGTGTGGGTGTTGGGTATGGTGGTGTTGGTGTTGGGTATGGTGGTGTGGGTGTTGGGTATGGTGGTGTGGGTTTTGGGTATGGTGGTGTGGGTGTTGGGTATGCTAGTGTGGGTGTTGGGTATGGCAGTGTGGGTGTTGGGTATGGCAGTGTGGGTGTTGGGTATGGTGGTGTGGGTGTTGGGTATGGTGGTGTGGGTGTTGGGTATCGTGGTTTCGGTGTGGGGTTGGGTGGGGTGTGGTGGGGTAAGTATGGGGTTGGGTGGGATGTGGTGGGGTAGGTTTGGGGTTGGGTGGGGTGTGGTGGGGTAGGTATGGGGTTGGTTGGGGTGTGGTGGGGTAGGTATGGGGTTGGTTGGGGTGTGGTGGGGTAGGTATGAGGTTGGATGGGGTGTTGTGGGGTAGCTATGGGGTTGGTTGGGGTGTGGTGGGGTAGCTATGGGGTTGGTTGGGGTGTGGTGGGGTAGGTATGGGGTTGGGCCGGGTGTGTGGGGGGTATAGTTCAATATTACTATAGTCACTAGTGGTACACAGTCCTACTGCTTGTTTCTCTGTACTCAGTATGTGCTTTGTTCTGTACATGTGCTATCGTCTAGTACAGTGCCCTACGGGTAAAACTGCAAAAACTGTGATGTGATGTACTATACTGTAATTTTTATAGTGTGTACTCTTGTGCTTTGTGGTGTTGGCTGGTGTAGTACAATGTGCTATGTAACAAATGATCCAGCATTTACACGGGATATATTAGAATATATTACTAGGCTAGTGTAGTTCAATGTGCTATGTAACAACTGATCCAGCATTTACACGTGAGATATTAGAATACATTAGTACACCAAAACACACAGTGAAGGAACACAGAAGAGTGAAACACATCACACAAAACCACAACACCCAACACAAATCAACACAACACCACATCATGGCACAAGACCACACCACAACACAACACACCTCACCACACCATGCCACAAGACCACACCACAACACAACACACCATGCCACAAGACCACACCATGCCACAAGACCACACCACAACACACCACACCATGCCACAAGACCACACCACAATACAACACACCATGCCACAAGACCACACCACAACACACCACACCATGCCACAAGACCACACCGCAACACACCACACCATGCCACAAGACCACACCACAATACAACACAACATACCATGCCACAAGACCACACCACAATACAACACAACACACCATGCCACAAGACCACACCACAACACAACACACCATGCCACAAGACCACACCACAACACAACACAACACACCATGCCACAAGACCACACCACAACACACCACACCATGCCACAAGACCACACCACAATACAACACACCATGCCACAAGACCACACCACACCACAACACACCACACCATGCCACAAGACCACACCACAATACAACACAACACACCATGCCACAAGACCACACCACACCATGCCACAAGACCACACCACAACACAACACACTATGCCACAAGACCACACCACAATACACCACACCATGCCACAAGACCACACCACAATACACCACACCATGCCACAAGACCACACCACAATACACCACACCATGCCACAAGACCACACCACACCATGCCACAAGACCACACCACACCATGCCACAAGACCACACCACAACACACCACACCATGCCACAAGACCACACCACAATACAACACATCATGCCACAAGACCACACCACAATACACCACACCATGCCACAAGACCACACCACACCACGCCACACCATGCCACAAGACCACACCACACCACGCCACACCATGCCACAAGACCACACCACAACACGACACACCATGCCACAAGACCACACCACAATACAACACACCATGCCACAAGACCACACCACAATACAACACACCATGCCACAAGACCGCACCACAACACAACACACCATGCCACAAGACCGCACCACAACACAACACACCATGCCACAAGACCACACCAGCTTGTGGAAGCTGGTCTGAGGTGGGCGAGGGGGGAGAGATGACAGTATTTGTGTATGGTATCGTTTGCTGGGTGTTGTTTTGATGTTCCTTGGTGTGGGTGGATGTGCTGCCATGTAATATAGTGGATGTTGTGGGTTTGTGGAGGCTGCAGCAAGAAACTGGAGTCCTCAAAGTCAAGGATCACCTAGACATGAGAATCACCCAGACTGCATTGCACACAATCACCTACGTCAGCAACACAACATACACTCTTTGAGAGCTCTGTGGGAAAGCCCGGTCTCGGCCACGGCCTTCCTAAGGGACTCGGGGCTGTTCGGCCAGACTGCCTAGGGAACTACTACTACTACTACTACTACTACTACAACTACTACTACTACTACTACACCATACCTGAAGACCAAAAAAGAACACAACACACCTCATGTGTCCACACCAAAGCATACGACACATGTCCACACCACACCATACCACACATACCCACACCACACCATACCACACATGCCCACACCACACCATACCACACATACCCACACCACACCATACCACACATGCCCACACCACACCATACCACACATGCCCACACCACACCACACCACACATGCCCACACCACACCACACCACACATGCCCACACCACACCATACCACAGCAAAACACACGTCACAACCCACCACACTACACCACAACAAAGTGCAACACAGCACACCACAACACAGCAGAAATTAACACGATCCAACATACTACAACACCACACAGCAAACCACATCACAATGCAGCACAACACACTACACCACAACACACTGCAACACGGCACAAATAAACACAAGACAATACACGTGTTACAACACATCACAACACAGCACACCTCAGTACAAATGAACACATTCCCAGACAACGAAGGACTCTGCTAATCAATACATTCCCGTGTGTACATCTGCATACACACACATGTACACACAGGAAGCATGCTGACACACACACACACACACACACACACACACACACACACACACACACACACACACACACACACACACACACACACACACACACACACAATATTAACTGGTGTTTGTGTTCAATACAATGCCGTCTGTTTTTACGCATATGTTTTTTTAAATGATATTATTGAAAAAAAAAAAAAAGACCAAAAAATCGTGGTAGGTTATATTATCTTTGCTTACCTCGTACACACTCAGCTGCTGCCCTGTATCCACCAAAACCCTGTGATTGCAACCACAATATAATATATTGTGGTTGCAATCACAGGGTTATATACTGTGATTGCAATCACAAGGTTATATATTGTGGTTGCAATCACAGGGTTATATTATAACCCTGTGATTGCAACCACAGTATATAACCATGTGATTGCAACCACAATATATAACCATGTGATTGCAACCACAATATATAACCATGTGATTGCAACCACAATATATAACCTTGTGATTGCAAGCACAATATATAACCATGTGATTGCAAGCACAATATATAAGGTGATGGTAGTGAAGGCCTTAATACAGGGATGGAACTTATAATGACTAACTTAAACTAATTGAAGAATTGACACGTTATATTTTTCCAGGTCACCAGTCACTACAGAGTCAACAGTGCCACTACTACAAATATGGTGAGTACACTGTTACCCTGCACACACACACACCACAAAGCCAGTCAGGAGACAGGACGTGTGTGCTGGGCAATCCCCAGGTCCTGTCCTCCCCACTTACTGTTTTTAATCAGCCCATACACCACTGACCGGGCTAATGTATGGCCCGGCCTGCACTATATGTGCAGGGAATCTTTCAACAACAACAGTGTTACCCTGCTGACAGTACATGGCTTGTGCTTTGTGTATTTGAGGCAGTGAGAAGCACACACACACACACACACACACACACACACACACACACACTATGCTGTACTATACAAAGGAGGTTGTCACATTCAGGACTTGTGTACAAAGGTTCTTAATTCATATGTTGTTGGACATACAGTTTGTGGATAAAAAGATCAATATTCACTACTGTACTGTCTCTCACTAGTAATATTAGTGTTACTGTACATGTTACAGTACAATAGCATATTCTGTTATGGCATGTTCACCATACTGTTATCAGACCACCACTTGTACAGTTGCCCCAAGAAGTGATGACAGAGTTTCAGATTGCTTCAGACACTCTGTACTGCCATGCTTTCCGTGAAAACTTACTGAATTCAAGGTAAAAATTTCTGTACTTCATCACGTCATATCGAAAAGAAAAGAAAAAAAAATGCTTAGTATATCACGCTAAGAATTATGAGAAATGAATAACATGAGGCAATGATATATTAGAAGCTAACCTGTAACATATGTTTTCCTGATCTGAATATGTAATGTATTACTCGGCGCGTGGTGAACAGCATATCCCCGTGCTCGTGTGTATGTCCCAGGATTTCAAAAACTGACTATCTAGTTTCGAAGGCCAACCCAGGAACATTCTAGTGAATGCAATACACTACTTGCTTTTCAAATGCAGTGGTGATGACATAGGAACAATAAGGATGCCACAAAAATTATTCTTAGTAAGGATACCGTACCCAAAGCTGCAGCAAGATCTTTTCTGCCTCTTATTCCTTGCCTCCCCTAGCATATAAGAAATGTATAATAAATGTAATTATATACTACCCTATTGATGCAAAATTATTATAGTCGTGGCGTGTGACTCTGAGGATGTTATTATCATGCCGTGGCAACCTACCCCTCAACAGTGCATCCAATTTCGTGTATAATATGAGACGCATGTGATTCGTGTATAATATGTTCGTGTATAATAATAATCGTGCATAATATTATGATTTGTGTATAATATGATACGAAATTGGACGCACTTCTGACTGGTAGGTTGCCAGGGTACGATACTAACAACCTCAGAGTCATGTGCTGCGACTATAGGTATGACAGATTACGAGTATATCTTTTTCTCTGACACTAGGCAGTAAAGAGGACTAAAACATGGGCTTACAAACTTGTGCAATGCAAAGGTGCATACTTGTTCCATCTTTTAAATCTGGAATACTTTTCTTTTTAAATAAACTGCTGTGTCTTGTCTAATTGAAAATACTGAGTTGGAAGTGTGGAACTCACTGCTGTTTTTATTGCATTTTATTACTCTTGCCCGTTGTTCAGGCATCGAGGATAATACAGACTATGAAACAATTTGCATCCTCCATGGAGCTCAGACTATCAGCAAATTGGCAAGGTTCTTTTACATTTCATTAAGTGATAGTTTTCAAGCTCATACTAAGTCTTCCACAGATTTTTCTTAGTGGAAAAGTGGCCAAATGCAATGTAATGGCTGCATGTCTGTCAGTAAAAGTTGTCTTCATTTGTGCTTGTTGATCGAGCCATTTAACATCGCCTACTAACTTACGCCGCATTCCCACTTTCTGTCGTCATCCATGGAGACAACAAAAACGGAAATAAATAACTTAACTATTCACCAGTAGTCTAACGGTAAATATCTCGTAAATAAAAATAACAGATCTTCATTGTTTATTGAAAGCCTTTTCTTTTCAGTCTTACGATACCAGAAGTAATTGCTTACTACCACAGTAGACTTAAACTCCGCAACTTATTCCTGACTGTCCTTGAGCGATAGTTCTGAAATTTCAATTAGTTCTGTTTAGGATTTCTTATTATCGTAACTAACAAACTGTTTCCTACAATTCTGAAATGCATAAGCACTTTGTCATTTACTTATTGTTATGCCACGTACTCAGAGATCAACTTCTTTCTCTCTGAGTATGTGGGTCCAATATTGGGTTCTTTCTAAGACCCAGAGCATGCAACCAATGGAACAGGGCTTAAAACCACAAAGAATACAGTGAATTGACACAATACAATGTGATAGATTACCCACACTGTATAAAGTATAAGCATCTAAGTCTGGGACCCAGGTGTGGGAGGTGTCTCATCAGGTGTGCACTCTCTGAAGGGGCGTGGTACCACTATTTTACTCTTGATCGTCGGGTGAGGGCTGCTGGGTGGTGTAGAGGGAGGCCTTTCACTGGAGGGACCTCCGTCAGTGTGTTGGCCGTCGGGGCTGGGGCCGAACAGGTCGAGTAGGCGTGCTTCCTTGCACCTGCCCCTCATGGGGGACGGTTTGCTGGCTTGTCTAGGAAGGTCTCGGCCGGGAGTTCTGGGGGCGTCCCTCTGTGTCTGGTGTCTGCAGTCTCACCTTCGTCGGGAGTCTGACAAGGGCTGCCAGCGGTCTCTCCTCCTTCAGGAGTCCGACATTGACTGGTGACTTAGGGGCACTGGTTGTAATGAGTGTACCCCAGGACTCACTATAAGGCCACTCCAGACCTCTTCCAGCAGTGACTCTGCTGGGGAGCCTGCTCTGCCCCCTGTGGTGCGGGGAGAGTGAGAGGGACATCCCTTTCGGCCTCTGGAGGAGTAAGGCGAGCAAGGGGCGTGACCCACTCGTCTCCTGGAGGAGTGAGGCTAGCAAGGGTCGTGACCCTCTATAGGTGCCGAAGGTTCAGCAGATGAGGCCCACATGGTGAGCTGGGCCTCCCTGACAGGCACAGTGGGTACCGCCTCGATTCTGCTAGGGACTGGGACTGCAGGTGAGAGACGTGCGGTGGGCATCTCCACGGTCCTGCTCAGGGCAGGGGCTGCAGGTGAGGGAAACACGGTGGGCGTCCTTTCCCCAATGAGCACAGTGGGCATCGTCAGTCCTACAGAAGGCAGTAGGTGGAGGGAGCACGGTAGGAGTTGTTCCCCTGACAAGCACAGTGGGCGTCATCATAGTCCTACTTACGGAGTCTGCTGGGACACAGATCCTGCCCCGATTCCGTTGAGTGCTGGTCCAGGTGGAGGGTAATGCAGCAGGGTGATGTACAGTCACGCGTACTAATTTCTGCTCAGAGGTTACCCCTTCCTTCCCCCCTCTACCCTGGACAGAGGGAAGGGGGGAATCGCAAACAAGTCTACCCCGCCTTCTGCCCCCAACTCCCCCACCCTCCACCTCCAGCTGCCAGATACTGTTTAGACGCAAATTTTCTCATGTCATGTAAACATGACTAAACTGTCGTCGCACACGCTTTCAACGGCCAAGATTTGGACTATATTTTTTGAATAAATTATTACCGTAATGAACTGCATTCTCAAATTGAAAATATTCACCATCATTGTAATCCAGTGTCGTCTGCTGCACAAATCTGGGTTCCAGTGCTTACCTTTTCACTTCCCCCAGCTGTCTCTCTCTCTCTCTCTCTCTCTCTGAATTTACTTTTCCCACTCTCTTTTTAAATTTATATAATTTTCTCTTTGCTTCTCTCCCCCTCTCCCCCTTCTCTCTCGTTCTTTGTCTTAAGTCTTCCCCGCCTCTCACCCCTCCCCTCCCCCCACCTTAGGCCTGATCAGCAGTCAGTTATACCGTCACCGCTCCTTCGTACATCGTGTGCAGGCAACATTTATCACACACACTTAGGTCAGATATATGGAAAGCTAATTTTTTTTTTTATATATATATAATTGTATTTCTTATTATGTGCCAAGTTCAAATAGAGAACACCAGACCAATATTCGTAATTTTTATTAGAGTGACCGTTCCACTTCACATAGCTGGGTAGCTGGGCTTATAAACTGCACACACACACACACACACACACACACACACACACACACACACACACACACACACACACACACACGACTTAAATTTTGCACTGACAGCGTGGCGACTACAAATATAGTCATTCTAACAACTGGATCTGCTGGCTCCAAACCTTCCCTGCAACTCCTCATTCAATACGTTAATAATTTATTCTAAAAATATAGTCCAAATCTTGGCCGTTGAAAGCGTGTGCGACGACAGTTTAGTCATGTTTACAGGACATGAGAAAATTTGCGTCTAATCAGTAACTGGCAGCTGGAGGTGGAGGGTGGGGGAGTTGGGGGCAGAAGGCGGGGTAGACTTGTTCGTGATTCCCCCCTTCCCTCTGTCCAGGGTAGAGGGGGGAAGGAAGGGGTAACCCCTGAGCAGAAATTAGTACGCGTGACTGTACAGTACCTCTAGTTGATTCCGTTGAGGGGAAGAGGGGTGCGTGGTGGTTGGGGACGTATGTCCATCTTGTCCTGATCTCTTGTTCTCTTCTCATGCCTCTATATGGTCTCCCCTTGGTACTACCCGATACCCATCTTGTATTTCACTTATTATTTTCTATTACAATTTTACATAATAGGTGTGATCTTGCAAAGATATAAGAGGAATATTATCCATTATCACTGACTGCAACCTTCTGGATACTCCACTGTCACTTCTTAGGCCGACTGTACAGTATGGACGTCATTTATATAAAGCTCATGTTATTGCTTTCTTTCTTAGCATCAGTGAGTTGTGAATATTAAAACTGCCTTTTAGGTTGTAAGGTCACCAATATCCATCATGTGTTACATGTAAGCAATCAATGTTATTGTTGTTGCACAGGACAAACCTGAGGAGTGCAGTGTGTGCTGCATCACCTATGATGAGAGTGAGCGTCGGCCACGCACTCTGCCGTGTGGCCACACCTTTTGTTCGTCCTGCATCTTACAACTGACCACAGCCAACCAGCTGACCTGCCCTGACTGCCGTGCCAGCCACCCCGCCACCTCCCTGGATAATTTTCCAGTAAACTATGGAATGGAGGCTGTCAAAAAGCTTAAGAATGTACAGCTGGCACAGGCAGCAGGAGCAGCTGGTGAAACGCCAAGTGTAAAACCTGCAGCAGAAAAACAAATGTCAGTCAAAACAAAGGGTGGTACAACCCAGGAGAGGCCCAGTGGGATGAGCAAGAAGCTTTGGTCCCTGCTGGGGGAGCACGAGAGCAGCATGAGGAGCCAGGTTACCAGCTCCCAAAACACCCAGTCCCAGCTGGACCAGTACCTGACCTGGCTGACCGACGAGAACGAACAAAACCTCCAGCTGATAAAAGAGGCGGAGGAATTCACACACAACATGGCCACATTTGTGAAGCTGATAGAGGAGGAGGTGGCCAGAGTGGTGGCCATGAAGCAAGAAGGAGAGGAAGGAGTGAAGCAGCTGGAGGCCAGACTGGAGTCTCTGCTGAATGCCAACACAGCACAGGAGGCTGACACGGCCATTAACCACGCTGACCAATGCAGTGTGGAGGTTGAAGACTGGAGGCAGAAGTGCCAAGAACAGTTCCCTGGTGATAACATTGTCACCACCAGCATGAAGGTAGGCAGCCACTCCCTTCTACTTGTATCACCAGACTTCTGTAGTAACATGAGCACACTTACACTGACATATAAACTTGTGATGTGTGAAATGTACTATCGCCGACACTTATGGCTGGTACAGTCAGCATTGTCAGTCTTCTCTTTCCAAAGTGTGAATCCCGTGCAGCTCGACTCAGTGTCTTCGAATCATTTACTGGTGAGAGGGCGGGAGATGTCTGGTGCAGGTGTAGGGAGTGGCGGTGTTGGGAGTGGGGTGGGTAGGGGTGGGTGGTAACGTGCCTGAGTAAATGTGGCATCAGTGTAATACAGATGTGGCACAAGTGTATTTGTTTAAAACGTAGGTTTACGATGTGAATGAGCTAAAACAACCTCATTTTAGTGGTAACGACACTGAGTTAGGGATTCCACATATATCTCAGAATGCTACCACAAGCTGTGTGTTGAGGTTAACACATACAGGAATTGTCATTTAGCGGCAGTGCTAGAAGTCTGATAAATGGTAACAGTTGGAAGGGGTGGCATGTTACATAGGTCTGACAGGTTAATAATCGGGGAAACTAATTACAGTTTTAACGAACAAGCGGCAAAAGGTATTGCCGTAGCATCTGACTTTATAACAGATAACCCATAAAGAACAGCTACAGTGTATTGTACATAATATGACCATACCCACAATAATATGAGTTTTTTCAAATGTGTCACATATGTTAAATTACACATTGCAAAGGAAATACTGCAGATATCCATTCCTTGATGGTTCCATAAATTTCGAGTCAGATAATTATAATGTTAATGGGGTTATCATGTTACGAGCACAAATCGTAAGATATCTGTTCCTTTAACTTATCTGTATTCATGTAATCTTCGCCATGCGAGTCTCTATCACAGATTGTGGTAGTGACAATTGGCAATTTGTAACACTACAAGCACAAAGTAAAGGTATATAGTAGTATGGAAACGACAACACAAATTTTGTCATTTATATTCATTCAGTATAAATGTCCAGCCATCCTTCGTTCTACAGTATAACCTCCTGGAGACTATGGGTCTTGTTGGAATCTTTCGTAGTCATAGGGCAAGTATAAACCAAACTGTTTAGACCTGGATAGAACCAACAGCTCCTCGTTCAAGCACTCCTTAGGCCTTGTGTCAACTGCCAGTATAAGTCTGCCTGCAGGGGTCAACCTCCAAACCATCCATCAGGCGACTGTCACCCTCAAACTTGGTGCCATTAAGTCTCGCCTCTCAGTGAGACCAGGTGTATACCGAGGTGTTGTCCAGACACCAAGAAGCATTTCTATACCATTCACAGTTCAGGATTCACAATGAACAGACAGGAAAAGCAAGTACCCCTGCGAGGGCAGATCGCTGGTCTGCGGAAAGGAGGCTCGAGTATTTGGGCCATCGCCAGTCAGTTAGGCATATCCCCAACAACTGTAACAAAATGGATCAAGAGGTGGGAGGAGACAGGAGATCTTACTAACCAGGGTAAAAAAGCCTAACTATGGAAGATTTGGTCAGTAGTTACTTTTCTTGCCATACGTGTATGTCGAACGTGTCTGATGTGACTGTTTCATAATGTTTTTGCTTACATTATTATTTATACTGTCTAGTGTTATAAATTGTACATTAACCCGTAATACAGCGTCAGCGATGTATGACATACTTTTGACCTACAAAAATGCAAACCAGCATCAACGACGTTATACTAACCCTGTTGTATAGGTAACAGGACACCAATTTAGTGTGACGGACCATCTCCCTTGCAATCCTCCCTCACACCACAGTCCACCAACATCTCCTCTACCTCCCCGCCCACCCCAACCCTCCTACCTCCCCCTGTTCCCCAACTCCTCCCTCTAACACCGCTCCTATGAGCATGTAAAATAGTTGTTTCTCCGTATTCTCTTTAAAATATATCCTCAGCCAGGACACCGCGCTCCCATGTAGTGACACCTGTACAGGATGAGCGCATTATACAAGCAGCTGAGGAAACCCCCATAACGAACGCTGTGGCACTTCGGAACAGACTCCAACTGGATGTGTCTGTCAGTACAGTCTGGAGGCGGCTTCATAAGGCCGGAATACATCACCGGGTTCCTGCCAAAAAAGTTACTCACTGAAGCGCACCGTGCTGCCAGGCTTAACTTTGCACGTCACTATGTGGACCAAGGCCTAAACTTCTGGTCCAGGTGGTGGTCTGATGAGAAAACCTTCCGATCTTGCCATCACGGAAATGTATACGTGTGAAGGAAGAACAACACCTGGTGATGTTTAATAACTGAACTGTTGCAGAAACAATAATATTAAAGTATTTGAACCTAATAACACACACACACACACACACACACACACACACACACACACACACACACACACACACACAAGATAAGGGTCACTTTTTAATCTTATGTGGTATATAAGTTCGTTTAATCAGTAATTAATAACAAAGATGAATGAGAAAGACCACGGTTCACTTTCCAATGCTAATGTGGTGCATAAGTTCGTTAATTAACTAATTACTAACAGTGATAAATGTAAAGGTCCTGGTGTTGGTGGGTGTTCTGAATTATTATAATATTCTTCCTTTAGTAATTCTAGACTCCTAAACGTCTCCGCAACAACTTCCCACAATATAGAGTTGTTACCCACGGATCACCTTCCTTCGATTTCCAAAGAGACTGGAGTGAAAGCAGTGTAGGCTACAATTTCCAAGCATAGATTATTTTGTATTAATTTCTAATAAAAACACGGTATCCCTCTAATATTATGTAATGTTTGTTCTTGTCAGCGATGAGCGAAACAATGTTTATGAAGAGACGAGAAGTGGGCACGTGACATGCAATGTGTGGGGTTATATTTCCATCCATGGTGTAGGAGATGTAGTGAAGATGCAGGGACGATTCAGTGCGCAAAAATATAGTCAAATACTGCAGGATTTCTTTCTACCTTCCTACCAGAGAAAAATTTCCCCTTCTCTCCTGGACCAGTCATCTTGTCCAAGATGGTTGTCCTGTACACACAGCAGGAGCAGTTAGGAATGGTTTAGTAGTCAAGAAAACCTGCAACTCCTACACTGGGCGAGTAAGGGTTGTGACTGTAACCCAATGGAAAATATCTGGGGAACCCTGGTTAACACATGGCAACCAGGACCAGAGAAAACGGCAGACCAGCTGACGGCCCACATTATGACTCAGTGGGAAATATTCCAAGGGAAGCCGCACCTCGTAAGGAATGAGGTGGCCAGCATGCCCGATAGGCTTCGGGAGGTTGTGGAGAAGCAAGGTGGCTGGACTCATTACTGAGGGATATGTCTGTGTAAAATAATATACTAAGATGTATTAACAGTGATATTATATTCCCTTAATTAATGTTGCATTATGTTCTCTTGCCTAACCAACTGTCAATATCACCGTGAGTAATACACTCGTGCCAATGACGTTAGCCTTTCAAGGTCTACTAAGAACTAGGGTATATTATACTGGCAAACACCGTAGGGGTTACAAAGATAAGATACAGAAATCTAAAGTATGTGCCGTATCAGATAGTGCTGTTGGCTAAAGACAAATAATCATGTCTGATTATAAATGCCATAGCAATGAAAAGATTAACAATTATTCATGAACAAGCAAATATAGGATACTGTGGAATAAAAATCAGTTCAGCTCTCATGGTAAACATTATACTTATCTACGTCAAAAGTTAAGCAATCATCAAGGATTCAGTAATTGCAGCCTTTTTTTAAGCAATGTCGAACACACTTGAAAAAACTCATATTATTGTGGGTATGGTCATATTATGTACAATACACTGTAGCTGTTCTTTATGGGTTATCTGTTATAAAGTCAGATGCTACGGCAATACCTTTTGCCGCTTGTTCGTTAAAACTGTAATTAGTTTCCCCGATTATTAACCTGTCAGACCTATGTAACATGCCACCACTTCCAACTGTTACCATTTATCAGACTTCTAGCACTGCCACTAAATGACAATTCCTGTATGTGTTAACCTCAACACACAGCTTGTGGTAGCATTCTGAGATATATGTGGAATCCCTAACTCAGTGTCGTTACCACTAAAAAGAGGTTGTTTTAGCTCATTCACATCGTAAACCTACGTTTTTAACAAATACACTTGTGCCACATCTGTATTACACTGATGCCACATTTACTCAGTCACGTTACCACCCACCCCCACCCACCCCACCCCCAACACCGCCACCCCCTACACTTGCACCAGACATCTCCCGGCGACTCTCCCTCTCACTAGTATAATTAACGATTCGGAGGAACTGAGTCGAGCTGCACGGGATTCACACCAAGGAAAAAGAGGATTGACAATGCTGGTTGTACCAGCCATAAGTGTCTGCGATAGTACATTAGCACATAGTTGGCAGAGCCTCCAGCACTAATGTTTGTGTTAGTACGGACAGGTGCGTGAGGCCATCAGGACGGCCCTGGATGCACTGGCAGCGGAGACTGATGCCACACACACCCCCGCCCTTCCACCACACCCAGACCCGGCCTCCACCATCATGGACAAGATCAACACCATCACAAAGACGTCACAGCAAATAACAGTAAGTTACCCACATCTCCCCCACCAGTATTGCCTCCAAGTACTAATATATTGCCAGTTTCCATAAGAATGTACTGATAGTGTCCCATGTAGAGGCGGTGGCTCAGTCGGTAGAGAGGTAGCCTGCGGTCCTACCAGACCCAGGTTCAAATCCCCCTGGAGGAGGGAACGGTTTAAGGATTTGAATTTCATAAAACAGACTTTACTGATCTACCAGAAGACCCCCCGACATGTAAAAATACCTGAGCTAATACCAATACACCAGTCCTGCATGAGACAGCCCTAGCATGTATTCAATATGGACGATGGATGTTGGCGCTGAAGTGGTGACATGTAGAGGTGTATGGTATGAAGGAGGACTACTGAGCCTTGGGAGCAGGCTGTGAAGCCTATGCCCAGAGTCGGACACATTAAAAAAAAAATATATGGATGCTGTTTATATATTCTAATGTATGGTACCGCCCACAGGTTGAGAACCTCCTGGAGATGAGTCAGTGCATCAAGACGCTGGTGGAGCATGGGCACATCAAGACGCTGGTGGAGCATGGGCACATCAAGATGCTGGTGGAGCTTGGGCACATCAAGACGCTGGTGGAGCATGGGCACATCAAGACGCTGGTGGAGCTTGGGCGCATCAAGACGCTGGTGGAGAATGGCCTGGTATTTGCCGTCCAAGAAGACCAAGGTGGCATCCGGTCCTCCAGGATAACCGTAGAAAATAACCAGATATACATGTACTGCCTTCAGGATCAGCCGCCACCCCCCCACGCCCACACACTGCAGGTAACTCCACCACTGTGACATGTACCATCAACTCTCACCTGTCTGAGTCTTACCCTATATCTCCCACATATGCAATGATTTTTATCTTGCCTGTGTTATACTGTGCCCAGCTGCATATTTCCTATGCACGTCAAACCACTGACTCACTCCCTCATCATCGCTTTTATACTCCATTCAACTTTTCTTCATCAGCGTTTATCTTATCATCAAACTCTTCTTCCTTAATGCATTTCACCTTCGTTTTATGTTGCACAACAGCCTGTTTGTTCTTCAGCATCAGGAGACTTGAAATGCTTCAGTGTTTGCAGTGTTTATGTAAAATCCTGTTTGTTCTTCAGCAACTGTAATCTTGAAATGCTTCAGTGTTTGCAGTGTTTACATAACATCCTGTTTGTTCTTCAGCATCAGACTTGAAATGCTTCAGTGTTTGCAGTGTTTACATAACATCCTGTTTGTTCTTTAGCACCAGTAGACTTGAAATGCTTCAGTGTTTGCAGTGTTTATCACTGAGTTTCATCACAATAGTTTGTAACGGCAGTGTCATTCTGTAGTTCAAAGCAGTTATTGGTTGTGACCTCACTCACATTCTTTATACAGTAATGCCCCATTCATCCGGATGTCCACCATCTTTACCATTCAAAACCCAGAAGCTGTTATCTGGCTGTATTAAACCATTATATGTACATTTTTCCATTTTATCCAGATAAAATACTTGCAATCCGGTGGAAATTTGGCTGCAAGAACATTTTTGTTGGGCTGGACGGGATTAGCCCAGTGGCGCCACGCTGTCTGGCTGGGTAGTTCACCAAGTGTCAGCTAGGGACCCCCCTCGGCCCTTCCCAGTTCCCACACATCAACCGTGTAGTGAACAGCTCCTCTCGTATAGTTACTATGGCAGCACAAGCGGTGGCTTTTGTGGTTATTCCCAACCTGCTTCAGGCCTTGCTGTTCCTTGCATGCCTCTTCCTAGGGTGTGTGATGATGGCCCCTCCACCACAGAAGAGGAAGAGGGTAGTGATGACCCTGCAGAAGAAGCAAGAGATCCTCGGTAAGATTGATGTGGGATGGTCGACTTCCCGCATCTTAAATAGTATGACCTGGTCCGCTGAACCCTGCTTGACATCAGGAAATCCCATAACAAACTGACCCAGTACACAGCAGACTTTGGCAAGAGCAACAGACGCAGTGCCAAATGGAAGGCTATGGGCATCCCCAGCATGCCAGTGTCAACCGTTCAACATTAATCTGGTACTGCCAGCAACGGGCTGCAGGCGTGCAAGTGCGTGGGACTGAGTTGAAAGGCGCTGCTGGGAAGTTTGCCCACCTTCACAATGTCCCTGACTTCAAGGCATCTGAAGGTTGGTTGTTCAGGGTCAAGCTTCAACATGGCCTTACAAATCGTACATCCGGTGGCGAAGCTGTGGACACTAGTGAGGAGGGGGAGGAGTTTCATCAGGTTCTGTTAGGCTCGATTGAGGAGGGCCTCGCTTTCGGTCAAGTCTATAATGCTGACAATAATGGCCTCATCTATCATTCCCTGTAACCCAGTAAATCATTGACAACGCTGGGTGGTAACCATATAACCACACCATAGGGTCAGGTGCAGCCAGCTACAGTGCCGGTTAAATGGATGGAAATGCAAATGTGGCATCCACCCATAAACCAAGCCACACTTTTCCCAGTGTCTGGCTGTGGTGAGGCACTATCAGCCACAAGTGAGCACCAGTACACTGCATGGGATAACCCTGCAGGAGTGATTACTTGCCTGTGGTTGATGGGTCTGACCAGAAAGACTGGGGCTGATCCCACAACAACCTATCAGTGTACACAAAGCATCAGCTGTACCATGAACAACCTCAGTGGGGAACAACCTCAGTGAGGACTGACCAATCTCAGTGGGCACTGAACAACATCAGTGGGCACTGAACAACCTCAGTGGGGACTGAACAACCTCAGTGGGAACTCAACAACCTCAGAGGGAACTCAACAACCTCAGTGGGCACTGAACAACCTCGGTGGGAACTCAACAACCTCAGTGGGAACTCAACAACCTCAGTGGGAACTCAACAACCTCAGTGGGCACTGAACAACATCCGTGGGAACTGAACAACCTCAGTGGGGACTGAACAACATCAGTGGGGACTGAACAACATCAGTGGGGACTGAACAACCTCAGTGGGCACTGAACAACATCAGTGGGGACTGAACAACCTCAGTGGGTATTTTTTGTACAAGTCTGGAGTCATTTGCTTTGATCCTTTTGACTAAGTAATCCAGAACTGGTTATGTTGAGGCAAATTAGAGGAAGACTCCAGGCCAGCACCTCAGACCAACTTTATGGGGCCAGGAAAGGCTTGTCATATACTATGTCCATTGTTCACCCTTAAATTAACTTGGGTTTTGAGGTGATAAAGCTTCTTTTCAAAGCAACGTGTCAATTATAGTAAAAAGAAAGTTGGTCCTACCTTGAAGGCTGACTTACACTGCTGACGACAGCAGTTACATCAAGCTGTTTGCCACTCGTTGTCCACACCTTTGCTCCTCGTTCAACTTCTCATTATCGGCCATGTCTTCACCTCTTTCAGCGTCTTTACTCCAACCATTTTCAGTGTCAGTATATTGCCATAGCCTCAGAATATATATCAGTTTGTGATAGACTAACGAGGAGAGTATGTGAGTGAGGTGCAGGGGAAGAGGCTGAGGATGAGGTGGAGGGATGGAGTATAGAGGTATATGAGAGAGGGGGTGTGAGCTGGGGGGAGGGCAATGCAATGGCGGAAGACAGGGAGAAGATGGTGATTTGTTTGTGGCCACCCCTTACGGGATTAAGGCGTCTGGCAGTAGGTAACCAAAACATTGGATACTACCAATATTACTATACTCTTTTCACTCTAACATGGCCAAGATTTTCACATTTTTCAGCTTGTTTCTTAGTTCAGTGGCAGAATGAGACAATACTATGGCCCTACATCCTTTCCATAGCACTTCTTTGTGACTAGCATCATAAAAACACAATACAATGGCTCTACATGCTTTCCATAGCACTTTTTTGTGACTAGCATCATAAAAAGACAGTACTATGGCTCTATATCCTTTCCACAGCACTTCTTTGTGGCTAACATCATCCTCCACCGTTGTCATCATCATCATCATCATCATTGGGACCTCCTTTCCCACCTTAGGGCAGGGTGAGGAGTAGCAGTCTCCAGACAGACAGCCCAAATTTGCCCAGACCAATGAGCCACGCTTCCATTCGCTCATCATTCAGGCCCCCGGAATCCCAGCTCTATCTGATACCCCCAAAACATTCACTACGTTCTGTAGCTTCGCGTAAACATGTCGGATTGAGTCAATCCGGAAGCTGCCACGTTAAAAAAAGGTTGCCAAAATCCCTGATCATATACTTCTCCTCACAACATTCATCCAGCCAGCTCGATCTCTTGTCAGTCCCTAGCCTCAACGACTTCCAAACCTCTCTTCCTCACACACTCATCCACCATATCTCTCCACCTTCTCCTTGACCTACCATGCCTCCTTCCTTCTTCAAATTCGCTCAGATATACAGTACCTTTTTCACCACTCTATTGTTATCCATTCTCTCCACATGACCATACCATCTCAGTACACTCTCTTCGATTTTGGTGTCCACCTACTTCCTCACTCCGCAACTTCCATGAATCACATAATTTCGTATCCTATCCACCCTCTGTACTCCACATACGTTCCTCAGTAGTCCCATCTCCACTGCTCTCACTCTTGACTTTTTATTTTCATGCCACACCATAGTCTTACATCCATATGTTAAAGTTGGTACTAACACTTCTTCATGTAAGCCTCGTGCAGCTGCAACACTCAAGCCTCTGTTTCTTATCAAGGCCTTCATTGCACCAGCTACTTTCCCTCCTTGTGTCACTCTACTTTCCACTTCTTTTGCACATTTTCCTCTCTTTTCTATCATTGAAATTGTGAATGAATAAATGATGATGCAGCTCTGAGGGGATATTCTCCCGCATTTGGTCTGATTAGCTAGTCAGGTCAGGTGCGAGTAAGGGGATGGGTCTATTATGATGTGGCAGGGGTAAACCAGCTCTGCTGTCGGGCCCTGCTGCGGATGTCACTGATTGCACTGCGCAGTTGACCCATGTGTGGTGTGGTGCGGTGAGGATCTGTCCCTTCTCCCCTTTGGGGCTAAGATGCGAATGACTGTGTTTGAATGGATGAGTAAATGGGGAGTGTGTCGTCCTGTCTCGGCTACCTCCCTTTCCTTGGGGGAAGCAGCCTAGGTATGTAGATGGATAGATAGATTCTGACACTGTACCCAAGTATTTAAATTCTCTCTCACCAATTCCAGTCTCTCTCCATTCACTGTGACATCACACTGGGAGTCACCTTCTCTCTCAATAACCATCACTTTACTCTTCTCTACATTTATTCTCAAGGCACGACACTCACAGACGTCAGCAAAACAGCACTAGCCTACCAAGTTCTTATCCAGTACTTGCAAGCAGTACTGCATCATCAGCATACAACAAATATGAGATATTCCATCCATCACCATTCATTACCAACGCCATCCCTCTCCATTACTTGTGTTTTTACTTCTCTCATCACCCCATCCATATATATATATATATATATATATATATATATATATATATATATATATATATATACTGTATATATTGAACAACCATGGGTATATCACACATCCTTGTCGCACACCCACACCGATCTTGAACCATTCACTTAGATGCCCATTTACCCTTAAACACTCCTCACCACCATCATAAAAACTCTTGACAGCACCTAGCAGCTTACCATCAACACCATACATGCACAAAACCTTCCACAATGCTTCTCTGTCTACTTTCTCGTATGCTCTTTTCAGATCCTAGAATGCCATAAACACCTTATAATCCTTCTCACAAGCCTTCTCCTCTATCTGTCTCACTGCAAGTATTTGATCCACACGTCTCCTTCCACCCTGTTCATCACCCACAAGGACTTTTGATATCTCTTTTACTTTCTCTGTAATAATTCTTACATATACTTTCCCTACCACACTCTAATAAGCTTATGCCACGATAATTCTTGCACTCACTTCGCTCACCTTTATTTTTGTACAGGGGTACAATCACAGCCTTTTTTAACTCTGCAGGCACAGTTTCACTCATCCATGCCTTGTTACATATCTCCAACAAGCACTTCATTCTACTCTCTCCACTACACTTAAGCATCTCTGCATACACCTCATCAACCCCAGCTGCTTTCCCATTTTTCAGCCGCTTCACAGCACTCTTCACCTGTGCGAGTGTCACGTCTCCTGGCACTGCATTCCTTCTCTGCACACCCCCAAAACCAATCATGTTTACAGCCGTTACACAACTGCCAATTTTAGGCCAGGTTAGAGTAAAATGAGTCTAGTTTAAGAGGTTCCTAGCACATCCTCTGCAGCTATTTAATCTAGTGCTTTTTTGTTACTTATCATATTTTACATTGGCTAAGAGTGTTAAAACCTGAATAAAAATATGGCAGGGATAAGGGACAGAATAGGGAGGCTGCCAGAGATCGAGCAGCGTGCAAATCCACCATTAGGTGACCAAGGCCGACACATGCATGTTGGAGCCTTTATAGATGATACAATACTGAGAGTGTGACCTCAGGGGTAAGGGAGTGAATAGGAAGGCTGCCAGAGATTGAGCAGCGTGGAGAGGCGCCATTAGGTGACCAAGGCTGAGGCATTGCTGGTGGAGCCTTTATAAACAATACAAAGTGTGTGCATTCAGTAGTAATGCTAAGTCAGTCCACTTCTACACCAAAGTACAGTACATGCTTGGCTGTCATCAACCCTGGCAGGTACTTGCATCAGTCAAATGTAGCTAAACACTTGGTAACTACACAATTATCACGGAAAAGACATTCACCCACAGGTATACAGTACAGGCCAAGAAGCACGGCTAAATTACACCACCATTTTTTTATTGACCTGGGGGGAGGGCAGCGAAATGGCAAGGGATAGGGTGACATGGAGGCGATTTGTTTAGGGTGTGAGCTGGTGGAAAGGGCTACGAAATGGCAGGGGACAGGGCGACATGGAGGTAATTTGTTTGTGGCCACCCCTTACAGGATTAAGGAGTCTGGCAATAGATTAACAGACAGATAGATAAATTGTCGTCATCATACCAACTTTACTCAATTTTTTGCCCATAAAATGAACTTGGGTTTTGAGGTAACAAGAGTCCTATTTAGCAATGTGTCAAAGAGAAAGTTAAGTCTCACCTTGGAGGATGTCAAGTACACGTATGATGGCAGCAGCTACATCACCTTGGAGGATGTCAAGTACACGTATGATGGCAGCAGCTACATCACCTTGGAGGATGTCAAGTACACGTATGATGGCAGCAGCTACATCACCTTGGAGGATGTCAAGTACACGTATGATGGCAGCAGCTACATCACCTTGGAGGATGTCAAGTACACGTATGATGGCAGCAGCTACATCACCTTGGAGGATGTCAAGTACACGTATGATGGCAGCAGCTACATCACCTTGGAGGATGTCAAGTACACGTATGATGGCAGCAGCTACATCAGGTTTCATACGCGTTGGCCACATCTTTGCTCCACCTCGTTTAACTTCTATCACCTTGTTCAACTTCTCTATCATCCATCTTCACCTCGTTCAAACTCAGTACTACAACTGTCTTCTGTTTCTCCTCCATATCAGTCTTGGCAAACCTGAAAATAATAATAACAACAATTTTGTCCAAGGCAATTGATGGCTGCTCTAAATGGCTGTACTTTTTGATGGTAAATCCAAATATGAAATCAGGGTTTTCCTCTCAGACGTAGTGTTCTTGTGACGCCACGTGTGCTGTGGCACACCTAATGTCTGACTTGGCTCGTATCTCTGACTGGGGTAAAAATAATCTTGTTGTTAATGCATCTAAGACTCAGTTTTTACACCTATCAACCTGACAAAATCTTCTACAGGAGTACCCACTAATGTTTAATAATATCCAGCTCAATCCCGCATCATCCTTGAACATGCTTGGGGTTTCATTCAATCATGACTTATCTTGGAAAGATCATATTACATCTCATAAAATTTGCTTCCAAGAGATTAGGTGTGCTAAGCCGACTCCATACCATCTTTACCCCTGCACAATTGTTGACTTTATACACGGGTTTTATTCGCCCCTGTGTAGAGTACAACTCTCATGTGTGGGGAGGTTCCCCACTTACAGCTCTTCTCAATAGGCTGGAGTCAAAGGCTTTTCATCTCATTAACTCTCTTTCTCTTACTGGCTCCCTTCAACCTCTGTCTCTTCGCCGCACTGTTGCATCTTTATCTCTTTTCTATCGCTACTTCAATGGTCACTGCTCCTCTGAACTGTCTGCTTGCATTCTTCCACCTCTACGACGGGCGCGTAGCACCCGTCTAGCAGCAAACTCTCATCCCTTTTCTGTCCAACTCTCTAATGCAAGAGTTAACCGTTACTCCCAGTCCTTCATTTATGCAACAGGTCAACTCTGGAACTGTTTCACTTTGTCTGTATTTCCTGCTTCTGATGATCTCCAGTTTTTCAAACACACATTGGTAGGTGGTGGCGATCATCATCCACTCACTTGATGTATTGCTGCTTACTTCTTCCTTAACCTTTATCATTCTTTCTCTGTACCTGCCTTCCTCTCTTCCTATTTCTCCCATCTTTCCAGTCACTTCTTATTGCTTTTCTTTCCTTTACAGGTGGTTTTACATTGAGTGACAAGCCAAATGGTTTCCTGTAAGCCAAGAAACCATTTACAAAGCTGGGTGGTAACCATATAACCAAACCATACGTGCTCCCTACGTGTCAACAAGTGGGTTGGTGGAGGGTTAGTGCACCTCCCCGTAAAACAACTAACTCAAAGTCAAATGGCCACCTTCTTACGGGATTATGGCGTCTGGCAATAGACAGATAGATAGAAAGTGTGTCCAGGCATCTCGAAATGAATGGATCTTAAATTTGGCTCTCATTTGTATTTTGCTTTTTTTCTTGGAAGGAAGGGTTTGCGGGCTCGTGGCCTTTGGTTCCTTCTTCCTTGCATTAAAAATAATATATATATATATATATATATATATATATATATATATATATATATATATATATATATATATATATAATGTTGGTCATTTATCGTACTCAGGGAATACAAAATGAATTATATATAATTTTTTAATATTAGGCATAAACGGTGAATAAAACCCACGCTTGTAGACGAAGAATATAATTACCAAACAGTTTCGGTGGACACTGCCACCATCTTCAGTGGTCAAGATAGTGAGAGGGAATGACATATTGACTATACAAGGGTTCCTTTTTATGCGTGTGTGTGTGTGTAAAGGTGAGGTGGGGTGGGGTAGATTGTAAGCGGGGATAAACCCCAGGGGGGACATTACCGGGCAGGTCAGGTGTAATTCCTATCTGACCCTACCTGTGTCTTAGCAGGAAGGGACATTTCCACTAGGGACCTCATTATTGGATCTAGCTTGTACATACCTTCACTAAGGTTGAAATTCTCGTATTTCTGGATACACATGGCTTCAATAATCTTTCGTTTCCGAAAGTCATGACTTCTATACAATAGATGGCTACCTTGCCAGTCAATTCTGTGGTTGGCTTCACAAACATGGTTAAATATTGCATTATTTAAATTACATGTTCTTATGGCATACTTGTGTTCCTTAATCCGTGTTTCCAAACTACTACCTGTTTCTCCTATGTAAACTAGTTCACAATCTTTGCAAGGAATTTTATATATGCCTGCTTCTGAATATGTTGTACATTTGTTCTTTACTAACATTGCTCTGATGGTGGAGGTATACCTAAATGCTATATTTACCTCACTACTGTAACCTATTAACTTTAACATATTCAAGTCTGCAACATAAGGCAAAGTGAGGAAACGTTTCTTTTCTGTGGTGGGTTCTTTAGGTACGTAGTAAGATCGCCTAGCGCGGAGGTATGCTTGTTTAATGAACCATTTGGGATA
>NC_137044.1:40344104-40381604 GCF_032717465.1 Coenobita brevimanus
CATGTCTCTCCACTTTTTCCTCTGCCCACCCTCTCTACCTTCATTCCTTTAGCCACGGCACTAACCCGACTGGTGCCTGGTAATTGTCTGGCCTGTTTACTAAACCCAGGCCGTCCTGTTCTCCATTGCTGGCAATACTTTAAGCCAACTAACTGTATCCAAGGCTAATTAGCAATAGTCCTTCCTGTTCCAGTGCCATTCTCACCCTCCCTGTCTCCTTCCCACTCCTTGTATTCAAGTTGTCAGGCTTTTCTCCAGCCCTTGTCACCACCAAAAGCCGCTACATACACACACCTACCAGCTCTCCTTCCTGCCACGGATTCCTTACTGTTTTTTTTTTTTTTTTTTTTTTTTTGAGCGAGCCTGGCGGTGTGTGGGTATTATTTCAGTAGGCGGAATTAAAGCTACATTGGTGGCCATTGCTGCTATTTGTCTCTGTCTCTTTGCAGGCCAAATGTTGCCATTTTCTTGCTACTGTTCACTGATTCATGAAGCAGTATCAGAAGCCTAATGTTTGGAATTGCTTCATCATGTTTGAAGTACTGAGTGGCAGAAAACGACTGTGGCCTGGCAAGAATCTCACCAATGTAGAGAAACAAAAAGTTACAGGAAGAGACAAGAAACAGAGAAGAGTGCGGTTTATTGCGTGGATTAGCGCCGTGGATAATATAAGCTAGATAGGGTGGGCAGAGAGGGGAGAAGACATGAAGGAGAGCAGGGAGGGAGGTGTGGTGAGAGGTAGGCTGGGGAGGGGCATCGGCAGGAGTACGGGGGAGAGAGCGGAAGTGTCACCATTCCACAACATTCTTGGGTCATCTTTAGCACATTATTTTTCTAATCCAATCTAAAGAATATTGCACTGTGGCCGATGTACAGTAGTAATTCTTACCAACACGTCTTAAGAGCGTAAACAAAGCTTATGTGGCAACTAGTTGCCATACACCGTTGCCAGACCAAACCAGCCACATCACACCAGCAGGCTTGCAGCCAATTTGTGCTGACCACTGTACATACATCTGGCTCTTTATTGGCTAACGTTTCGCTACAATACTTGTACCATCATCAGAGCCTAAACAAGAAATAAAGCAGTGTACATGTAATATTCTGCCTTACAATATTGTACTCAT
Organism: Coenobita brevimanus; assembly: GCF_032717465.1. NCBI lineage: Eukaryota > Metazoa > Arthropoda > Malacostraca > Decapoda > Coenobitidae > Coenobita > Coenobita brevimanus. Next base: position 40,345,232 of record NC_137044.1, read on the forward strand.
AAGTAATACAAAGCACATGTAATATTCTGCCTTACAATATTGTACTCATAAGTAATACAAAGCACATGTAATATTCTGCCTTACAATATTGTACTCATAAGTAATACAAAGCACATGTAATATTCTGCCTTACAATATTGTACTCATAAGTAATACAAAGGACATGTAATATTCTGCCTTACAATATTGTACTCATAAGTAATACAAAGCACATGTAATATTCTGCCTTACAATATTGTACTCATAAGTAATACAAAGCACATGTAATATTCTGCCTTACAATATTGTACTCATAAGTAATACAAAGGACATGTAATATTCTGCCTTACAATATTGTACTCATAAGTAATACAAAGGACATGTAATATTCTGCCTTACAATATTGTACTCATAAGTAATACAAAGGACATGTAATATTCTGCCTTACAATATTGTACTCATAAGTAATACAAAGGACATGTAATATTCTGCCTTACAATATTGTACTCATAAGTAATAAATAGGACATTAATTTCTGCATAAAAGCCTTAAGGTGAAAAGTGCAACAGGAATAATTTTGGGTGAAATTAACCTACGTGAAAATTATGAATGTAAAAGCTTGGCAAGGGCCAGCCCCTTGTGTTGTTGTATAAGTACTGTGTATACCTGTACAACAGTACATATTTGCATGCCTCTGTTGTTGTATAAGTGTAATGCCACAGGTTTAGTATTCATGTATATGTTTAGAGGTACTGTAATTTCTAAGTTAGATAGAGTGTAATCTCAATACTAGTCTATAAGGCTCCTGTTCTAAGTAGTAGTTCATGTGTTAATGATCGATGTAGGGACAACTTTATTTTTATATGTATATATCTCTGTATCTATGCATAGGTAGTGTAACTGGAAGTGTTGAGCTATGGGAGTTCACCCCATCTGGTTGTTAACGAATAACAGATGCGAGCAACATTCCCCTTGCTTGTGGTGCGTCGTTGCCGGGCGCCAAGTTTAAACCTTAAACAGAATAATAATGGGTATGCAATTCTTTCCGTATCATTGTTGTGAAATGCTTACTAATGAAGCTGCTAGAATCCAAATATGTGAAATTAATAGTCAAAAAAGACAAAGATAATGTAATTTGGGAGGACCAAGTAGTTCCGCTTGCCTTAGCCGTCACTAGATGGCATGAGCTGCCCCAAACTCAGGGCGGGATGGCAGTAAATTTAGTATTTAACTGTAGTAAGGATTGATTCTCAAATTTTCCCCAATTCAATCAAAAGTCCTAACGTCATGTGTACTCTACTGTATAAATAGTGAAGAGAATTAAACCCCACCATATCGCAAAAACACAGTCTCATTTGATCTAGCAGTAGCGTCCCTAAGTGCCCGACAAGCCACATTGGCTACCCAGACGTTGTGGATAACAGACGTTGATTCAGGTGAGCTGTACACATTCCTCCTTTCTCCCCCCTTTGCTTGTTTTAATTCTTGCTTGTCGTGAACAATATGAAGTAATGTTGTTAAAAGCTTAACGTAGACATTGGCTACCCAGACGTTGTGGATAACAGACGTTGATTCAGTTCACAGACACCTTGACTTTGGGGCGTGCACGAGGCCATCATGTGATATTGCCCATAGACTTGATGTACACACACACTTACACTATCCATGAATAGATTTATAACTGAATGTAGTAGCAATTGAATTATGAATCAATCAGGTGAACCTTTTTTTTTTATAGTAGATAAGGTACAGAATTTTGAAAGTTAATGTGATCATGTAACGGAAAGGCGAATTTAAACTCATCAACTGCTTTCTTTTCTCTTTTATTAATAGGTTAGGAATATTGGGAGTGTTGAAGTGAATTTAGTGGTTGTAAGAAAATGTAATTTCGAGTTGTTCCTCGAGGCTAAGCAAGCCCGAGTGATTATGAAATATAAGTGAATTGTGTGATGAGTTTAGACTGGCCCGACGTAATAGTACATGAGTGAATATTTTTGGTTTGAGGCTATGCCAGCCCGAAAAGACAGTCCATGTCATTAAATGTCCCAGTCTTGAGGCTGTTGACGAGCCCAAGAATAACTGATAATCGAGAATGTAAGGTCATGAACTCAGGAGTCATTGTTAAATATTCAAATTGTTTCGCTTGGTAACAGTACTGTATTACTATCGCCCAAACTAGTACTTAATTTACAACTCTTTTCATATTATTAAAGGTCATGTAATTCAAAAATGTCTGTTGTTTAACAAGTATAGAATTATTAAAGTAGAGTAAAGTATATGCAATTTTGATATCCAACCAAGGGAATTATGTCCTCTCACGCATGACTCACTCCCCTTCCAGTTCAAGATTCCTTCGCTTTGGGAACGACTAACACACGTGGTACTAACTTATTCTCGACTCGGCCAAAAAAAAAAATACAAACGCTGCCAGAAATATCCTTTAAGCAATTAACCTTTATCATTCAAAGTCGAAGTTACTCTCCCCCCCTTTGTTTTTTCTTAGGTGAATACTTTATAAGTCATTGAGGGGAGACTAAGTTGAGTACCCTTTGTATTATCAACGAGTAAGTTAAACAGAACCACAACGGTGGGATATATATATATATATATATATATATATATATATATATATATATATATATATATACGACCATTACAATCTTCCATCCACCATTCTGAAAATATTACAGAGAAGCCATCCATCCATCCATCAGCCAATCCTACGTTTCCCCATGAGCAGCGTAACAACCCGGGGCTAGGCACTACATCGAGTGAGTGGATGGCGAGCACCCCCACTTACCACTAAAAAGGATTTATACTGATTTTACAACAACAGAGACAGACAGACAAATGAGGAAGTGAAGGAGCGTTGTGGTGTGGATGTGGATGTGATAGGAAGCGTTAGGAGCAACACACTGAGGTGGTTTGGCCATGTGGAGAGAATGAAGAGTGAGAGACTGACGAGGAGAGTGTATGTGAGTGAGGTGGAGGGGGGAGAGGGAGGGGGAGACAGGATGAGATGGAGGGATGGAGGGGAGAGGTATATGAGAGAGGGGGGTGTAAGCTGGGAGCAGGGCAGTGAAATGGCGGGGGACAGGGCGACATGGAGGCAATTTGTTTGTGGCCACCCCTTCTGGGATTAAGGCGTGTGGCAATAGACAGATAGATAGATAGACAGAGGAAGGCTAGAGGGTAATTTTAGACCAAGTTAGGGTCAAAGAGAAAAAGGCGAAATAAAATAAAAGAGAGAAAAACGTCAAGATGTAGTGTCAAAGGTGCGTCAAGCTATGAAGGTGGTGGTGATCCCTAACGCCTTTGGCTCGGGTAATGGTGGCAGCCACGGCCGCCGTCAGCAGCAGTGTGTCGTTGTGTGGCACCAAACGGCCGCTGACATCCTAACTCCCGCCCCCTACACCCATACCGTACTGCCCTCCACCCAGGTAGTGCACGTGTACCGCCTCTTGTGTGTACTGTGTGCAAGGGCTACACTACTAGTATGAGTAGGCTTTATTAGTATTATTATTATTATTATTATTATTACTATTATTATTATTATTATTATTATTATTATTATTATTATTATTATTATTATTGTTACTATTATTGCTATTATTATTATTATTATTATTATTATTATTATTATTATTATCAATATCATCTTTATTATCATCATTATACTGGTGGTGGTGGTGGTGAAGACTGATCAGCATTTATAATAAAAGATTGCCTAGAATTTACAATACACAGAGAGAGAGAGAGAGAGAGAATTATAATTATAATAATAATAATCTATCTATCTATCTATCTATTGCCAGACGCCTCAATCCCGTTTGGGGTGGCCACTAACAAATCACCTCCACGTCGCCCTGTCCCCCGCCATTTCACTGCCCTGCTCCCAACTCACACACACCTCTCTCATATACCTCTCCACCCCATCCCTCCATCTCATCCTCGGCCTCCCCCTCCCTCTTCCCCCCTCCACCTCACGCACATACACTCTTTTCGTCAGTCTTTCACCCTCCATCCTCTCCACATGGCCAAACCACCTCAGTGTGTTCCTCATAACACTTCCTATCACATCCACATCCACACCACAACGCTCCTTTATATCCTCATTCGTCAGCCTGTCTCTCCATGTGACTCCACAGGCTCCTCTTAAATAACTCATTCCACTGCTCTCACTCTTGACTTGTGTCCTTCCAACAATGTCCAAGCCTCACTTCCATACGTTAGAGTTGGTATCACAATACTGTCATGTAGTAACTTTTTCACTTCCATGCTCACTTACCTGTTTCTTATCACTGCTTTCAAAGAACCAGCAACCTTTCTTCCCTGCTGTACCCTTTCAAGCACTTCACCCTCCAAACCTCCATCCTTACTCATCACACTACCCAAGTACTTAAACGTACTCACATTTTCCAATTCCTCACCATCCAACCTCGCTGTACATTCACTGACTTCACCTCTCTCAAAGACCATCACTTTACTCTTCTCTACATTCACCTTTAGATTCCGTTTCTTACACACTCTCCCAAACTCATCCACCAAGCCTTGCAGCTCCCCTTCGTCTTTACTCAACAACACAGTATCATCTGCAAACAACAGTACAGGGAGTTTCCAAACACTATCCTCTCTCACCAGGGCCACTCCAACATCCACTACCCTACCTTGTACCTTTTATTACCCCATCCATGTACAGATTGAACAACCTTGGAGACATGACACATCCCTGTTTCAACGAAATCTTCAAAGAGAAATATTCACTCAGTTCACCATCCACACGCACTGCAGCCTTAGCACCATCATACATACTCTTCACAGCATTCAACAACTTCCCATCTACTCCATATATTCTTAATACTTTCCACAATCCTTGTCTATCCACCCTGTCATATGCTTTCTCCAAATCCATGAAAGCCGCATACAACTTCTTTCCCTTCTCTAGAAACTTTTCCACTAAAGATCTAAGAATGAATATCTGATCTACACAACCTCTTCCCTTCCTAAAGCCTCCCTGTCCTTCTCCAACTAATTCCTCTGTTCTTTCTCTAACTCTGTCAATAAGTATCCTACCATACACTTTTCCTATTATATTAAGAAGACAAATGCCCCTATGATTACCACACACTTCTTTTTCCCCTTTTCCTTTGTACAAGGGAATAATTATACCTGACTTCCAATCCTCCATGACTCTACTTTCCTCCCAGGCCAATCTGCACATCTTCCACATCCATTCTACTACTATCTCTCCCCCATGCTTCAGCATTTCACCACACACTCCATCAATTCCTGGGGCTTTCCCCAATATAACTTTCTTCATTGCTTCCACAACTTCTATCCTACTGATTTCTTCCTGTCTTCTCACCTCCCTCCTTCTCCCAGCCATTCCCCAGCCACTTATACTCGCATTACTTCCATCCTCTATGTCCAACAAATCCTTAAAGTGTTCTCTCCATCTGCTCACTTTTTCTCCCTTCTCCACTAGTAATCTACCATTTTTATCTTTCACTCCCCTGCTAACTTCACTTCCACCCTGTCTTACTCTCTTCACCTCTTTCCAGAACATTTTCTTACAGTCCCTCCACTTTACACTCAAATTTCTTCCAAATTCCTCATCCACTCTCTTCTTACTCTCTCTTACTAATCTTTTCACTTCTGTCTTTCTTTCTACATATAACTCTCTCTTCCGCCTCTCAGCCTCTTCCACGCCCCTATTTCTCATCCATTCATTGTATGCTTTCTTCTTTTGTGCCACAGCCTGTCTCACCTCTTCAGTCCACCACGCTGTTCCTTGCACCCCCCTCCGTCTTCTCTTCCTCCCACACACCACATCACATGCTGCACATATTTCTTCTGTAAATATCCTACACACACTTTCCACGTCTCCCATCTGCTCCAATTCATATTTGCCCAATCGTTCCTCCACTTCTCTCTTATACTCTGCCTTTTTCTCATCCTCTTGTAACCTTTCCACTCTCCTTGCAACTACTCCTTCCTCTCGTCTTTCCCTTCTTCTATTCCTCCATCTTACTTGCATTCTAATTCTGGCCACCACCAAGTAGTGGTCAGAAAGTCCACTCCCCCAACCTGTATAAACTCTTGCATCCATTACACATCTTCGCATCCTTTCATCCACACACACATAATCAATCATTTCCTTCCTTTCATTCAGTTCACCACCCACCCTTCTCATTACTCGCCATGTATACCTGTGGATCATTTTATGCCTGAAGAGGGTATTGGCTATCACCAACCCCCTCCCAGCACAAATGTCCACTAACGCACTCCCATTCTCATCTATCTCAGCAGGCACACCCCACTCACCAACTATTCCATCCACCTTCACATTCCCAACTTTACCATTCATATCACCAATCAAAAACACTCTCTCATTCCTTCCAAACTTTTTCATGCACACTTCTACATTTGTCCAGAACTCTTCTCTCACTCTGCTAGTACGATCTTGCGTTGGCGCATACACACACACAATCGCCCACATTTGTATTCCAACTTTCAACTTTACCCACACAATCCTTGACCCAACTGATCCATACTGTCTTATGCTCTTCTTCCATCTTTTACTCACAACTATACACACTCCTTCCTTTGCCCTCTCATTCTCACCTACGCCTTTGAATCAACTTTTGAACTATTTTTGCAACTATCTATATGTATGTACCTAATAAATATATCACTACATCGGGTGTCTGGATGGTACCTACTAATTTGGCACACAGGTAGGTGGAGAGACAGGTAGCGAAAATAAATACTGATGCCTTTTACTAAACTTTTATTTTATTTCGCAACTCTCTCTCTCTCTCTCTCTCTCTCTCTCTCTCTCTCTCTCTCTCTCTCTCTCTCTCTCTCTCTCTCTCTCTCGCTCGCTCGCTCTCTCTCTCAAGTAAATCTGTCACTACATCGGGTGAGTGGATGGCACCTATTTGATAGATACATAGGGTAGAGGAAATAAATACTGATCCTTTTAATAATCTTTTAGTCTATTTTTGCGACTGTGCATACATGTCTATAGAATAATTGTCACTACATCGGATGAGTGGATGATACGAACTAGATAGAGAGATAGGTATGTCGACAGAGGTAGAGAACACTGTAATGTATTTTAATTATCTTTTAATCTTTTTTGAAACTAAATATCGGTATCTAATAAATCTGTCACTACATCGGATGACTGGATGGTACCTACCGGATAGATAGATAGGAAGGTAGAAAGACAGGTAGATAAAATAAATACTGATGCCTTTTACTCAGCTTTTAATCTATTTTTCCAGCCAGCTATAACATTACGTATCTACCGTATCAAATAAATCTATCACTACATCGGGTGAGTGGATGGTACCTACATGATAGATAGATAGAAAGGCAGACAGACAGGTAGATCAAATAAATGCTGGTGCCTTTTAATCAACTTTTAATCTATTTTTGCAACTATCTATATGTATCTGTCTAATAAATCTGTTACTTTATCGGGTGAGTGGATGGTGCCTACCTCACAGATAAAGATGGTAGAGAAAATAAATAGTGATGCCTTTTGATCATCTTCTTATCTATTTCTGCAACTAACCATATGAATCAATCTAATAAATGTATCACTACACTGGGTGAGTGGATGGTACCTCCTAGATAGATAGATAGACAGATAGATAGAAGGTATAGAGACAGATAGAGAACATAAATATCGATGTTTATTAATCAACTTTTAATCTATTTTTGCAACTAGCTATATGCTAATGTCTATTACTACATCGGTGAGTGGATGGTACCTACTAGATAGAAAGACAGGTCTGTAGACAGACAGGTAGAGAAAAGGACTTTCCATTACTTTTAAAAACTTTTGAATCTACAGTATATTCGAGACGATTTTTATCTAATTAAACTAGTACTTCATCGGGTGAATGGATGGTACCTACTGGGTAGATATTCAGTAGGTAGACAGGCAGGTATACAAAATAAATATTGATGCCTTTTAAGCAACTCCAGAATTATTTTTGCAACCATCTATATTTATGTATCTAATATATCTATCACTACATCGGGCGAGAGGATGGTACCTACTAGATAGAAAGATAGATAGGCAGACAGACAGGTAGAGAAAATATTGATGCCTTTTATTCAACTCTTAATCTATTGTCGCATGTATCTACATGTATCTATCTAACAGATCTATCACTACATCGGGTGAGTGGATGGTACGTAATAAATAGGTAGGTAGTCAGACATGTACATAAAATATATATTGATGTCTTTTAATCAACATTTAATCTATTTGTACAACTAACTACCGGTATGTGTATCTATCTGATAAATTAATAATTAACTACATCGGATGAGTGGATGGTACCTAGTAGATAGATGGATAGGATAGTAGACAGAGAGAGAGAAAACCAACATTAATGCTTTTTGATAAACTTTTAATCTATTCTTGCAACTATCTATATGTATCTATCCAATATATGTATCACTACATTGTGTGAGTGGATGGTAACTCCTAGATAGATAAATAGAAGGTACAGAGACAGGTACATAGAAAATAAATACTGACGCCTTTTAATCAACTTTTAATCTGTTTTTTCAACTATACAGTATGTACCTATCCAATAAATATATCACTACGTCGGGTGAGTGGACGGTACCTACTTGGTAGATAGACAGTAGGTCAACAGGCAAGTAGAGAAAATAATTACTGATGATTTTTAATTAACTTTTAATATATTTTTGCAACTATATGTATGTAACAAATTTCCTAAAAACAGACTTTACTGATCTACCAGAAGACCCGCCGACATGTTGTAAAAATACCCCCGCTAATACCACTACACCAGTCCTGTATGAGACAGCCCTAGCATGTATTCAGTATGGACGGTGGGTGTTAGTGCCATAAAAATACCCCCGCTAATACCAATACACCAGTCCTGTATGAGACAGCCCTAGCATGTATTCAGTATGGACGGTGGGTGTTAGTGCCATAAAAATACCCCCGCTAATACCAATACACCAGTTCTGTATGAGACAGCCCTAGCATGTATTCAGTATGGACGGTGGGTGTTAGTGCCATAAAAATACCCCCGCTAATACCAATACACCAGTTCTGTATGAGACAGCCCTAGCATGTATTCAGTATGGACGGTGGGTGTTAGTGCCATAAAAATACCCCCGCTAATACCACTACACCAGTCCTGTATGAGACAGCCCTAGCATGTATTCAGTATGGACGGTGGGTGTTAGTGCCATAAAAATACCCCCGCTAATACCAATACACCAGTCCTGTATGAGACAGCCCTAGCATGTATTCAGTATGGACGGTGGGTGTTAGTGCCATAAAAATACCCCCGCTAATACCAATACACCAGTCCTGTATGAGACAGCCCTAGCATGTATTCAGTATGGACGGTGGGTGTTAGTGCCATAAAAATACCCCCGCTAATACCACTACACCAGTCCTGTATGAGACAGCCCTAGCATGTATTCAGTATGGACGGTGGGTGTTAGTGCCATAAAAATACCCCCGCTAATACCAATACACCAGTCCTGTATGAGACAGCCCTAGCATGTATTCAGTATGGACGGTGGGTGTTAGTGCCATAAAAATACCCCCGCTAATACCACTACACCAGTCCTGTATGAGACAGCCCTAGCATGTATTCAGTATGGACGGTGGGTGTTAGTGCCATAAAAATACCCCCGCTAATACCAATACACCAGTCCTGTATGAGACAGCCCTAGCATGTATTCAGTATGGACGGTGGGTGTTAGTGCCATAAAAATACCCCCGCTAATACCAATACACCAGTCCTGTATGAGACAGCCCTAGCATGTATTCAGTATGGACGGTGGGTGTTAGTGCCATAAAAATACCCCCGCTAATACCACTACACCAGTCCTGTATGAGACAGCCCTAGCATGTATTCAGTATGGACGGTGGGTGTTAGTGCCATAAAAATACCCCCGCCAATACCAATACACCAGTCCTGTATGAGACAGCCCTAGCATGTATTCAGTATGGACGGTGGGTGTTAGTGCCATAAAAATACCCCCGCCAATACCAATACACCAGTCCTGTATGAGACAGCCCTAGCATGTATTCAGTATGGACGGTGGGTGTTAGCGCCGAAGTGGTGACATGTAGAGGTGTATGGTATGTAGGAGGATCACTGGGCCTTGGCAGCAGGATGTGTAGCCTATGCCATGAGTCGAGCACATAAAAAAAATAGATAGGAGGCGAGGGAACTGACGGCATGACAAGGACATTTGAAAGATAGATTGATAGATTGATAGGTAGATAAGTAGATAGATAGATAGATATACGAAGATATACAGATACTAGATAGATAAAGAGATAGATAGACGGACGGATAGATAGATAGTTAAAAAGTCAACATTTATAGTGGATAGGAAAAGAAAAATTGGAATGGAAATTTTATAAGAAGGTAGGATTTAAATCCATAGATAGATAAATAGCTGCAGATAGATAGATAAAATGCTCCAGATAGATAGATAAATAGATAGTAGATAGATAGACAGATAAATAGATTGATTGATAGGTAGATAGATAGATAGATATAAAGGTGCAATAAATGGGGTAAGGGAGGTGGTGACGTGTGAGGATAGATAGATACACAGATAGATAAATAGGTCCAGATAGATACACAGATAGATAAATAGGTCCAGATATATACACATATAGATAAATAGGTCCAGATAGATACACAGATAGATAAATAGGTCCAGATAGATACACAGATAGATAAATAGGTCCAGATAGATACACAGATAGATAAATAGGTCCAGATAGATACACAGATAGATAAATAGGTCCAGATAGATACACAGATAGATAAATAGGTCCAGATAGATACACAGATAGATAAATAGGTCCAGATAGATACACAGATAGATAAATAGGGCCAGATAGATACACATAGATAAATAGGTCCAGATAGATACACAGATAGATAAATAGGTCCAGATAGATACACAGATAGATAAATAGGGCCAGATAGATACATATAGAGAAGGGTGCAGATAGATAGAGGATAGATAAACTCACCAGGAGGAAAAGGAAGCTGGTGACATGGATGGGAAATTTTAATGGAAAGTAAGAAATAGATAGATAGATAGATAGATAGATGGCTCCAAATAGATAGAGAGTGGACAGAAAGCTGCAGATAGATACACAGGTAGATAGACTCAGCACTTGTAATAAACTGGGTGACAGGAGGGAAGGGAGGCACATTTGAATGGAAAGTAAGAAATAGATAGATAGGTAGATAGACAGAGAGAGAGAGAGGAAGATAGGTAGATAGATGGATACTCTGATAGATAGATAGATAGGTAGATAGATAAATAGATAGAAAAGTAGATAGACAGATAGATAGATAGGTAGGTAGGTAGATAGATATATAGATAGGTAAGTAGGCAGGTAGATAGATAGATAGACATAGATAGATCGACAGATAGATATACAGGTTGGTAGTAGATAGATAGATAGGTAGATAGACAGATAGATAGATAGAGATCGATAGATAGAGATAGATAGATAAATAAATAAATAGTTATCTACTTACCTTCTTACCTACCTACCTACCGACCTTACTACCTACCTACCTACCTACCTACCTGCCTACCTACCTACTTTCTTACTTACCTACCTTCCTACCTACCTACCCACCTACCTACCTTCCTACCTACCTTCTTACCTACCTACCTACCTACCTTCTTACCTACCTACCTACCTACCTTCCTACCTACCTACCTGTGTCTATCTATCTATTTATATGTCTGTTTACCTACCTACTTCTCTGTCTATCTATCTATCTATCTATTAAGACTAGTAACCAAGGAGACTCTAGTATAAAAATAAGTAAGTCAGTTATGAGTTTTGTTAGGTTTAAATGCAACTCGTCTTTGTATCTACCTATCTATCTATCTATCTGTATCTGTCTTCAGACTAGTAACCAAGGAGACTCACACAACTGCCTTAGGTAACAGCATTAAGTATGGGAGTAATGTTTTAAAAGTAGCTCTATCTATCTGTTTATCTATCTATATCTATCTGTCTATCTGGTCCAGCTCTGTCAACAACAACAACAACAACAACAGCAGTACTACTACTACTACTACTACTACTAATAATAATAATAATAATAATGCTAATAATAATAATAATCAGGTGGCACATTGCAGCTACAAGAATGCTGGTTTGCCTACCCTGGCTGAGTGCAGGGAATAAGTATATATCTATCTGTCTATCTATCTGTCTGTTTATCTATCTATCTGTCTGTCTGTCTATCTGTCTATCTATTACCTGGGTGCAAATGTGTTTGTAATCAGTATCTATCTATCCATCTGTTTATCTATCTGTCTATCTGGGTAACTATCTATTCATCTATCTCTGTGTATCTGTCTATCTATCTACCTTCCTATCTATTTATCTGTCTATATAAGGCTAACTATACATCTATCTAGATTGGCGTATGTATGTGTGTATGTATGTATGTATGTGTGTATGTATGTATGTATGTATGTATGTATGTGTTATGTATGTATGTGTGTATGTATGTATGTATGTGTCTGTCTGTCTGTCTGTCTGTCTGTATGTGTGTATGTATGTATGTATGTATGTATGTGTGTGTATGTATGTATGTATGTATGTATGTCTATGTGTGTATGTATGTATGTATGTATGTGTGTATGTATGTATGTATATCTGGTAAGTATACATCTATCTCTGTCTGTGTATGTATCCGTCTATCTATCCATCTATCTATCTATCTATCTACCTATATATCTATTTGGCTAAGTATCGATCTATCTATCTCAGTTGAAGTCTGTCTATCTATCTATCTATCTATCTGTCTATATCTGTATATGGGTACTATCTATCCATCTATCAATGTGTATCATTCCATCTATCTAGTCAATTGTCTGTCTGTCTATCTGTCTATTTATTTATCAATCTATCTATCAATCTCTGTCTGTGTCTGGCTTTCTATCTATCTATCTATCAGTCAGTGCATCTAGGTAACTATCTATCTATCTATCTGTGTATCTATCCACCGATCTAGTCAACTGTCTGTCTGTCTGTCTATCTATTTATTTATCTGTCTATCTACCAGTCTGTCTTTATCTATCTATCTATGAGTCAGTGTATCTGGGTAACTATCTATCCATCTATCTCTGTCTGTCTATCCATCTATCTAGGCAACTGTCTGTCTGTCTATCTATTTATCTATCTATCAATCTGTGTCTGTCTGTCTGTCTGTCTATCTATCTATCTATCAGTCAGTGTATCTGGGTTACTATCTATCCATCTATCTCTGTCTGTCGGTCTATCTATCTATATGTAATGGTAAGTGTCTGTCTGTCTGTCTGTCTGTCTATATCGATCTATCTGTCTGTCTGGGTAACTGTCGCTCTATCTATCTATATCTATTTATCCATCTATCTAGGTAACTGTCTGTCTGTCAGCCTATCTCTATCTATCTATCTGGCTATCTGTACAACTATCTATTTTTAGTCTGGCCATCTCTGTCTATCTGTCTATCTATCTGTCTGTATTTGTCTATCTATCTACCTGTCTATCCATCTGTCTATCTATCTATCTGTCTATTGATCTATCTCTATCTATCTATGCATATCCATCCGTCTATCTATCCATCCATCTCTTTAGGTTTATTTATCTATCTATCTATCTAGCTTCCTGTCTATTGATCTGTATGTCTCCATCTGTCTATCTGTCTATTTGTCTATCTGTCTATCTATCTAAGTCATATGTCTGTTCGTCATTGTCTTTCTCTGTGTATCTTTATCTATGTCTGCCTGCCTAGCAATCTATTTATCTATCTATCTATCTATCTGTATCAATTTATTTGTCTATCTACCTATGTCTATGTGTCTATCTTGTAATCTATCAGTCAGTGTGGGCAATATGCTGAGGGCAGACTAACCCACACAAAACACATAGGTTCCCTGGCCTTCTATGGGTTGCTGTGGCTAGACTTGGCTATACATTGGTTGTGGCTCATTTCCCTGGCCTTAAATGGCTTACCGCTAGTCTGGCTTTACTTGCCTTTACACTGGCTTACCTCACCGGCGCAGGCAAACATCTGCGGCGGCCACCCAGCCCACAAACCTCTTCTATTTGCCTGCACCTCGCCGTGGGAAGGACCCTGGTGAGGCGGTGTCTACCACAAGGAGGCGCCGGTTGCCCACACGTTGTATTGTACCTGTAGCGGCCCCAATGAAACACTTACCTGTGGTCGTTGGGTCTGCTCAGCCACACACATTAGGTAGGGGTAAGCAGCAACAACAACAACATCCTGGTGAGATTTATACACGATGAGTCCAATGTAGTGGTGGTGGTGGTAGTAGTAGTAGTAGTAGTAGTAGTAGTTGTAGTAGCAGTAGTAGCGTTGGTGGTGGTAGTGGTAGTAGTAGTAGTAGTAGTAGCGTTGGTGGTAGTAGTAGTAGTAGTAATAGTACTGGTAATATTTGATAGTAGTAGTTGCAGTGGATGGCCAAGTTATATTTGAGGTGGGGTTTGACTAGTAACCAAGGAGACTCATTGCTACCTGATAACTAAAGCTGGTTGAATGTTATGCCAGCAGGACTCAGTATTGCAGATGTCAAATTGGCCAGTTGCATCAGATGACAACAGACGCCTTGTGCAGCAGCAGGGAAAGGGTTAAGTGCAACCTCTATTATCACTGACCTATTGCAAAGGACGCGCCAACACTGCCACAACTGCCTTTAACCGTCCAAACATTTCAAGGACACATTGCAAGGACAGCGGCGCCAAGTTGCAGGCGCTGACCGTTAACGGCAACTTCCTGAGATGTGTTTTGCTTTTAGTAGTCATTTGTTGGACGTATTTGTTTAATCTGGGTATCCCGTAAGCATTTTCTTGCATTTCTGTCAAGTATAACCTCAGAATTTCCATCATTTGGCTTATTTTGCCATATTTACATCTTGTTTGTTAAACAGTACCAAGATCTTGACTCAGAAATGCCGCCAGTTTCGAGGGAATGCTGTGGTGAGGATGCAGGGCCGTAGCATCGTCTTATTTAGCCTCTGAACTACGGTAAATAAGGTTCACAGAACCAATAATCTCCTTAAAGATAAATAAACTCTACCATTGTTTATTACAAGCACGTCAGAAATAATCAAGACATTACCTGTAAACATTCAAAGATTTAAAAAGTAAATCAGCGTTGCCAATGTTGAGTGATGGTACACCTGAAGGCAGCTGCCGGAGATGCAGTCTTTTAAAAGAAACGACCAACGTACACTGCGATGGTGATATTTTCTACTTTATTTTGTTTCTTTCCATTATGATCCTATCAATTAAAATCTGTTGTATCACTTACTGATTTAAAACATGGGTAAAAAATTCGTTCAATATTGGTTTTAATCGTCATAAATTTAACTGGCACAATGTTGCCTTGGTCACGTGACCCTTGAGACGCAGCGTTGCAGACCATCGGGCAGTCAGTCACCCCGCGGGTCAGGAAGTGGTAGGATGTTGGTGTGCACAGCTCGTACTAACTTTGCGTTTCCCTTTTATTGGACGTTGGGGGCACGGTGGCTCAGTGGTAGAGCATCGGAGTCGTGATCGGGGGATTGCGAGTTCGAGCCTCGCCCGGGAGTGGTAGCGCGCTCCTGTAACCTAGCGGGGCTATATGGCCATAGTTGCCCAGCTCGGGGATTAAATCCCTTTTATTGGACGTTAGCGATTGTGTTTGCCGTGATGAATGGACAGACTGGATTACTGTGGAGGCGAGGCAAGTGGCACAAGTGCCGGAAAAAGGAAACTACCGGTATGCCTGGTATGAACACAGGGTGAGTTGAAATGTATTATTATTATTATTATTATTATTGTTATTATTATTTGCTGCTACTACTACTACTACTACTACCACCACCACCACCACTACTACTACTACTACTACTACCACCACTGCTGCTGCTGCTGTTATTATTATTATTATTATTATTATTATTATTATTACCGGATATTATTATTATTATTTAATCTTTCCACATGACCTACAAACAGGTCATCAGTTCACCTTTAATCTATCGATAATCAAAGATAGATACATACGCCTAAGTCATTTTCAGCCTACCAACCAAGACAAATGTGGACACGCATTTTGCCCACTACATACCATCCACTCACCCGATGTGGTGATAGATTTATTGGACAGATAGACAGGTGGAAGAGAAGGCTAGATAGATTAATTTTGAAATTGTAAAAAAATATATATATTTTTTTTTCCTTTCAGTCTGTCGTAGCTTCCATCCACTCACCTGATGTAGTGATAGATTTATCGGATAGATAGACGCAAAAATAGATCAACCTTCAATCTGATGAGTAAGAATGATTTGAGTTTTCTTTGTCCATCCATGTCTATCTGTCTATCTATCTGTCTATCTATCTGATGTAATGATAGATTTATTGGATAGACAGATATGTAAAAATATATTAAAAGACAGCAATATTTTTTTCTCTATGTCTGGCTGTCTGTCTATTTAGTACGTACCATCCACACACCTGATGTAGTGATATTTTTTGGATAGATAGGTAGGTAGATGCAAAAATAGATTGATAACTTTTGGATTTGTTGTCTTACTGATGTTGATTTTTTCACCATCTACGTCTGTCTATCCAGTACATACCATCCACTCACCTGATAAAGTTATAGATTTATTGGATAGATAGGTAAATCAATGTAGTATGTAGATAGACAAGTAAATAGATAGACAGGTGCACTTGATATGATATATAGATATCCACCAACACCAGTACTTACCATCCACTCACCTGATGTAGTGATAGATTTATTAGATAGGTAGATAGATGTAATAATGGGTTAAAGATAACTATTTTCCTCTCTGTTACGTGCTATCCACTCACCGGATATAGTGATAGATTTGTTATCTAGATAGATAGATAGAGGCAAAGTGGATGAAAGGCCTCAACATCTTTGTATCAGTCTATCTATAAGCATGTCTATCTATCGAGTACATACCATCCACTTACTTGCTGTAGTGATAGATTTACTGGGTAGATAGATGCAAAAGTATATTGAAGACATCAGTATTTTTCTTTATCTGTTTGTCCAACTAGTATATACCATCCACTCACTTGATGTAACTATTCCTTTATTGGATAGATAGAAAGATGCAAAAATAGATTTAAAGAGATCAATTCTCTCTCTCTCTCTCTCTCTCTCTCTCTCTCTCTCTCTCTCTGGTACATACCATCCACTCACCTGATGTAGTGGTAGATATATTGGATAGATGGACAGACACATACATACATAAATAGGTCAACTCGATAACGTGAATGTTTTGACACTGATTCTCTCTCATCCGTGTATCTATCAGTCTGTCTAGTGTATACCATCCACTCACCTTATGTAGTGATATCCGTATTTGATTGACAGAAAGACAGATAGAGCCAGATAGACAGGTGGGTAGACAGACAGACAGATAGACCAGGCTAGAAATAATAATAATAATAATAATCATAATAACCAGAGGCCACCCAAGGGGGGAATCACACCAGCCGATACATGTCTAGCGCGGCCTGGAATATGACCTTGACCTTGACCTACCTTCAGTTTCGAATTCGTAGATTTTCATCCCTACTACACACCTGTACAATTCTGTGATGATATCTTGAGCGGTTGCGAAGTTATCGTAGTAAAAGACACACAGACATACACACAGACAGACAAATTGAAAACAGTACCAGCTTGGCCATCGCGGCTGGTAATGGTAATAGTAATCATCATCATCATCATCTGACCCTGTTTCATCCCTGAGTGGCATTACGTGAGCAATAAACCCCAACCACCCCTTGGATATAAACCTTCACCGGCTCAATCCGATTGGAGCGCCGTAATTACGCACTAAACCACCAGGCGCCATAATTTGGTTATATGGTTACCACCCAGCTTAGTAAATGATTTCCTGGTGTACAGGAAACCATTTGGCTTGTCACTCAGTGTAGAGTCACCCACAGGCAGAAGGAAGGAAAGAAGGAAAGAAACACAGAAGAGGGAAAGAAAGAGAGCAAAGGGCAGTCATATGAGAGCAGCACTACATCGAGTGAGCGGATGGTGAGCGCCCCCACGTACCACTATAATAATACCGGTAATAATAATAATAATAATAATAATGATATACTGTTTTTCGCTGTTGATAGATGTGTGGGTAGATAAACAAATACATCCACACACAAACTGATAGATTTTACACAGTTTCACCGCAAGTGCATCAGATGTCTATTATTATTATTATTATTAGTAGTAGTAGTAGTAGTAGTATCAGTAAGAACTCCACATTCTGTGCAGTTCTTATTAATATTGTGGCTACTATTTTTTTTTTTTCTTTTTTTTTTTTTTTTTTTGGGGTGGGGTAAGATGTAGGTCAGTGGTTGTCAACTATGGCTGGTGAGCCAAAGGTGGGTCGCGAGAGGAATTTTGATGGGTGGCAGGGACATAGAATAGGCCTGATGCTTTCACTGTATTTTATTGACGTAATTGAAACTGTAATTATCCTTATTACACTATTAGCGTATTGACAATAACTACGATAGGCTATATACCGGTTACTATCTCTCTCTCTCTCTCTCTGATATTTTTACGCCATGGGTGGCGAAGTCTTGAAATATTCCAGATTGGGTCACGCACTATAAAGTGTGGCAACCGCTGATCTAGAAGGCTGGCATTGCAACAGCGCTGATCTAGAAGGCTGGCATTGCAACAGCGCTGATCTAGAAGGCTGGCATTGCAACAGCGCTGATCTAGAAGGCTGGCATTGCAACAGCGCTGATCTAGAAGGCTGGCATTGCAACAGCGCTGATCTAGAAGGCTGGCATTGCAACAGCGCTGATCTAGAAGGCTGGCATTGCAACAGCGCTGATCTAGAAGGCTGGCATTGCAACAGCGCTGATCTAGAAGGCTGGCATTGCAACAGCGCTGATCTAGAAGGCTGGCATTGCAACAGCGCTGATCTAGAAGGCTGGCATTGCAACAGCGCTGATCTAGAAGGCTGGCATTGCAACAGCGCTGATCTAGAAGGCTGGCATTGCAACAGCGCTGATCTAGAAGGCTGGCATTGCAACAGCGCTGATCTAGAAGGCTGGCATTGCAACAGCGCTGATCTAGAAGGCTGGCATTGCAACAGCGCTGATCTAGAAGGCTGGCATTGCAACACCGTTCGGGACAGAGCCTTGACATTGGCAGCAGTGATGTATCTTGGCTGCGTCTTTTGCCATCATCTTTCTTCCCTACCACTACCGCCCTCTGCCCTAGTGTTTCTCTCGCCCAGATTTGTTGTATTTGGTGCATTTCTCTGCAGCTGTATTTTCTCTGTTCCTGTATTCTGAATTTTCTGTATTTCTCTGTTTACTGTATTTAGCTTTTTCTGTATTTCCTGTAATTTTGTATTGCCATATTTCTATATGTTCTCTATTTCTGTATTTTCTGTATTTCTTTATTTTCTGTATTTCTTTATTTTCTGTATTTCTGTATTTGTTTTTTTTTTGTATTTCTACATTTCCGTGTTTCTGTTTTCTGTATTTCTGTATTTCCTGTGTTTCTGAATTGTCTGTATTTTCGGTATTTCTGCATTTTTGTATTTTCTTTTTTTCTATATTTATCATTTTCTGTAGTTCTGTATCTTCTGTAGTTCTTTTTGTATTTTCTATATGGTATTTCTTTTTTTCCGTATTTTCTGTACCTGTTTTCTGCAGTCTGTATTGTCTGTACTTCTGTATTTTCTATATTTCTGCATTTCCGTATTTCTGTATTTCTTTGTTTACCGTATTCATTTTCTGTATTTTTGTATTTCTGTATTTTTTGTATATCTATATTTTCTGTTTGTATTTCCTGTACTTGTATTCTCTGTATTCTCTGTATTTCTGTATTTTGTGTATTGTATGTCATGTAGTTTTTCCTTCCTACTTTCCTCATTTTCTTCACCTTTGGTCTTTTGCTCTTTGTCTTAATTCTCTCATCTTTCTCCCTCAGCATTTGTTTACTGCCATTCCCTTTCCTCTCCTTCCCTAGGCTCATCTTTCTCCCTCAGCATTTGTTTACTGCCATTCCCTTTCCTCTCCTTCCCTAGGCTCATCTTTCTCCCTCAGCATTTGTTTACTGCCATTCCCTTTCCTCTCCTTCCCTAGGCTCATCTTTCTCCCTCAGCATTTGTTTACTGCCATTCCCTTTCCTCTCCTTCCCTAGGCTCATCTTTCTCCCTCAGCATTTGTTTACTGCCATTCCCTTTCCTCTCCTTCCCTAGGCTCATCTTTCTCCCTCAGCATTTGTTTACTGCCATTCCCTTTCCTCTCCTTCCCTAGGCTCAGCTTTCTCCCTCAGCATTTGTTTACTGCCATTCCCTTTCCTCTCCTTCCCTAGGCTCATCTTTCTCCCTCAGCATTTGTTTACTGCCATTCCCTTTCCTCTCCTTCCCTAGGCTCATCTTTCTCCCTCAGCATTTGTTTACTGCCATTCCCTTTCCTCTCCTTCCCTAGGCTCATCTTTCTCCCTCAGCATTTGTTTACTGCCATTCCCTTTCCTCTCCTTCCCTAGGCTCATCTTTCTCCCTCAGCATTTGTTTACTGCCATTCCCTTTCCTCTCCTTCCCTAGGCTCATCTTTCTCCCTCAGCATTTGTTTACTGCCATTCCCTTTCCTCTCCTTCCCTAGGCTCATCTTTCTCCCTCAGCATTTGTTTACTGCCATTCCCTTTCCTCTCCTTCCCTAGGCTCATCTTTCTCCCTCAGCATTTGTTTACTGCCATTCCCTTTCCTCTCCTTCCCTAGGCTCATCTTTCTCCCTCAGCATTTGTTTACTGCCATTCCCTTTCCTCTCCTTCCCTAGGCTCATCTTTCTCCCTCAGCATTTGTTTACTGCCATTCCCTTTCCTCTCCTTCCCTAGGCTCATCTTTCTCCCTCAGCATTTGTTTACTGCCATTCCCTTTCCTCTCCTTCCCTAGGCTCATCTTTCTCCCTCAGCATTTGTTTACTGCCATTCCCTTTCCTCTCCTTCCCTAGGCTCATCTTTCTCCCTCAGCATTTGTTTACTGCCATTCCCTTTCCTCTCCTTCCCTAGGCTCATCTTTCTCCCTCAGCATTTGTTTACTGCCATTCCCTTTCCTCTCCTTCCCTAGGCTCATCTTTCTCCCTCAGCATTTGTTTACTGCCATTCCCTTTCCTCTCCTTCCCTAGGCTCATCTTTCTCCCTCAGCATTTGTTTACTGCCATTCCCTTTCCTCTCCTTCCCTAGGCTCATCTTTCTCCCTCAGCATTTGTTTACTGCCATTCCCTTTCCTCTCCTTCCCTAGGCTCATCTTTCTCCCTCAGCATTTGTTTACTGCCATTCCCTTTCCTCTCCTTCCCTAGGCTCATCTTTCTCCCTCAGCATTTGTTTACTGCCATTCCCTTTCCTCTCCTTCCCTAGGCTCATCTTTCTCCCTCAGCATTTGTTTACTGCCATTCCCTTTCCTCTCCTTCCCTAGGCTCATCTTTCTCCCTCAGCATTTGTTTACTGCCATTCCCTTTCCTCTCCTTCCCTAGGCTCATCTTTCTCCCTCAGCATTTGTTTACTGCCATTCCCTTTCCTCTCCTTCCCTAGGCTCATCTTTCTCCCTCAGCATTTGTTTACTGCCATTCCCTTTCCTCTCCTTCCCTAGGCTCATCTTTCTCCCTCAGCATTTGTTTACTGCCATTCCCTTTCCTCTCCTTCCCTAGGCTCATCTTTCTCCCTCAGCATTTGTTTACTGCCATTCCCTTTCCTCTCCTTCCCTAGGCTCATCTTTCTCCCTCAGCATTTGTTTACTGCCATTCCCTTTCCTCTCCTTCCCTAGGCTCATCTTTCTCCCTCAGCATTTGTTTACTGCCATTCCCTTTCCTCTCCTTCCCTAGGCTCATCTTTCTCCCTCAGCATTTGTTTACTGCCATTCCCTTTCCTCTCCTTCCCTAGGCTCATCTTTCTCCCTCAGCATTTGTTTACTGCCATTCCCTTTCCTCTCCTTCCCTAGGCTCATCTTTCTCCCTCAGCATTTGTTTACTGCCATTCCCTTTCCTCTCCTTCCCTAGGCTCATCTTTCTCCCTCAGCATTTGTTTACTGCCATTCCCTTTCCTCTCCTTCCCTAGGCTCAGCTTTCTCCCTCAGCATTTGTTTACTGCCATTCCCTTTCCTCTCCTTCCCTAGGCTCATCTTTCTCCCTCAGCATTTGTTTACTGCCATTCCCTTTCCTCTCCTTCCCTAGGCTCATCTTTCTCCCTCAGCATTTGTTTACTGCCATTCCCTTTCCTCTCCTTCCCTAGGCTCAGCTTTCTCCCTCAGCATTTGTTTACTGCCATTCCCTTTCCTCTCCTTCCCTAGGCTCATCTTTCTCCCTCAGCATTTGTTTACTGCCATTCCCTTTCCTCTCCTTCCCTAGGCTCATCTTTCTCCCTCAGCATTTGTTTACTGCCATTCCCTTTCCTCTCCTTCCCTAGGCTCATCTTTCTCCCTCAGCATTTGTTTACTGCCATTCCCTTTCCTCTCCTTCCCTAGGCTCAGCTTTCTCCCTCAGCATTTGTTTACTGCCATTCCCTTTCCTCTCCTTCCCTAGGCTCATCTTTCTCCCTCAGCATTTGTTTACTGCCATTCCCTTTCCTCTCCTTCCCTAGGCTCATCTTTCTCCCTCAGCATTTGTTTACTGCCATTCCCTTTCCTCTCCTTCCCTAGGCTCATCTTTCTCCCTCAGCATTTGTTTACTGCCATTCCCTTTCCTCTCCTTCCCTAGGCTCAGCTTCCTCTCTTTCTTATTCCTCTCTTTCTCTCTTTCTCATTCCTCTCTTTCTTTCTCATTCCTCTCTTTCTTTCTCATTCCTCTCTTTCTCTCTTTCCCATTCCTCTCTTTCTTTCTCATTCCTCTCCGACTCTCTTTCTCATTCCTCTCTTTCTCTATGTTCTTCTTCGTTTCGTTTTCTCTTCTTTTCTTTCCTATTTTATTTATTTTTTATACTTAGTCGATACCTATTATTTTGTCACCTCCATTCCCTTTCCTCTCTCTCTCTCTCTCTCTCTCTCTCTCTCTCTCATTTCCCATTTTCTTTCTCTGTTTATATTAACGTACTGGGTAACTGCATCTTATTTTCTGAATTTCGATGCTGCATTATTTATTTATTTATTTATGTACTTATTTATTTGCTTTAATAATGGATGTCACCCCCTGTTAACTCTACACTGAGTGACAAGCCAAATGGTTCTTGTACCCCATGAAACCATTTACTACGCTGGGTGGTAACTATACTGTATGACAAACAAAGTGTTGCCTGGTTTTCTAAAGGAGGAGGAGGAGGAAATGGAGAAGAGTAAAAGAGGAGAAGGAGAAGAGAAGTAAAAGAGGAGGGGAAGAGGAGGAGAAGAGAAGAGGAGGAAAAGGATGAGGAAGAAAGGAAGGAAGGAGGTGGAGGAGGAAAAAACACAAGAAGGATGAGAAGGCAATGGAGGAAGTAGACAGAAAGAAGAGAAGAAGGGGAAGAAAGACAGGAAGAGGAAGAGGAGTAAAAGAGAAGGAAGAGGAGAGAAGGGATAAGGAGAGAGCAAGAGAGGGGGGGGGAAAAAGAGGAAGAAGATGGTAAAAAGGGAGAGAAAAAACTTGGAAAGAAAGAAGAGTAAAAGATGACGATGAGGAAGAGTCGAGAAGTAAAACAGGAGGAGGAGGAAGAGAGAGAGGAGGTAGAAGACAGAAGGAAAGGGAAAAAGAAGAGAAGGTAATAAAAGAGGAAGAGGAGGCAGAGTAAAGGAGAGAATTAAGAGAAGACAAGGAAGAGGAGTGTAAAAGAATAGGTGAAGGAAGAGGAGGAGGAGGGAAAGTAGAGAGGAGGGAGAGAGGAAGGAGGAGGAGGAGGGAGAATAAAGGGGAGGGAGAGTAAAGGGGAGGGAGAGGAGGAGAAGAAAGGAGAGTAGAGAGAAGGAGAAAGATTAAAAAGAAAAGTAGGAGGAGGAAGAGGAGGAGAAGGCAGAAAAGGAGGGCAGGATAAAATGGCTGGCTCTCTCACCCCCTTTGTTATGTTTATTTGATGGAGTACATATGTCCTCCTTGTGGCCCTCTTCTGGCTCTTTTCCTGCCTTCCTTCATCCAGTTTTTACTTCCTTCCTTCCTTCCTTCATTTTCTTTCCATCCTTCATTCTTTTTTTCTTTCCTTCCTCCTTTCATTCATTCACTTTGTTTCTTCCTTCCTCTCTTCATTTATTTTGTCTTTCTTTCCTTCATTGTTCCTTCCTTCCTTCAGTCTGGTTTGGGTCAGTCTGTCTTCCTGTCATCACTGCATGTCTCCTTCGTCCCTTCTTTCCTCTCCTTTCTATATATCTCTTTGTCTTCCTCTTTGTTATTCCTTTATTTCTTTGTCCTTTTCTGGGTTTCTCTACAACCTTTACCCTTCCCTTTTTCCCTCTCATTAGTATTTTCCCTTCCTTATATTTTTCCCTGCCTTCCTTTCCTTGTTTTCTGGTCGTCCCTTTTTCCTCTGTCTTTCCCTTGACTGACTTACCTTTTTAGTTTATTCCTTCCATCTCCAGACGATTATTATTGATCTTGAGGGAAGCTTTGGTAATCAAGGAGTCAGCTGGTAATCAAAGAGTCAGCTGGTAATCAAGGAGTCAGCTGGTAATCAAAGAGTCAGCTGGTAATCAAAGAGTCAGCTGGTAATCAAAGAGTCAGCTGGTAATCAAAGAGTCAGCTGGTAATCAAGGAGTCAGTTGGTAATCAAAGAGTCAGCTGGTAATCAAGGAGTCAGCTGGTAATCAAGGAGTCAGTTGGTAATCAGGGCGTCAGCTGGTAATCAAGGAGTCAGCTGGTAATCAGGGCGTCAGCTGGTAGTCAAGGAGTCAGCTGGTAATCAAGGAGTCAGCTGGTAATCAAGGAGTCAGCTGGTAATCAAGGAGTCAGCTGGAGTTCCGTCTGACGCCTTTAGTTGTTAAAATAGCCTGTTAGTAGAAAGAATACACTGGCACAATACGTAACAGGATAGTAATAGTAGTAGTAGTAGCAGCAGCAGTAGTAGCAGCAGCAGGGGTAGTAGTAGTAGTAGTAGTAATGTGGTCAGGACAGGTGTGGCTAATCGTGCATCAGTCGCCAGGTGTGTACTGTTGACTCTCACCTGTGTGTTGTTCTAGTCTTTGTATACATGTTATTAGCCTTCAGTGTCAGCCAGTCTTATCCCTCTACAGTCTTATCCCTTGCCACTCGTAGCCCTTCAAGCCACTCCCTGCTCTCTCTCTCTCTCTCTCTCTCTCTCTCTCTCTCTCTCCTATTATTATTATTATTATTATTATTATTATTATTATTATTATTATAAAATCCCACGTCAAAGGCAATCACTGTTGTATTGTATTCCTTTCATGACTTCCTTCTCTATTACTGACATGCATCAAAGGTTAGTGAAAAGTTTTTGTTTTAATTATATTTATTTCTAATCATACATAATCATATATATTTTTAATCCTATTTATTTGAGGGGACAACTGCTTGTGTCAGGAGCCATTACATTGGTGATGGCTGTAGATATTACAAGAGGTGTAACTTGTGCTGTTGGGTGTAGTACACCCTGAATACTTTGTGTGCTCCACAGCTAACCTATAAGACCAGTCAAATAATGCACCAGTCTGAGAGTTAAAACCTATAATACCAGTGACCCGACTAAGTTGATGCCAGGCATAGCTTTTGTATTGAACTAAGCTGTTAGTGCATTAAAATCCATACTACCTATCAGTGCCATGGGTCACAAGAATACCAACATTATACACAGCAAAGCAGTGCCTGACACACTCAAGTTGGCTGTATGACATTATTGCTGAGGCCATGTCTAACAAATGGCACACAGCAGCAGTGACATACTAAACACAATTATTGCTGAGGCCATGTCTAACAAATGGGACACAACAGCAGTGACATACTAAACACAATTATTGCTGAGGCCATGTCTAACAAATGGGACGCACCAGCAGTGACATACTAAACACAATTATTGCTGAGGCCATGTCTAACAAATGGCATACAGCAGCAGTGACATACTAAACACAATTATTGCTGAGGCCATGTCTAACAAATGGCATACAGCAGCAGTGACATACTAAACACAATTATTGCTGAGGCCATGTCTAATAAATGGCACACAGCAGCCGTACCATACTAAACACAATTATTGCTGAGGCCATGTCTAACAAATGGCATACAGCAGCAGTGACAACACAATTATTGCTGAGGCCATGTCTAATAAATGGCACACAGCAGCAGTGACATCCTAAACACAATTATTGCTGAGGCCATGTCTAACAAATGGGACGCAGCAGCAGTGACATAACACAATTATTGCTGAGGCCATGTCTAACAAATGGGACGCAGCAGCAGTGACATAACACAATTATTGCTGAGGCCATGTCTAATAAATGGCACACAGCAACAGTGACATACTAAACAAAATGGTGTTACTGTATGTGGACATGCATCAAGGTTTTGCCTGTGTCCTTTGTTATACTGCTACTTAACACAACTTGTAATAATCCAGCCACTAAGGCACTAACTGCACTCTTACGTCTATGGCCACACTACAGTTCTTAATACTACATACTAATACTAATACTGTACTTACAAACACACTGCCTTATGTCAGTCTCTGCTTCTATTTCTATAGCTCTACATTTTCTGTTAGCAAACAACACAGTAGACTAAGCCATGTACTCTCTCAATACTCTTAGTTTAGTGATATTCAAAGGTTTTCATCCTATGTACCACATGAACATTTTCTGCAGTGGTGACGTACCCCTCACCTGCCATGAGGACAAAAATGTGTGGCTTACTGACATTATTATAAAATGCCTGTTAAACTAACAACATGTATGGCTTACTGACATTATTATAAAATGCCTATTAAACTAACAACATGTATGGCATACTGACATTATTATAAAATGCCTGTTAAACTAACAACATGTATGGCTTACTGACATTATTATAAAATGCCTGTTAAACTAACAACATGTATGGCTTACTGACATTATTATAAAATGCCTGTTAAACTGACCATTTGACTCCTCACTGTGCCACTATCGCTTACTAACCTAGGGAAGTTGCTGTGTAAAGACTACTGTTAAATGTGTAAAGTTAATGAGATGGCTGAGCTTGTTTCTTTGCCACCAGTGAGTCATTGCTCAGCACAGTGTCTGAAAGGGCTACTCTCATGTCCTCCTGTCGCCCACCCCAAATATTCCTATCGCCGTGGGTTGGCCAGGGAAAAAGCTACAGTTCTGGCACCATTCATATATTGGAAGTGGAGGGCTGTATTGTTATAAATGTCAGTAGTTATCAATGAAGGCTGATGTGATGGTAGAATCAGTGTTGTTTTCTGTAAATTAGTAAACAATGACAGGTGTAGCCTATTAAGGTAGTGTAGGTGTTGGGGCAGCAGTCGTTGTCAGTATACAAGGCTGATATTGTAATTGTTATTAACTGGATATACTTTGTTCCATGCAATGCTGCAGTCAATGTACCTGACTAATCTTTCTTGACTGACAAAAGTTATATAATAAAATGTCATTATTTACTGTCCTTCCATCTGTCATACAACACACCATGCACAGAGTCAAGTTATTTAAACTTCTTTGACATGCTCTTAATTTCTTGCCAATACTGTCAACTCTGGAACTGTCTCTCTCTGTCTATATTTCCTACTGCCTATGACCTCCGGTCTTTCAAACGCAGTGTGTCCAGGCATCTCAAAATGAACGGATCTTGAATTTGGCTCTGTTATCTTGTTTTTGTTTTTTCTTGGAGGGAATAAATTGCGGCTCCTGGCCTTTGGTTCCTTCTTCCTTGCATAAAAAATAAAAAAACTTAAGCCAACCACTCCTTATGCCTGCTGCCGCCATCATGCACAATAAACGGGTCACTTCACCAAAACACGTCACCTTCAAAACCTTTTTTTTGTGTGTGTGCTTGGACCTATACAAACCAAGCATGCCACCTTTGACAACACAACAGTTATGCTTCTTGTGTAATGCTTCATTAATTCCACGTGTCACTCTGCCACGGTCATAACAATATTCCCATATATTTCAATCTTACTCCAGCCGTCTCTTCAAGCACCTCACCTTCCATTATTTATGCTCAACATTTCTTCCTGTTTTGTCTGTCCATTATTCTATTATAAAATGTACTGATCTAGTGTGTCTTTATATCATGAGCTGGTGTTAGGGCTGGTGTGGTGGGGTCAGGTGATGTTAGGGCTGGTGTGGTGGGGTCAGGTGGTGTTAGGGCTGGTGTGGTGGGTCAGGTGGTGTTAGGGCTGGTGTGGTGGGGTCAGGTGGTGTTAGGGCTGGTGTGGTGGGGTCAGGTGGTGTTAGGGCTGGTGTGGTGGAGTCAGGTGGTGTTAGGGCTGGTGTGGTGGGTCAGGTGGTGTTAGGGCTGGTGTGGTGGGTCAGGTGGTGTTAGGGCTGGTGTGGTGGGTCAGGTGGTGTTAGGGCTGGTGTGGTGGGTCAGATGGTGTTAGGGCTGGTGTGGGTGGCGCCGTGGGTGTGATGGGGTCAGGTAGTAAAACATGTTAATGTTGAAGGTGTTCAGCCACAGCCGGTAGATAAGGTAGCCCAAGACGGCTGCCAGGCCAATCTGGCTTATTACCATCCTGGCCACCAGCTGTGGCAATGTCTTGTCAGAGCTGATGGCAACAGCTGTGGCGTTCCATATCAGCACCGATGGTTCTGTAATATTAATGGATTTATAAATACCTTCTGGTGGCGTTCCATATCAGCACCCATGGTTCTGTAATATTAATGGATTTATAAATACCTTCTGGTGGCGTTCCATATCAGCACCCATGGTTCTGTAATATTAATAGATTTATAAATAAATTCTAGTCCCATTGTTTGGTCATTCCTGCAGCACGGCTCCTATTATACTCTGAAGGTACACCTCCTGATAACACACACACACACACACACACACACACACACACACACACACACACACACACACACACACAGGCACTGGCTCGTTTCCACCTGACGGGTTGAACTGTGGGGAGGGGGTAGTGGTGGCCGGGAGGGGGTAGTGGAGACGATCAGGAGGTGGTTGTAGCCGGGAGGGAGGGAGGGAGGGGGGTATGGGGTACAGTGGAGGGACTGGTGGGGGTAGAGGGCATAAGGAGGATGGTAGGGGAGGGGGGAGGGAAGTATGGGGTACAGTGGAGGGACTGGTGGGGGCAGAGGGCATAAGGGGGATGGTAGGGGAGGGGGGATGGTAGGGGAGGGGGGTATGGAGTACAGTGGAGGGACTGGTGGGGGCAGAGGGCATAAGGGGGATGGTAGGGGAGGGAGGGAGGAAGGGGGGTATGGGGTACAGTGGAGGAACTGGTGGGGGCAGAGGGCATAAGGGGGATGGTAGGGGAGGGAGGGAGGGGGGTATGGGGTACAGTGGAAGGACTGGTGGGGGTAGAGGGCATAAGGGGGATGGTAGGGGAGGGTGGAGTCAGGGGGGTATGGGGTACAGTGGAGGGACTGGTGGGGGTAGAGGGCATAAGGGGGATGGTAGGGGAGGGGGGAGGGAGGGGGGTAAGGGGTACAGTGGAGGGACTGGTGGGGGCAGAGGGCATAAGGGGGATGGTAGGGGAGGGAGGGGTATGGGTACAGTGGAGGGACTGGTGGGGGCAGAGGGCATAAGGGGGATGGTAGGGGAGGGAGGGGTATGGGGTACAGTGGAGGGACTGGTGGGGGTAGAGGGCATAAGGGGGATGGTAGGGGAGGGGGGAGGGAGGGAGGGGGTATGGGGTACAGTGGAGGGACTGGTGGGGGTAGAGGGCATAAGGGGGATGGTAGGGGAGGGGTATTAAGGTAGTGGGTATAGGAAGGGTGGGCATTGGCAGTTGACAGCCACTGCGTAGAAAGTGCTATAAACATTTGCATGTGTCATGAATAAAGGGATAACAATGTATATTAAATTATTCAGGCTAAGTGTTCAGGAAGCGGCACATGGAACAAACCAGCAGTACCACACGTGTACACACAGGCAGGGCTTTGTACCCTGCCAGGGGCTGTACAATGTGGCTATGCTGGTACCTGTAACTCTAGGTAAGTATGGCCAAATATCACAGGGAACTGAACACACCGCGTTGTTCACGGCTTGTTTGGACGATTTGATGGCATAGAATATCAGAGGTAAGATGTGACAGTGGTGGAGCACTATTGCACACACCACTATTGCACACACCACTATTGCACACACCACTATTGCACACACCACTATTGCACACAGCACTTTTGCACACACCATTATTGCACACACCACTGACCCACACACTGCTGTCACCATGAGTCTCCAGTCACAGGCCACTCTCTACCTATCTTGCTACTTATCTGTCTAGCTTTTTACCCTTCTGTCTTTCTATCTGTCTATCTGTCTTTCTATCTGTCTATCTGTCTTTCTATCTGTCTATCTCTGTCTTTCTATCTATCTACCTTTCTGTCCTTCTATCCATCTACCTTTCTGTCTTTCTATCTGTCTATCTTTCTAGCCTACTGTCTGTCCATCTATCTACCTTTCAAGCCGTCTGTCTGTCTATCTATCTATCTTTCTGTTCTTCTGTCTATTTATCTACCTTTCTATCCTTCTGTCTATTTACCTATCTTTCTAGCCTTCTTTCTGTCTGTTTACCTGTATATCTTTCTAGCCTTCTGTTTGTCTATCTACTTTTCTCTTCTTCTGTCTATTTATCTATCTTTCTAGCCTTCTGTCTATTTATCTATCTTTCTAGCCTTCTGTCTATTTATCTATCTTTCTAGCCTTCTGTCTGTCCGTCTGTCTATCTTTCTAGCCTTCTGTCTATCTGTCTTTCTAGCCTTCTGTCTGTCCGTCTGTCTATCTTTCTAGCCTTCTGTCTATCTGTCTTTCTAGCCTTCTGTCTGTCCGTCTGTCTATCTTTCTAGCCTTCTGTCTATCTGTCTTTCTAGCCTTCTGTCTATCTGTCTTTCTGTCCTTCTGTCTGTTTATCTTTCTTTCTAGCCTTCTTTCTGTCTGTCTATCTATTTATCTAATCTCCGGTATGTCTATCTATCTATCTTTAGACACTCCTGTCTATTTGTTTCACCCTCTGTCTGTCCATCTATCTTTCTAGCCTTCTGTCTATTTATCTTGCTGGTCTGTCTCTCTGTTTATCTTTCTCGCATTCTATCTATCTATCTTTCAAGTCTTCTGGCTATATATCTTTATAGCCTTCTGTTTATCTATCTCTCTGTCTAGCCTTCTGTCTGTCTATCCATCTATCATTCTAGGCTTCTGTCTGTCTGTCTAACCTTCTGTCTATCTGATTACCTGTCTGTCCACCTATTTGTCTGTCTGTCCATCCATCCATCCATCCATCCATCTCTTTCTCTCTGTAACTGTATATCTCTTTACCGGTGTGTGTTTACAAAAAGATAAGGTGATATATAGAGGGGGAGATAGATAGACTGCTGGACAGATGAATGGATAGTCAAGGTAATTCAGTAATAATACCTGGTAACTACTGAATACCTGAGTAACACAGCACAGGATGGAACTTCTTAGCACAAAAAAGTCAAATAAATCTTTAACATTGCATCAACACAATACAGTAAAGATGGGTAGAAAGAATGACAAGAAAATAATAGAATGCAGTTTTTTGTGTATGTCTTCAACAGACTGCTGAGTCTAACCTTCCTTGCAGAAGGAACTGAAGGACCCACAGTCATGTTCACCTGCACATATTGCACCCAGCCACAGTTCTGGGAAGTCTTCCAGATCTTGACTGCAGTTATGCTGGTGTACGACATTCGTCTGTCCATAAGTTTTTTCATACAGGGCAATCCATTTTGGGCTCACCTGCAACGTCAAAGCACTCATGATCATGGGTAAATGGCAGACACTTTAAAATGGTGCTCTATCAACGAAGAAGTGTGGTTAAGTTAATGCTTATCGAGTAAATGACAGTCATGCAGAGGGACCACCAAAGTTTTGCCGAGTGCCAGTCTGCGTCAGCAATACCACCCACAACACTCAGTTTGACATGGAGGCCTCAGCTGTACTGCTGGGTAAACAAACACTGTACAAGTGTCTGGCACAAAAATCAGACTCAGGCTCTTACATTTGCCAGTTAAAATAATGTGCTAAGCAGTGCATCACCAGCTTCCCGTAATACTGTCAGCTTCCAGGAGCTTACAAAATGTCCAAATTGCACACTGAAGGGTGAATTAGGCTGATTACTGACGAATACAATGATACTAACAGTGAGAATACAATACACTACAATACATCAGCTATGGTGTATAAATATAGGGTATAAGGTGTTGTAAGAGTATCAGACGAGAGAAAAATGAATGCAAGAAAAACTAAAATACAATAGAAAAAAAAAATAACTAGAGGCACTAAATTACTGTAAAACACCGTAAGCAGACGACCAAACAATGGCATGCAACGAAACTGACAGAACTACAAAGCCACTCATACATTTAAAAAAAATAATAATAAAATAAAACAAAGGAGGGACTCTACAGTGTTTCTAGGCCAAAAAGTGTCATGCATTATATTACTCCTTGCCAGCACTGATGCCACATTGCTTTCCACTATACCTAACCACTGCCATTAACTTAGCCTTTACCACAGATAAAATAGGACAAGTTCATGAATAAATGGAACAAATGTTTAGCAGTTGTACACTTATGCCTTTACAAACATACCTTTTATTACCTTACCCCCTCCCCAACCATTACCCCTACCCCACCACTA
The DNA here is from genome assembly GCF_032717465.1 of Coenobita brevimanus. NCBI lineage: Eukaryota > Metazoa > Arthropoda > Malacostraca > Decapoda > Coenobitidae > Coenobita > Coenobita brevimanus. The sequence continues at coordinate 40,378,026 of NC_137044.1, forward strand.
CCTTACCCCCTCCCCAACAATTACTCCTACCCCACCACTACCTTACCCCCTCCTCAACCATTACCCCTACCCCACCACTATCTTACCCCCTCCCCAACCATTACCCCTACCCCAACCACCTGACTCTCACCCCAACCACCATTTATTCCTCACCCTCTTCACCAGGATAAACTTACACCCCCACCCTATCCCCACCACCGCTCTTCCCCCTCCCCAGTGCTTACCCTCCCTCAGCTAGTAATTTACCCCCTACAAAACCACTCCCTCACCCATCCCTCATCCAGTCTTCACAACCAACACCCAATCTTCCTTCCTCCACCACCACCACCTAAACATTCTCCTCAACCCCCTTTCCCCACCCTGGCTGTATCCCCACCATCCTGTTGTACCTGATCCTCCTTCCCTCCACCACATACCTCAACCTTTTCCCCACCCTGGCTGTATCCCCACCATCCTGTTGTACCTGATCCTCCTTCCCTCCGCCACATACCTCAACCTTTTCCCCACCCTGGCTGTATCCCCACCATCCTGTTGTACCTGATGCTCCTTCCCTCCACCACATACCCCAACCCCTACTGACCTGGATCTTGAGGGAGTGAATGAGTGAGGGGTGGAGGGTGGTCCAGGGGTCAGCTACACGGGTCATCGTCTGGCCGGGCTTGTCACACCTGATATGCACGCCATCAAGAGTAGCATTAACGGCAGGTTGGTGGTATATGTCAAATTTGGCTCCTGTGTAGTTACCCTCTTGGTCATAGAAAGCAATGTCAAGGTACCAGGATACATTGTGTGAAGGTGGGTAGTGTACCAGCTGGGCCTGGTGTGTGGTGTGCCCGCCCTCCTGGCCAGACTGGAGTGTCAGGGATATATACTTGGGTTGCTTTGGCACATGGGTCATCTGGCAGCCTGGGGTAAAACAACACAGGTTACCACTACATTGCTAACCCCACTACTATTAACACCCTTATTTTGTTAACACCAGTACTACTGACAAAGGTACTATGTCAACACCAGTACTGTTAGCATAACACTGTTGGCAACAATATTACCAACACCACGACTCAGCTGACACCACTGCCACTAACACCACTACTTGGTTGACACAAATGGTGTTAATACCAAAAATGTTACCAATACCACCGCAGTTCTCACTTCAGCTATGTTACCACCACTACTGTTAATGCCACTACTCTGTTTACCTTACTGAATAACACTACTTCTTTGTTATTATCAGCGATGATGTTTTTGCCAGCGTCTGTGTGTGTGTGTGTGTGTGTGTGTGTGTGTGTGTGTGTGTGTGTTACCATTACATCTCAATAACGGCTTGAGCTATCAACATGAAACTTTCAGTGTATCAATGTGGCCAAAATCTTGGACGAGTTTGAGAAAATGAGCACTCGGGGTCAAGGTCAAAGTCACCAACTGCCAAAGGTCAACTATAAACGGTTCCAGGGAGTCTGACGCACTGATTTTGCCAGCCGAGGTCAGGTGGATTTGGTAACACTGCGCGATGCACTGGGGCGGTGCTTGGTGGATTTCCGTTGTGTTTGAACGTGCACCAAATTGACTTTGTATTCCAACCAAGGCACCTCATTGATTTGTTAGATACCGGAATATACAGATACAAATTAAAGCAATGATATCTGTAATGATAAATATGTGCATTTTAAATTACTAGAGATAAACCTGAACGACACTGACAACAAAACTAAGTAATGTCGCGACTGGATGCATACGAACAACAGTCAGCGAATGTGGCGGGAATTCAGACGTTCATAGCGAGGTGGTTATCTGTGTCGTTCAGGTTTATCTCTAGTAATTTAAAGGGCACATATTTACCATTAAAGATATCATTGCTTTAATTTGTACCTGTATATTCCGGTATCTAACAAATCAATGAGGTGCCTTGGTTGGAATACAAAGTCAATTTGGTGCACGTTCAAACACAACGGAAATCCACCAAGCATCGCCCGAGTGCATCGCGCAGTGTTACCAAATCCACCTGTCCTCGGCTGGCAAAATCAGTGCGTCAGACTCCCTGGAACCGAGTATTGTCTAGTTTCTTTAATATGGATTGGCTTTTTGTGAAATGCGGTGACTGAATTCCGTAGAGTTTTGCATATTTTCTTTACATTTGGTTTGTAAGTAACTTGTAACTTGGCCAGCAACATATTCCGGCGGGCGATTAGCTTTTGGCTCCCGTATCCTTTTCTTTTATAATATTATTGTGTTAACACATTATTATTATTATTATTATTATTATGTCAGGAAAGGAGGTTGTGCATTTGTAACTTGTATTTGAAACACAAAAATGCACATAAATATACATGGTAGAGAGGGAACGGTGATCGTGTTGAAAGAAGCCTGATTGATTACCTGCTCGTACAGAGGTCGATGATGGAAATGGTTGCTGATACGAGGGCCGTGAGAGGACGATGTGGAGGTCTGTCAGATCACATGGTTGTGGTATACAAGATCAAGCTGAGAGGAGTGAGGTGGACCAGGAGAGAGAGAGGAGCAGTCAGGGAGAAAGACTGAAAGTTGAGAAGCTGAGGATCAAAGAAATGACAGATGAATACAGGACCAAAGTAGAGGAGGAGTTAGAATCAGTGAACTGGAATGAAATGGATCTGGACAGCCTGTGGAATGCATATAGGGATTGCTTCGTTAGGAATGCTAAAGCGGTGTGTGGTGTGGCAAGAGTAACAACAAAGAAGAAAGGTACGGCATGGTGGGATGAGGAGGGTAAGAGCAGTGGAGGAAAAGAGGAAGAAGTGGCTAGAGTGGTTACATGACAGGGGTTCAGTTGAATTAAGAACTGAATATGTTGAGAGATGGAAGCACATGAAGAAACTAGTGAAGAGGAAAAAAAAGGTAAATGATGATCTAGAAAGAAAAATGAATGAAAACTACTCTGAAAAAAGGAAGTTATTCTGGAAAGAGGTGCGGAAATGTAGAAGTGAAAGCGGAAAGAAATGTAACAGTGTGAAGGATGCAGGTGGTAGATTATTAACCCATGGAGATGAAGGAAGGACCAGATGGAAAGAATATTTTGAAAGCCTGATGAATGGGGATAGAGAGAGCAGAGCAGCTGTAAACATGATTGGTTTTGGGGGTGTGGAGAGAAGGAATGTAGTGCCAGGAGACGTGACACTCGCACAGGTGAAGAGTGCTGTGAAGCGGCTGAAAAAAGGGAAAGCAGCTGGGGTTGATGAGATGCATGCAGAGATGATTAAGTGTAATGGAGAGAGTGGAATGAAGTGCTTGTTGGAGATATGTAAGAAGACATGGACAAGTGAAACTATGCCCGCAGAGTGGAAAAAGGCTGTGATTGTACCCCTGTACAAAAATAAAGGTGAACGAAGTGAGTGCAAGAATTATCGTGGCACAAGCTTACTGACGTGGTAGGGAAGGTATATGGAAGAATTATTACAGAGAAAGTAAGAGAGATATCAGAAGTCCTAGTGGGTGATGAACAGGGTGTCATTAGTAGTGGCAGAGGATGTGTGGATCAGTATTTGCAGTGAGACAGATAGCAGAGAAGGCTTGTGAGAAGGACCATAAGGTGTTTATGGCATT